>NW_024870797.1:4662500-5198278 GCF_019054845.1 Dipodomys spectabilis
AAAAGTTTCCTCTAGAGTATTTTAATTTGTAGTAAATAACAATGTTACTTCCACCAAAAAAAAAAATAAGACACTTATTTTTGCATAGATTAAGCTTATTTTCATGTGGAACTATTTTGGGGACTTCTAATCCTTATTAATCCAATAATCTGTCATAGTTGTTTTATCTTTATAAAATGTCTTGATTACAAATGAAGTAATAGAACCTATTTTCTTCTGGACATTTTTTGAATCTTTTTTATTACTTCAATTATATGAATTATTACACTTCCTCCATAAAAAGAAAAAAGAATATTACTGGAAACAAAGCAAATCTGTTTTCCTGCATTACTTTATTTCCCCAAATACCTGAAAGAAAAAGATATAGAACCTTAATGTTACAAAATAAATACCAATATTCTAATCAGTTAAAAAAAAATGTAGATCCCAATCACAACACCTAATAATATAAAGCAATACTCTTTTTACCTTGATAGTTCTTATACTTACAAAAATCTGTGATTAGGCTGGGCTCACACCTGTAATCCTAGATACTGAGAAGGATGAGCCAGACTGGGCAGGAAAGTCCAAGAAACTCAGATGTCCAATTAATTACCAGAAAACCAGAAGTGGAGCTGTTGCTCAAAGTTGTAGAGTGCTAGCCTTGAGCAAAAGAGCTCTGGAACAACACCTAAGCCCTGAGTTCAAGCTCCACAACCAATCCCAACAATAACAAAAAAGTGAGTAAGCCAGGAGCTGGTGATTCATAACTGTCATCCTAGCTACTCAAAAAGCTTGAGATGTGAGGACTACAGTTGGCAGTCAGCCTGCCCAAGAAAGTTTGTAAGACTCTTATCTTGAATTAAATACTAAATAAAAGCTGGAAGTGTAGCTGTGGCTCAAGTAACAGAGCACTAACCTCAAGAAGCAAAGGTCAAGGGCTCAGTCAACGTCCAAAATAGCCACACACACATACACATAAAAATCTATGATTAAGTATATTTTTATTACAACAATATGTATTTTAAAAGAAAATCACATGGAAAATACTTTTAAATCTTTTAGTGACATATCAAAAGGTACAACCATCTTTCACAACTCATAAAACCTAATCATGAATAACTGAATCTGAGCTGGCTCTTTTTTGTTATAATTTCTTTTTTTACCTTCAATCCAAGGAAAATATACTATGTAAAAATGGACCAACTAAAGGTATCCTTAACTATTCTCAAACTATACAATCTGTGACCAATCTTAGATTTTATCTAATTAAGTTCAGAGCTGTTTTTCATTTTCAAAAAACAAAATAAAAAACTGACTAAAAGTAGAACAAATAATGTAGTACAATTTATGTAATTTTAGGCCTATCATAAACTTTGTAACCTTTTGTGCTCTTCCCAATAATTTAAATGATTAGAGAGATCTCATGCCAGGCACTCTCTCTATTCACAAGGTTGAAATCTAAGGATTAAGATTCAGAGTTCCCAGGCACATAAATTCCTAAGGCTTTTATCTTCAGATAACCAAAACCTAGAAATGGCGACATAACTCAAGGAATAGAGTGTCATTCAGGAATGAAAAAGCCAAGTGTGAGCTAGAGGCCCTGAATCTAAATTCTAGCACACACATACACACACTCATACATACACACACACACAGAGGCACACATCTTTAAAGTATTACATTAAAGCTGGGTGCCACTGAATCATTCCTATAATCTAAGCTACTCAGGAGGATAAGAAAAGAGGATCAGAATTCCAAGTCAGCTCAGATAAGGAAGTCCAAGAAACTCTTATCTCCAATAAACTACCAAAAAGCTGGAAGTGAGGCTGTGACTCAAAGTAGTAGAATGCTAGTCTTGACCCTAAAATTCTCCGATAATACCTCGGCTCTGAATTCAAGCCCCACAAAACAAAATATTTACTACGCAGATGACTCAATTTCACTAAATAAATCATTAAATAACAATAAGTAAAACTAACAAATCTATTTTTCTCCATCATCAAAATTAAGGGATTAAGGTAAGACCTCCTCTCTTTCAAAAAGTTAAAACTTGTGAATACTCTGAGTAGAATTTCAAGAAATTAACAGAAATTTCAAACTGGCCCCAATTATTGGTTTTAAATATTTAAATTGGTTTCAATGTAAAATTACATAAAGCAGCTGGATGCCAATGGCTCATACCTATACTATAGCTATTCAGAAAACTGAGATAAGAAGATCCTGGTTGTGACTAGGAAAAGTACACCAAAAACCTGCAAGTGAAGCTGTGACTAAAGTGGCAGAGAACTAGCCTTAAGCAAAAAAGTCTAAGGGACAGGAACCAGCACATAGACTCTCAGTTTCAGCAACCAGAACATACACACACACACACACATCATGCACATACACTCTCTCTCACATAATACTTAAAGCAATAAAAAAAATTATAAGGATCTATAATTTATATGTTCTCTCACAAATAATTTGGTACTTCCAGGTTAAGCAGTCACAAGTAGAGGAGGAAAAAAATTAGTAGGCAAAGGTACACAAGTTTAAGATAAATATTTACGTTTGGATAGTCATATTAAATGCTTATTAATTCCTATTTTAAAACTATGCTATAAATATTAGGATAAATCAGGTGCTGAAACCTCATGCTTATATATTAGCTACTTAGGAGGCTGAGATCTTAGGATACAGGTTCAAAGTAAACCTGGGCAGAAAAGTCCATGAGATGCTTATCTTAACTAAACAGAAAAAAAACTGGAAGTGGAGATGCGACTCAAGTGGTAGAGCACTAGTCTAGAACAAAAAGTCAAGAGCTGGAGGACCCCAGCAGTGAAATTTAATTAACTAACTAGCTAATTAATTAATAATCTGGATAACCTAAATCTTGGCCATATGCATCCCTGTTCATCTTCCTTTATAATTATAAAACATTCAAATGAGAGCAGGAAATAGTCAAAATTTTTCCATTCCTTTCAACATTTTGTATATTATGATCATATCTGATTCTCAATCGTGAATGGTAACTAAGGGAAGTTTATAATTGGTTCACTAGTTACATACTATTTGTAGGAAGAGTAAACTATGTTACAAATTATTGTCTGCTATGGTTAAGACATGATTGGTCCCTGCAAAGGCTAACATATAAAGACTTGATTACCAACTAATCAACTTGGGGGAAGTCACGGGGGTCATTACTCCAAATAATAGTGTTAATAGATGATTGCCTAAAATTTCTAAAACCATGAGCAAAAATTATATTTTTCCTATTTTAGTTTCTCTCTAGTGTTTATCACAGCAACAAAAACTAATACATAGCCAGGCACTGGTAGTTCATCCCTATAATCCTAACTAATCAAAAGACTAAGATCTGAGGATTGAGGTTCAAAGCCAGCTCAGGCAGGGAAAATCATCTCCAATTAAATACCAGAAAGCTGGAAGTGAAGCTGTGGTAAAGCACTAGCTCTGAGCAAAAAATTCAGGACCAGAACCTGGGCCATGAATTCAAATCCCACCACCAATAGCAAAAACAGAAACATAACACATATACTGGCCAAAATTACAAGTATATACAGATGAAGGGAATGGGTAATTAAGCTTTTTTTAGAAGCCCAGAAAGGTTAAAATGAAACTACTGAAAACATATTTAATGAACATTAATATTTTGTGTTTATTAAACACAACTTACTAGAAAAATATAAAATAAGACTTACCAATGAAATGCATTGTAGTAGAAGTACACCAAACCAAGACCATATAAAAAGGCAGCATTCTGTAAGGGAAAGAAACTTTTAACAAAAGTTCTTATATCTATAACATGCATTAGCAATAAAATACAAGACATTATATATATTCTTAATATTTTACAATGAGTATAATTTGAAGGAAGAATGAATCAACAGCTAATAGAGAAGCCTAAAAACCTAGAGAAATATTCTGACTTCTTTTTCATTAGACTGAAGAAAAAAATAATAATAATTAAAAAATTAAAAAAACAAGCAAGTGTATTTACAGAAGAATACTCCAAAGAGAATATAAAAGAAACATTCAGGAAAAAAGTAATTTTTTTTTCAGTTTGTAGTCTTTCTGTAGTTCTTTTAAAACTGTAAATTGTAATCAAATTTGTGCTCAATGTTATTTTTTAAAAAAAGAATTGCAGAACATTACAATATATTTTAAAATTAAATGCAAAACTCAACTCCCAAAAGTTACTTGGATATGAAAATTTCAGTTAAACCTATATTTTTAAAATACTAGAGTTGCTCAAAATTACTAAATTACTGTTTTTTTTTTATTGCCTCAGCATCCATTTTAAATACAAGTTGAACTTTCTCATACCAGAAGAACTTGACTACCATTAACAGTTTCTAGTTTTCTATTTTCCAGTTCTTCAGTCAATCTGCCTTAAATATCCTCCAATAATCACTGCCTTGAAATTTTTACATACAATCTACTTGATCTGTTGAACTGTCTATCACACAAACTGGAGAGAAACTTTAGTAACTTATTCAGACCAAAAACACAAAAGCACTGGTCAGTATAAACGAGTTTACAGTGAAAAAGACATCTAGTCAAGAGCTGAATACATGGGCATTATTACTATGCTATCTGCCAGAGTAAAGAAATATTCCACAAGAATTACCACAAAAATCATCACAACTTCCTTTCTTGGACTAATCCTTATCCAAATAGCTAAAATCCATAGCCTCTAATCAGAGAGACACCTAAAGATCAACTTAGAGGAAAATATCAAGATTCCAAGCAAGAACAAGTCATTCATAGCTATTATTTACACTAGGAACTGATGGCTCAACCCTGTAAAACTACCTACTCAAGTAGCTGAAATCTAATGGTCTAGATGCAAAGCCAACCTGGGCTCTGAGTTCAAACAGCAGTATTGGTATAATGAGTGAGTAAATGAATGAATCAATATTCTATTATAAATATTGTATTATAAAATAATATTCTATTCTTTTATATTATAAAAACTACATTCTATGCCATGTATCACTGACTCAGACTCCTAGTTACTTAGGAGGCTAAGAAATGAGAATTGCAATTCAGAGCTAATGTGGGCAGAAAAACACAATTCCATTTCTTAATTAACAACAGAAAAGCTGCATTGGAGGTAAAACTCAAATGGTAGAGCACCAGCCATGAGAAAAAGGTGAGTAAGAGTGAAAATTTCTGTTTTCAAGCCCTGATAACAGCACAAACAAATATATATACATACATATACACATACATACAAACACATGATTTTAAGCTTTTATAATTTTTTTGTTTTGTTTTTGTGATCTTGGCCTTGATAGACAGGTACTCTACCATGCAAGCTATTCCCTTTCACTGGTTTTTGCCCAGACTGACCTGGGAACTGCAATTCTCTCAATCTGTGACTCTAAATTAGCTAGAATTATTGATGCAAACTGTATTTGTTCAACTGATTCACTGAAAAGGTATCAAGACAAGAATAATAAATAATGCTGGAACAAAAAAAACCCCACATGGCAAATAAAGTCTGGTTCAACTGCACAACATAAACCAAAGTTAACTAAAAAATCCATGACATGAGAGCTGGGCACCGATGGTTCACACCTGTAATCCTAGCTACTCAGGAGGCTGAGATCCTCAGATCTCGGTTCAAAGCCAGCCTAGGCTGGAAAGTCTGTGAGACTCTTATCTCTAATAAACCACCAGAAAACCGTAACTGGTGCTGTGGCTCATTTCATGGTAGAACACTTTCTTTGAGTTGAAGAGCTGAGGGACAGCACCAAGGCCCAGAGTTCAAGCCCCAGAATGGACAAAAATAAGCAAATCTTTTAAATGATATCAAGAATAAAGACAAAATGGCAAATTCTTTCACTTTCACCCTGTGAGTGTAAGTTCCAGAATACAATGTTGAGCAGAGTTCCACAAAGAAGTATTGTTTGCAGATGTTTGGTAGAGGTGGCTGTTCCAAGTGCCTGTCAGGTAATACCTGGCAGAGATGGGTTACACAAGCTAGAAACAGCCTTTGGAGGAATGAGGCAGATTGTTGGCTACTTTGGTTGTTCTTTATTTTTCTTTTTGTCCGTTGTGGGGCTTTAACTCTGGGCCTGGGCGCTGTCCCTCACTTTTCAGCTCAAGGAAAGCGCTCTATCATTTGAGGCACAGTGTCACTTCTGGTTTTCTGAGTAATTTATTAGAGATAAGAGTCTCACAGATTTTCCTGCTCGAGCTGGCTTTGAACCATGATCCTCAGATCTCAGCCTCCTGAGTAACTAGGATTACAGGCCTGAGCCACCAGCACCTAGCACTTTGGTTGTTCTTAAAAGAAATGAGTCTCGAAAAACCCATCAGAGACTCCATTAAAAGAGCTGGAGGTCAATGCCCATGGTTCACACCTATAATCTAAGCTACTTAGGAAGCCAATGAGGGTCAAGGTTCCAAGCCAGCTTAACAGTTAATGCTCTTTATCTCCAATTAATCACCAAAAAGCCATAAGAGGAGCTATGCATAGCTCAAGTGATACAGTGCTAGACTTGGGTAAAAAAGCTCAGGGGCAGTGCCTAGGCCTAGAACCTGTTTTCAAGCACTAGAACCAACACAAAAACACACAAAACAGCTGGGAGGATGAATGTTGGAGCCTAGGTTGAGACTTGAAGCTGTTAGGGGCCCTGCCTTTGCAACAAAGGCCTAGCCTGAACAAATCTTTGGGCCTGACTTTGCTAAATACTCAGTTCATTAGAACTTCCTCTAGGCTCTGTGTTTGACTTCTAGCTGAGGCTTTTTCATGACAAAGACATACAGATGTATAAAGACACAGAGGCAATTTAAAGTTAATACTAAATATATATATATATTGCACTTGTTAATTACATTTTTGTTACATACATCCTTTTTCTGAGCACTTTCAGACATCCTGTGAGACACTCCTTGAATTTTAGTTAAATCCTGTTAATTAAGCTTCATCCTTTTATAGATTGTGAACCTGAGTGGGGCCTGATGGGCTGGAGGTAAAAAGGGAACAAGCAGCCTGTCTACTCAGAAGATTTTTGGCTGATGTCACATCCTGAAGAAGCAAACTTTGCCTAACCAAGTTTTAAAAAGAAATCTATATCTAGATCTATAGATATAGATCTATAGTTTTAGATATAGATATACTATAAATCTATAGTATATCTATATATAGATATACTATAAACCTATAGATCTATAGATAGATAGATAATGTTGTCTTTGTTGCTATTTAGTTTTGTTGTTGGTTTTGTTTGTTTTTACTTACCAGAACTTGGAGTTAAACTCAGAGCTTGGCCTGCTTGTTTCTGGCTCATACCTTACCTCTTGATCCATGTTTCCAGGCTGGCATATTGCTGATTAATTGGAGATAGAATCTTAGACTTTACTATCAGTCAAGTTTTTAACTACTAATCCTGCTGAGTAGCTAGGATTGAAGATAGGAGAAGACAGGATTGAAGATGGCTTATTTAGATTTTTTTGTCTATATACTTTTTTATTATCTGATATAGGTAATTTTGTACAATTCATCATGACTAAAGTAATAGATATTTAATAGAAATATAGCAAAAAAAAATTTCCCCATCCTTACTAAAAGAGGGTCATCAAAGGTAAAATCAGAAAATAAACATAATTCAACATAGCCAAAACACTAAATACTAAATAAAAGAATATTATAAGTTGCAAAGGAGAAGCAATAAGCTACTTTAATGGCAACCATTGAAACAAGAAAGGCATGAAAAAATAATCAAAGCTCTGAAGATAATAATTATCAAACTAAGCTAGAATACCCAAAAAATCTATTCTTCATGATTGAAGGAAAAGTAAAATTTACATAATAAATGAGAGCTAAAAACTTAAAACAACAAAATACAGCATTGCATGCAATGCTTAAAGGCCTCTGATGCAGAAAAGAGAAAAATAAAAACAGGTCTGCTTTCAAGTCAAAGTTTCATATACTGAAGACCAGCTTTTTGCTACAAATCTATTGATAGTCCACTTTTAACAAGTTTTGCCCAATTGTGAGAAATAGGGGTAATAGCATGGCCTCAAGGGTTCAAATGGACTAGCACTTCTTGGCCCAGGACTGGAGGAAATAAAAGATCAATAGCTTTTTCTATATACCAATAATGAACAGGCCAAGAAAGAAATCAGAAGAGCTGGGAACTGTGGCTTATGCCAGTAATTCCTAGCAACTTAGGAGATCTGAAAATGGCAGTTCAAAGCCAACCTGGGCAAGAAAATCTTTGAGACTCTTATCTCCAGTAAACTACTCAGAAAAAGCCACAGTGGCACTGTGGTTCAAATGGGAGAATGCTACCTTGAATACAAATAGGCTCATGAACCCAGGCCTTGAGTTCAAGCCCCAGGAACTAGGCAGGAGGTTCAGGGACGGGAAGAGGGCCTGCCTCCAGGAATGGGTTACAATGGAACAGGAAAAATACCAATTAAAAAAAAAAACTCTATCATTTTAATGAAAAATGTCAAGACTCCTATAATGACAACTATACAACTTTCAAGACATTAAGGCCACCAGAACATCTTACATAGTCAAAAATTAGAAAAATATTGTAAAAATGGCCATGCTAATGAAAGCAGTCTACAGATTCAATGAAATAGCCACCAAAATCCCAAAGCCAGGCTGGAAATGTGGCTTAATGGTAGAATGCTTGCCTAGTATACATGAAGACCTGGGCTCAATTCATCAGTACTACATAAATAGAAAAAGCCGGAAGTGGTGCTGTGGCACAAGTGGTACAGTGCTAGCCTTGAGCAAAAGAAGCTCAGGGACATTGCCCAGACCCTGAGTTCAAGGAACTGCCCCCCCTCCCCCAAAAAAAGATCCCAAAGTCATTCTTCACAGAAATAATCAATCCAAAAATTCAGATGGAAGCATAAAAGACTCCATATAGCAAAAGTAAAACTAAGCAAAAAGGGTAAAAGGGAAAAGTTCTACAATAGTAGATTTTAAACTAACAAAAAACAGCATGGTATTGGACAAAACAGATATAAAGACCAAGGGAACAGAAGACCTGGGATGGGGGAAAGGGCAAGGAAGACACAGCTACAGCCATGTAATAATTTTTGACAAATGAGCCAAAAATACCCACAGGAGAAAAAAGAAATCTCTTAAAGAAATGGTGTTAGGTAAACTTATCTACTTGCAAAAAACTGAAGTAGGGGGCTAGGAAGGTGGCTCAATGGTAGAGCGCTTGCCTTGCATGCCTGAGGCCCTGGGTTTGATTCCTCAGCACCACATAAGCAAAAAGAAAAAAGCCAGAAATGGCACTATGCCTCAAGTGGTAGAGTGCTAGACGTGAGCTGAAGAGCTGAGGGACAGCAGGCCCCATGACCGGACCCAAAAAAAAAAAGAAAAGAAACTGAACTAGACTCTTACTCTCTCCCCCTATCTCCACCCCCACCCTGCAACACTCATTGTGCATAAAAATCGAACTCCAAATGTATAAAAAGCTTTCAATATAACATGAAACTGACAACACTAAAAAGAACATCTGGTAGATACTGGTATAAGTAGTTATTTCCTGAATAAAATTCTAATTGCCTAGAAAACTAAAGCTAGAATGGAGAAATAAGACTTATTAAATCAAAAAGTTTTCTACACAGCAAAATAAACAATGACTAATACCTAGAGACAAATCCCAGAATGGGAAAAAAATCTTCACCAGCTATTCCACAAGAAGAATTAAAACCAAGAATATATGAAGAGGGGCTGGGAAGGTGGCTCAGTGGTAGAGCGCTTGTCTTGCATGCATGAGGCCCTGGGTTCGATTCCTCAGCACCACATAAGCAAAAAGAAAAAAATGCCAGAAGTGGTGCTGTGGCTCAAGTTGTAGAGTGCTAGCCTTGAGCTGAAGAGCTGAGGGACAAAGCTCAGGCCCAGAGTTCAGGCCCCACGACCGGACCCCCCCCCACCAAAAAAAGAATATATGAAGAGTTTAGAAAATTATAACCACTAAAAGAATAACATATAATAAATAGATAAACAAACTGAACACATAGTTGTCCCAAGAAAAATAAATATCTGATATGTTAAAGATTCGTATCTCTTAAGGAAAAAGTAGTAATAAAACAACCTTAAAGTTTCATCTCTTCCTATCAGAAATGCACCTATCAAGTAAGTAACAAATGCTGGAGACTATAGGTAAGGGGAAAAAAACCCTTATATACTATTGGTAAATATAAACTAGATCAAGGGTTAAGGAAATCAGTATGAAGACCCCTCAGGAAACTATACCACTCTTGGACACATACCTGAAGGAACCTAAATCAATAAACAATAATTATATCCACATATGTTTACAGAAGTTTTTTTTAACAATAGCCAAACAAGGGAATCAGCCAAGATGTTAATCAAAGAATGATGAATCTTGAAGATGGCAAAGAAATTATGACACATATATACCTTGGACTATTATACATCCATTAAAAAAATAAAATTCTATCAGTCACAATAAAGTGGATTCAGCTTAGATCATCATACTGTGCAAGACAAGCCAACAACAGTATGTTTCACTGATCTGTGCAACTTAGACTTTAAAAATAGCATACAAAGGTTTAGAGATGTGGCTCAGATGGTAGAGCACCAGCCAAAGAGCAAAACTATAAGATATGGACTTCAAGTCCCAATCTAAGCCAATTAAAAGAAAAAACAAAACCATCACACACATCACATTCACAAAGAAAGAATATTTGATTTTAATTACTGTCATATTTAAAGAAGCAAGAAAATTAAAGAGAAAGAGACTAATGAAGGGTGAATACAAACAAAATACACTGCATGTTTATGTATGAAGCCAGCTGGCATAAACAAACTCAGTGAAAGCTGTTGAACAAGGAATAGATGAGGAATACAGAGGAACAAAAGAAGTTATATGCAAAATATATGCATATGCAAAAGAAAGGAGAAGGAGCCTGGCACCAGTGGCTCACGCCTGTAATTCTAGCTACTTAGGAAGCTGAGATCTGAGTATAGCGGTTCAAAGCCAGCCTGGGCAGGAAAGTCCATGAAACTCTTATCTCCAATAAACCACCAGAAAACCGGAAATGGTGCTATGGCTCAAGTGATAGAGTGCTTGCCTTGAGCTGAGGGACAGCACTCAGGCCCAGAGTTCAAGTCCCACGACCAAAAAAAAAAAAAAAGGAGAAGTGGGGAGAGGTGAAGAAGAGAGGGAGAAAAAAAGGGGGGAAAAGGGGAGATGGAAGGGGATGACAAGGAGTAGAGAAAAGGAAGAAGAGGAAGACAGTAAACTCTGGGCATCAGTGGCTCATTCCTATAATTCTAGCTTACTCAGAAGTCTGAGATCTGAGGATTATGATTCAATGCCAGCCTAGGCAGGAAAGTTTATGAGACTCTTACCTAAAACTAATCACCAAAACACCAGAAATAGTACTGTTACTGGTCAAGAACAATGGCTACCTAGGTCCTGAGTTCAAGCCCCAGGACCAGTATGCATCTACCCCTTCCAAAAAAAAGTGAACAATCACTATTGGAAAAGAGGCGCTGATATCAATAGGAAGAACGATGGTGAAGTTAAATATAGTCTAAGTATGTTTGTTTGTTTGTGCAGGTCTTGAGGCTTGAACTCAGGTCCTGAGTTTAGTGCTCTAAACACAATCCACTTCCATTTTTTTTTGAGGATGGGGGGGGGGTGGAAAGAAGGGTCAGTCATGGGGTCTGAACTCTGAGCCTGGATGCTGTCCATCAGTTCTTCAGCTCAAGGCTAGTGCTCTATCACTTGAGCCACAACACCACTTTTTCTGCTTATGTGGTGCTGAGGAATCGAACCTAGGGCCTCAGGCATGCAAGGCAAGCACTCTACTACTGAGCCATCCTCTCAGCCCTCCACTTCCATTTTTTGAGGTTTAATTGGATGTAAAAGTCTGACTAGAGCTGGCTTTGAACACAAATCTCAAATCCTCAAATCTCAGCCTCGTGAGTAGCTATGATTACAGACATTCAGATACCTGGCTACATGTAAATATTGAAAACATTCAGAAAAGGGATAAGGGAGAGTGACAAAGGAGGTAAGATTGATGGGTTATGTGTAGAAATATCACACTAAAAGAAATTTCTAGTGCATATTTAAAAGAATCTTTAAAAAAAATTCAAGGAGGGCTGGGAAGGTAGCTCAGTGGTAGAGTGTTTGCCTTGCATGCCTGAGGCCCTGGGTTCGATTCCTCAGCACCACATAAGCAAAAAGAAAAAAGCCGGAAGTGGCGCTGTGGTTCAAGTGGTAGAGTGCTAGCCTTGAGCTGAAGAGCTGAGGGACAGCGCCCAGGCCCAGAGTTCAGGCCCCACAACTGGACCCCCCCCCAAAAAAAATCCAAGGAGAGATCTAAAATAAAGAGTAAACTATAAATTCTCACAAGAAAGCAAGAGGGGAAAAAAGTCTTTACAGCTTTGTCTAGGCAACAATTCCCTAAATGTTACTCAAAACACAAAAAATAAAATAAACTAGATTTCACCAAAATTAGCCACAGTTCTAAGGATACCATTGACACCTTAAAGTGAACCTCAAAGCTAACAGTACCAGCCTAACAAGTACAAGGTCCTTCTTAGTTCAAATACTAACCTGGGGCTCTTTAGTGTGCCTCTACATTAATCTAGTTTATTTCTTTTCTTTTTTTCTTTCTTTCTTTCTTTTTTTTGGTCATGGGGCTTGAACTTTGGGCTTGGGCACTGTCAGCTCAAGGCTCTACCACTTGAGCCACAGTTCCACTTCTGGTTTTCTGGTGGCTTACTGGAGATGAATATCATGTACTTTCTTGCCAGGGTTAGCTTTGAACCACAATCTTCAGATCTCAGCCTCCTGAGTAGGTAGGATTACAGGCGTGAGCCACCAGTGCCCTGCTAACCTAGTATATTTCTGTCATGTACTTAATTGAAATTGTGTCTAAATATATTAGCTTTTTCCTACATGAAACTTTTGAGTTTTTATCAGAGGTTTTTTTTGTGAAATTATTTACTCTTAAGGATTTTTTTGTTGGTAAAATTTCTCTGAATTTCTGAAAAAAAATCAATGTATAACATATGAAATACTGTAGTTAACATAATTATTACTTTATATTGTTCTAGTAAGTTCTTCAAACTTATATAGTGGCCTCTTAATTGACCACATTCTTAAATCATCATCTGCCTTCTAGTTAAATAAACTATGAATAATTGTAAAATATTCCAAGTAAAATAAACAAGTTATGTTTTCTATCATTTTTGAGTTTCAAATATTCTACCACTGATACAGTGTGCTGGTTGTGCTGGTGGTTCATACCTGTATTCCAAGATAATCAGGAGGCTGATATCTGGGAGAACTGAGGATGGAAGACAATCCCAAGCAAAATAAATGGTAGTTCTGTTTTTGTTTTGTTTTCCTATACAAAAGGTTAACACAAGAACTTCTGTAGATTTTTATCATTGTTCTAAACACCAGTCCATAGTCAGAAACTTCCATATTTTACAATGTGCAGATATTTTTCCAACATAACTACAACTACTATAGTTGTTTCATGGTTACAATCAGTGTCTTTGTGATATAAACTGCTTTTATGAAAGTGCTAATCTCTTAAAATTTAAAAATAATCTGCTGGGTGCTGGTGGCTCAAGTCTGTAATCCTAGGATAGCGGTTCAAAGCCAGCCCTGGCAAGAAAGTCCATGAAACTCTAATTTCCAATAAACTACCAGAAAATTGGAAGTGGCACTGTAGCTCAAGTGGTAGAGCACTAGCCTTGAGCTTAAGAGCTGAGGAACAGCGTTCAGGCCCAGAGTTCAAGGCCCACGACTGACAGAAAAAAAAAATCTTTGGAAACCTATTACTCCAAACGAAAATCTGTTACTATAAAACAGCAACTTGAAAAAGAAAATATAGTTGGCTGTTAATGAGTAGACTTTGTTGTTTTAATATAAAAAGGTAAATCATTTCTCTATAAAAAAAGTCCTTTGTATTTGTCAGTATACCTAGTGAATATTTGTCAAAGCAAAAGTACTCATACACTGTACTAAATGTAAATTCCTGATTTTACATGTTTAAATCATGCCAGGAAAAAAACTGTCTATGCCGTTCAGGGTTGTTCATATACTCATTTTTAACAAATAGAAAAAAATTAGTAAAAAAAAGTTGCAAATTATAGTGGGGCTTGATCTCTGTACCTGAATGTTGTCCCTTAGGTTTTGCTCTCAAGGCTAGTGTTCTACCATTTGAACCGCCGTAGTCTATGTCCTTTTGATGGTTAACTGGAGATAAAAGACTCACAGACTATCCTGCATGGGTTGGCTTCAAACCACAATCCTCAAGTCTCAAGCCTCCTGAGTAGAAGGGTGACAAGGTGTGAGCCATTGGTACCTGAAATTCTCTGAATAAATCTTTTTTTTTAATTGAGGTTTGAACTCAGGACCTGCACACTTTGAGCCACCCAGCACCACTTCTGGTTTTCTGGTGGTTAATTGGAGATGAGTCTCATAGACTCATAGACTCATGCCAAACTCCTCTGATCTCAGCCTCCTGAATAGCTAGGATTATGTGTGAGCCACTGGAATAAATCTTAGTAAAAACTCAAGAGCTGCACTGTCAAAGTGTCCAATACAAAACTCAACTAATATACCTATATAGCATGTGAAATATCAGCTGTCCAAAAAATAATGTAAAATAAACATATTTAAGGATTAAGCAATATGCCTTACTTAAATCCAACTTCTTTGCAATAACATACTTTAGATATAATAGTTGAGCAATGTATCTTTCCAAATGATGCTTGATTTGTTTTCAACTTATCAATAAAAATATTTTTTGTGCCAGGCCCTTGTTGCTGGTGAACTGGAGATAAGGATCTCACAGACTTTTCTGTCTGGGATGGCTATAAACTGTAATCCTCAGATCTCAGTTTCCCAAGTAGCTAGCCCTGAACCAGCCCTGGGGCAGTGCTTAGTACTTGAGTTCAAGAAGCCTCAGTTAGAAAAATTTTAACTGGCCTGTAGTCCTAGCTACACAGGAGATCTGAGGATCTTGGTTTGAAACCAGCCTGGGCAGGAAAGTCCTTGAGACTCTTATCTCCAATTAAATACCAGAAAACCAGAAGTGGTTCTGTGGCTCAAGTGGTAGAGTGCTTGCCTTGAAATGAAGAGCTCAGGGATAGCACCTAGCCGGAGTTCAAGCCCCCACAACAGATGAAGAAGAAGAAAAAAGAAGAAGAAGAAGAGGAGGAGGAGGAGGAGGAGGAGGAGGAAGACGAGGAAGAGGAGGAGGAAGAGGAAGAGGAGGAGGAGGAAAAGAGGAAGAAGAAGAAGAAGAAGAAGAAGAAGAAGAAGAAGAAGAAGAAGAAGAAGAGGAAGAGGAAGAGGAAGAAGAAGAGGAGGAAGAGGAGGAAGAGGAGGAAGAGGAAGAGGAAGAAGAAGAAGAAGAAGAAGAAGAAAAAGAAGAAGAGGCAGAAGCAGCAGCCAGGCGCTAGTGGCTCACGCCTGTAATCCTAGCTACTCAGGAGGTTGAGATCTGAGAACAGTGGTTCAAAGCCAACAGGGTTCAAAGCCAGCCTGGGCAGGAAAGTCCGTGAGACTCTTATCTCCAATAAACCACTAGAAAACCGGAAATGGCAAGTGGCTCAAATGGTAGAGAACTCTCCTTGAGTGGAAGAGCTCAGGCACAGTGCCCAGCCCAGAGTTCAAGAGCCATGACTGACAAAAAACAAAAACAAAACAAAATAAACAAAAAAAAAGAATGGTTCAGGTCCCATGACTGGGAAAAAAAAGTGTAGCTTTACACTCAGGTTGTAAACATCCTCTCTCAAAATGAGAGTAAATAATCCTGTTCAAAATTGCTTTTCAAGCAGCAAAACTTTTGAGAACTAAACTATCTCCAGGAGACAAGGACTTCTCTGGATAGACATCCCTGTAGTTCATGAAGTACAAGAGCAACATAATGAGAACTGAGACTGCTTTTACTTCCTGCATCAATTCTTCCTGTAATTAAACCTAAAACAGAATATCAATACCCCGAATGCAGGTTAGGATGCTCCATCTTTTGCATTCCAAAACTGCACAGTGACTTAGTTATTTTCCTGCTTTTCCAGTATTACTTAGTAGCTAGACTAAGTTGTTGAAACCTCCTTCTCATGTCCTCTAGAATCAGGCCTCTCTGCCTATAATAGGGTACTAACCATAACAATACTAATTATGACTAAGACATGCCATATGCTTCCACAGAATATATACTAAAGGCCTAAGTAATATAGAGATTACATAGCCCCTGTGCAAGGATGACACATTCCATATAAATAAAATAAAATAAAAATAAAGACTAGGCTGGGAAGATGGCTCAGTGGTAAAGTTCTTGCCTCATATGCATGAGGACCTGAGTTCGATTTCTCAGCACCACGTAAACAGAAAAGGCTGGAAGTGGGCATTGTGGCTCAAGAGGTAGGGCGCTAGCCTTGAGCTGAAGATCTAAGGGACAGTGCCCACACCCAGAGTTAAAGCTACATGATCTACCAAAAAAAAAAGATCAACACACTGTAATCAAAAATGCTCACTAGGGGCTGGGAAGTGGGCTCAGTGGTAGAGTGCTTACCTTGCATGCCTGAGGCCCTAGGTTCGATTCCTCACCACCACATAAGCAAAAAGAAAAAAGCCGGAAGTGGCGCTATAGCTCAAGTGGTAGAGCACTAGCCTTGAGCTAAAGAGCTGAGGGACAGCGCTCAGGCCCAGAGTTCAGGCCTCACGACCGGACCCCCCCCAAAAAAAAGCTCACAAAAAATGTATTTTTCTCAAAAGACAAATAAAGTACTGATTCATTCCCTGCAAATGAAAGTCCATCATTATAACTATTATTTTGTGATTAATAAAATGAAACAATGCAATTTTTTTCTCATATGTGGAATCTAGAGCTAAAGTACATTGGGACATGATAAATTATACAGGATTCTAAGTATTTACAGTAAGATCAAAAGAGTTTACTTTTAGAAGAGGAACACAAAGGCAAAATGTCTATATGCTTCTGATCATATAAAATAATATTTATCAAAATGAGCTCCAGGAAATGAAAACAAGAGTTTTCTTTGTTGCTGTTTTTGTTTTCTTTTCCTTATTTGTTTTTTTTAATCTGTCTTTGGGAGGGCAGGGAGGACACATAAAATGAGGGACAGGGGTGAACAAATGCAGCAGGGGTACTAGATAGACACTATGTGGGAAACAAAGTATACAATTTGTTGGAGGAATAAGAGGGAAAACCGGTAGAGTGGGGGAGGGATAACAGTGTCCAAAAAATGTATTATTTAGCTTTATAATAATCATGTCTTAATTAATAAAAAATAAAAGTTAAAAAAGATGGAAAATATATTGATTACATTCTACCTCCACAAATAAAACAAAATTGGTATTCAAATTTGTACTAACCTTCCAGTAATCAGACTGTAAACTGTAGTATCTCTGATATGCGGATAATGCTGGAAAAGGAAAAATAATAATTAAATTTTGTCCCATTTTACAGTAAGAAAGAAATATTTCAAAAAGAATTGTCAATATTTTGTGTATGTGTGCCAATACTGGGGTCTTGGACTCAGGGACTTGAGCTCTCACTGGACTTTCTTGCTTATGTTTGCCACTGTACCACTTTAGTTATGCCTTCATTTTGGCACACTGCTACTTACTTGGGACAGAATTTTTCTAAGCTGTTAGGATTACAAACATAGGCTGCCAGTATTATTAATAAAACTGCTCAGCTCCCAATAAAAGCAAAAACAAAAACCAAAAAAATATAAACTAGGTACCTGTGGCTCATTCCTATAATACTGTTCAGGATACTGAGATATGGAGGATCTCCATTCAAATTCTTATCTCCAATTAACTAATAAAAAGCTAAGTGGAGCTGTGGCTCAAGTGGTTGAGCCCAAAGCCTTAGAATGAAAAGTCTAAGGAAGATTATGAGGCCCTGAATCATCACCTGCAACCAAAAATTAAAAATTAAAAACAAGCTGGATGCTGGTGGCTCATGCCTCTAATCCTACTCAGGAGGCTGAGACATGAAGATTTCAGTTCAAGGATAACCCTGGCATTAAAGTCTGTGAGGCTCTTATTCCACTTAACTACTAAAAAACTGGAAGTGGTGCTGTGGCTCAAGTGGCAGAGTGCTTGCCTTGAGCTGAAGAGCTGAGGGACAATGCCCAGGCCCAGAGTTCAAGCCCCATGACCGACAATGAATGAAGAATAATATAAATAGCTGGATGCTGATGGCTCAAGTCTATAATTCTAGCTACTCAAGAGGCTGAGATCTCAGGATTAAGGGCAGGAAAGTACCTGAGACACTTACTTCCAATTAAACACTCCTATACAAAAAATGCTAGAAGTGGATCTCAGGTTGAAGTGATCATCACTAACCCTGAGCATAAGAGCTCAGGCAGCAATAAGGACAGAGTTGAAGCCTCAGAACTGGCAGTCAAATAAAAAAGATACTATTAGACACTATTTTGAAAATGAACTATATAAGTTGTACATAAGGAGAAAAGGGAAAAACCAGAAGATTAAGGGAAGTGGTTACATTGTCCAATAGAAATGTACTCTTTACCTAACTTACATAATGGTAACCCCTCTGCATATCATCACAATTTAAAAGATCAAAACAAAGAACCCCAATCTGAGATGCAGCAGGCACACCAACCTTATCACCTGGAGCCTCATCCAGGTTAACTGGCAAAAATAACAAACCTCTGCTGTTGGCCCTCACTTCAATCTAGCAAGTGTAATTTCTTCTGCCGGATGTACTTGAAAATGCCACTGGAAATAGTCTACCCAGAACTGCCCTTTTAATTATCTATTTTTTTTTTTAGTTATACAAAAAGGATTTCAATTCAACATATTAGTTTATTCATATAGCACATCTTGATCAGTGTCATGTCTTTAATCATTATTCCTTTATCTCTTCCAACCCCATCAATACCCAAATTACCTGATTCCATTTTCATATATATATATATATATATATATATATATATATATATACACATACATATACATATATATACATATACATATGTATACATATACATATACATACATACATTGGGTATTATGTCTATATTTGTCTATCTTTTTTTTTCTCTCTCCATTCATCTGCTCTCCAACTCTTTGACCTACATTTGATAACTCTGTACCTATAGTTGGTAAAAATTCGTAAGCAGTTCCTACAGAAAACTTTTTTCCTATGTTTATCAGTACTCCCTGTGCCTTCACCAGAGACCTCTCAATTCTGTAGCCTCTTTAGCCTTCTGTAGCCTTCTTTAGCTTTTATTACTCTAATAAAGCCAATCAAGAGCTTAAGGTTCTGCAATGTAGTCCCAGTATTAACGTACCACCCCCCAAAAAAGAAAAAAACTCTGTATACTATGAAATGTAATGTGTGATCCAATTAAGCCTGGAGTGAAAGAACCTATGTTGCCACCTACATTATAAAGGACTCCAATAAAATTGAAACAGATTTTGAATTTACTGTTATTCAATAAATTCTGACACTGTGGAAAGACACTGGCTGTCTATATTTCTGATATAGACAGTTATTCAAAACAGTGACAAATGTTAAACCAATTTGATTTCCTGCAAACAAAAACATTTTTTAGGACTACTACATGTTATAATAAATATTTTCACTTTTTCTTCATAATCACTAACTTGCTAGACAGATGATAATTCAACCACTCAATGTGAAAAGTAGCTCTTACAACACTTCCCTGAGTCAGTATTATCCGAAGCTACAATCTTTGATTTAATATAAAATGATAGTTTCTTGCCCCTTACATAAATCCAAATTCTTAAAAGGTTTTCAAAGTAGTTGCCATTCTAATAACAAGCACAGAAGTAAAAATGTAAAAGAAAAGATAATGAAGTATAGCTAAACCAGGTACTTGCTGTAATTCTAGTTATTCAGGAGGCTGACATCTGAGGATCACAGTTTAAAGGTAGACCAGGCAGGAAAGCCAATGAGACTGTTACTCCAATTAACCACCAGAAAACAAGAATCAGTGGTGTGGTTCAAAATAGTAGAGCGCTAGCACTGAACAAAAGAGCTCAGGGACAGCACCAGTGTTCTGAGTTCAAGCCCCACAGCTGACAAAAAAAAATAAGTATACCCAAACCCTGATAACTCATGCCTATAGTCCTAAGACTAAGCTCTGAGGATCAAAGTTTGAAAACAGCCAGCACAGACAAACCCAAGACACTTTCATTCCAATAACCCAACAAACCTGAAAAGTATACCTGACTCAAATGGTAAAATAACTGAGGCCCTTAATAATTAAACTCCTAATATATGCACATACACCCCCCCCCCAAAGAAAAATAAAGACACAAAAGACAAAAGATAAAGATGAAGAATCCTACATACTCAAGAGGCTGAGACATCTCAGGATTGTGGTTCAAAGCCATCCTGGTAGGAAAGTCTATGAAACAACTTACTTCCAATAAGCACAGGTAATCAGTTGACTAAGATCTAATGATAGTAGTTCAAAGCCAGCTGAGGCCATTCTGTGAGACTCTTATCTACAATTAACCAATTGCCACAATAGAGCTGTGACAAGTAATAGAGCTCTAGCCTTGAGCAAAAAAGCTCAAGGATTGCACCTAAATTCAAGGTCCAGGATTAGCATAAAACCAAAGAAACTCCACAAAAGCAAACAAAAAAATTAACCACCAAAAATCTAGAAATAGAACTTTGGCTCAAGTGGTAGAGCATCAACCTTGAGTGAAAAAAGGTAAGTCCCCAAGTGATATCAGTAACAGTAACAGTAACATTACCACAACCCTAAAACAATTAAAGGCCAAAACTTGATGCCAGTGGCTCACACTTATAATCCTAGCTGCTCAAGACGCTGAGATCTGAGGATCACAGTTCACAACACACACACACACACACACACACACACACACACGCACGCACGCATGCATGCACATGTACACATGCACAAATATTTTGGTAGGGTTGGACAACTATACCTTTAAAACCATTCCCTCTTTCCTTGTTTTAAAGTTTGGCTATTTGTCCTAAGAGGCTGTCAATAGTTCTAGTCTCCACCAGTTCCATCTTGCAGAAACTATACTCCAAGCAAGAACAAATGAAAAGCTGTGCAACTTGACTCTAAAAACCCATATTTATGGAATAATTAAAAAAGAAGCACATCTAAAAAAACCCAATCACAAGCCAGGCTCACGCCTGGACTCCTAGTTACTTATGAGCCTGAGAACTGAGGATCATAGTTTAAAACTAGCCCTGAGGGCTGGAAGGTGGCTCAGTGGTAGAGTGCTTGCCTCACATGCATGAGGCCCTGAGTTTGATTCCTCAGCACAACATAAGCAGAAAAAGCAGGAAGTGGCACTGTGCCTCAAGTGGTAGAGCACTTGCCTTGAGCTGAAGAGCTAAGGAACAACGTCTAGACCCAGACAGAGTTCAAGCCCCATGATGACAATAAATAAATAAATAAATAAGTAAATAAATAAATAAATAGCCCTGAGCAGCAAAGTTAAGACTCTTATCTTCAATTAACTAGACGAGTGGAGCACTAGCCTTGAGCAAAAACCAAGCTGTGCAGACAAGTCAGACTCTTATTTCCAGTAAGCCAGCAAAAAGACAGAAAAAAGAGGTATGTTTTAAGTGGTAGAGTATCAGACATGAGTGCAAAAGCAGAGTGAGAGCTTGAGACACCTAAAATATTATATTTTTTAGAGACTGTTAGGTTTTAGCATGGAGGTACTTCCTGTAATATCAGGAGAGTAGATGCAAGAGGATCTCAGATGAGGGCATTGTGACTTATCTCAGATTTAGGAAAAAAAAAAAAGTAGGAGCTGGGAGTGTGGCATACTGGTAAAGTGCTTGCCTAGCATGCACGAAAGCTCTGGGTTCAATTCCTCAGTAACACATGAATAGAAAAAGCCAGAAGTGTTGTGGCTCAAGTAGTAGAGTGCTAGCCTTGAGGGGAAAAAAAGCTCAGGGCTGGTAGAAAGAGGTTAGAAGAATAAGACATGCCCTTAAAGTGAATATTTGGACTGACCTCTCTTCTTCTCTTTGCTTCCCAGTTACCATATGACAAGTATACTATGTACTCCATGACATCATATTTTGCCTCTCCACAAGTCCAAAGGAACAGGGCCAATTGGCCATGAAACTTGTGAAATCCTAAGTCAAAATAACTCTTCTCAAAAAAATAACAGCCTAAAAAAACTTTTCTCTAAGTTGATTTGATGAAGTATTTTGTCACTGTGATGGGAGGCTGACTCACATAAACAATATTCTCTCACTTGCGAAAATTGCCAGCTAATGATCCAGACAGTGGTTCCTTTCCCTCCCTGTATGAGGATGCTGAAGACATGATGACTGTAAAGGACAAGAAGCATGAATATGAAATAACATTTGTTGCTTTAAAAAAAGAAGCAGCAGCTCAGGGATATTGCTTAGGCCCTGAATTCAAGCCCTAGGACTTGCAAAAAAAAAAAAGGAGAGAGAGAAAAATAAGATGCTTGCTAAAGAAAGGCAAAAGAGCAAGGAAATAAAGCCAGTGCACTAAATGTTTGAAACAGAAAGGAGACCAACCAATCTGAAGCTGTCTTCAGAGTCCTTAATTGTCCTTATTTAGCCCAAGCCTATCTGTATAAATCCTGAGAATGGCTAAAGTGCTACCTTTCCATGGCCTCTGTATGAGCCATGTTCTTTTTCATTGTTTTGTTTTAATCCAGTCCTTAGCCTTGAATGTAGGTGCTATTTCTGAGCTACTTTGCTTAAGGCTGGTGCTCTATAATGTGAATCACAGCTCCACTTTCAAATTTTTAGTGCTTCATCAGAGATAAGAATCTCATAGATTTTTTTGGGCTGGTTTTGAACTACAATCCTTAGATCTCAGCATTCTAAGTAGATAGGATTATATGCATGAGCTATCAGCACCTGCACCTCTTTTCTTTTCTAAAGTTTCCTATCACCTTTACTATGTTGGAATCTTGTAGCATTACCCTCTCTCTCTTATACATGAAGGGTAAAGTTTTGAGGCAGTGACCACTTTTTGCTTGTTTCTAGCAGAGTTAACACGTGGTGGTAATCCAAACACCTCGTTGGTTGTGTGCCTTTATAAACCCTGAAAATCTTTAGCTCAGGGCTCTCCTCCTACGCTCTGCTGTGTCGGAGTGTAGGACGAGGCCCAAGCTGCAGCCTGTTTAAATAAAACCTTAAAACAGCTGTAAAGTCTGACTCTCGGTGGTCTCCTTGGTGGGGGTCCTGCGACCTGGGTATAACATACACAAGGACTCAAGGTCAATTTACTTGCTCTAAAGTTTGACAAAATACTAAGAACAACTACATCTTGAAATCAGAGAAATCATTTCATAATATTTATATTGCTCCCTCTAGTGATGCCAGTCTTAATAACTCCTCCAGAAGCATGAGCAACCAAAACTGAGATAATGATCAACCAAACCACATTTGTATTTTGAACTCAAACTACAAACACATTTTGCCCTCTGATCCTTTAAACCTAAGTTCATGTTGGTTCCCTGCAGATGGCTGTAAGGATAAACTGAAGTGCCATCCTCCTATTGCAACATGCCATAAAATAATCTTATTTCTCTGCCCTAATCCTTTTTTCTTTTTCTTTTTTCTTTTTGTCGGTCATAGGGCCTGAACTGTGGGCCTGGGCGCTCTCAACTCTTCAGCTCTAGGCTAGTGCTCTACCAATCGAGCCACAGCGCCATTTCCAGCTTTTTCTGCTTATGTGGTGCTGAGGACCCTAACCCAGGACCTCATGCATGCAAGGCAAGCACTCTACCACTGAGCCACCTTCCCAGCCTCAATGCTTTTTGAGTTGAGCCATGCCCTCCTGCACCATGGGCTCCAAAACATACAGGATTCACTGATAAGCATCTTATTGCAGAAGAAAAAGTGTCCTTCATGTTGGCATATTCCTTCTCCTTATCATTTTGAAGAAAACAGGCAGAAGCTACCAATCACTATTTATTTCCAAAAAGATAGAATAAGCTAACAGTCAACTAGACCATACATTCTTTTTTTGTTTTGTTTTGTTTTGTTTTGGAGGGCGGGGTCCGGTCTCGTGGGGCCTGAACTCTGGGCCTGAGCACTGTCCCTCTGCTCTTTAGCTCAAGGCTAGAGCTCTACCACTTGAGCCACAGCGCCACTTCCGGCTTTTTTCTTTTTGCTTATGTGGTGCCTCAAGCATGCTAGGCAAGTGCTCTACCACTGAGCCATCTTCCCAGCCCAAGACCATACATTCTTATAAACAGATTGTTTTAACTTTGTCACCAAGAGCCCTCAACTCTCCAAATACAGTTGAAATACTATTTTCTGATGATTAACATAAAATAAATCTCTTTTCTCTTTCACCATTTGGCATATAAAGGACAGGGTATAAGTGGACCTAATATGCAACTTCTTGAGTTTAGGCCTGGGATCTAAAAACCTGGTTCACCAATCAGAAATAAAGTATTGTGCTCTAATTTTGAAAAGAAGAAGTTGGGTGTTGGTGGCTCAAGCCTGTAATCCTAGCTACTCAAAAGGCTGCAACAGGTTGGAGAACACAGTTTAAACCCAGCCCAGGAAGAGTGTACTATTCTAGACTCTTATTGCCAGTAACTGCCAAAAAACCTGGAAGTGGAGATGTGGCTTAAGTAGTAGAGAAATAGCCTTGAGCAAAAAAGATTGGGGACAGTGTCTAGGTCCTAAGTCCAAGAGTGGCACAAAAAATAAAGTTAAAATAAAGAAGAAAAAAATTAACAAAAGGTATCTGTGAAAAAACAGACATGGAATTATTTGTACAAAAACTTGACATCAGCTGCCCTAATACAGTCAGTGTCAGTTGTGATCACCACCGTGCCTCAGAATAGTATTTTCATTGAAAGCGTAAGCTTTAGTGATTTCCAATAAGCTCACTATCTAACCCCAATGCGAACTATTTCCCTAGTAACACCATATTAGCCCAAACCACACTAGTACTTCCCAGCAACCTACTAGAAATACTCCTAGCCTGTAAACAGCCCTGGAACTTCACCCTCTGCTGGGTAGATTTTCTCCTGAATAAAACTATGCTGGTATTAAGCAATCCCTTTGTCTATATCCTGTGTCTTTTTCTTATAACAAGGCACCTAAAGGATATTATAAATTTAAAAGTTTATAAAAATATGAGACAGTGAACAAAGAGACTTTTCATTTTTAAAAAGTTACGGTGGAGCTGGTTGCTGGAAGCTTATGCCTATAATCCTAGCTATTCAGGCAGCTGAGATCTGAGGATCACGGTTCAAAGCCCACCCCGGCAGTAAAGTCATGAGATGCTTTCCAATTAACAACCAGAAAACAGGAAGTGGCACTGTGGTTCAAGTAGTAGAGCGCTCATCTTCAGCTGAAGAGCTCAGGGACACCACCCAGGCCCAGAGTTCAAGCCCCACAAGCGACCAAAAAAAAAAAGAGTTACTGTGAATCTAGGTACTGATGGCTCATGCCTGTAATCCTAGCTACTCAGGAGGCTAAGATCTGAGGTTCGAGGTTCAAAGCCAGCCCTGGGAGGAAAGTCCATGAGACTCATCTCCATATAACTACTGGAAAACCGAAGTGGTGCTGTGGCTCAAGTGGTAGAGCACTATCCTTGAGTTGAAGAGCTGAAGGACAGCACCCAGACCCAGAGTTCCAGCCACACAGCCAACCAACAACAACAACAACAAAAGTTACTGTGTCACAGTTTAAATCCATTCTAGGCAAAAAAGCCAGTAAGATTTTTCTCCAAAAGTAACTAGCCAAATATGTAGGGAAATGGATGGAGCTAGAAGGAATCATGTTGAGCAAGGTAAGCCAAGAGCAAAGAGACAAACGGTACATGGTCTCCCTGATAAGTGGATGCTGAATCCAAAATATTAGGTAATATGACAAAACTAACAGGACTTAAGAAACAAAGAACTCCCACTCATCTGGTAAAACCACCACTAAATATCCCCATGCTGCTGATCACATGTATGGTGTATATGTGTACACCAGTATATGTTATGGACCGTGACAGACCATTTGCTCCAGGAAAGTTAGAATGAACTTGTGACTTTAAATGAGCATCATTATTCCACAATACTGTGAAATTCTGGAAATTATGTAATCACTTAATCACAATCAAAAAAAAAAAAAAAGAACCTCGGGGAAGGTAGGGAGGGAAGGGATGGAAGGGGGAACTCAATGGAGGGAGTAACAATGCTCAATAAGAAGTGTACTCATTACCTTACTCATGTAACTGTAACCCTCTGTATAGTATCTTTGCAAAAAAATTAAAAAATATTAAAAAAATAAAAACTAACAGCTGTATAAACTAAAAAAAAAAAAAAGTAACTAGCCAAGAGCTGCTCGAGAGATGTAGCTTCAGTAGTAGATTGCCAAGTGAGTACACAAAAACATTTGTGGCTCTAAGTTCATACCCATATCCCCTAACTTAAAAGAATTAAGAAGAAACTTTTTAAGGTATAAGAATTTTATTTTTAGGGATGGGAAAGTGGCTCAGTGGTAGAGTGCTTGCCTTGCATGCATGAGGCCCTGGGTTCAATTCCTCAGCACCACATAAGCAAAAAAAAGCCAGAAATGGCGCTGTAGTTCAAGTGGTAGAGTGCTAGCCTTGAGATGAAGAACTGAGGGACAGCACCTAGGCCCAGAGTTCAGGCTCCACGACCGGACCAAAAAAAAAATTATTGTTAGTATGCTAAAAACTAAAAATCACTTCAATCTCGGGGCTTGATCCTGAGTAGCTAGGATTACAGGCGTAAGCCACTATTGCCTGGCTCATTTTAGTCTTTTTATGTGCTACACTGAAGCTTGAACTCCTAGGCTTATGCTCTTACTCTACTGTTTCACTCAGTTTTGGCTTTTTGCTGGTTAACTGGAAATCTATCTGCATGGGTTATCTTCAAGCCTCAAATCTCAGCTCTCAGTCTCCTGAGTAGCTAAGGTTATATACATAAGCAACTAACACCCAGCTTAGGAATTAAATTTATAATATATCACTAGAGAATTTGAGACAGGATGATTACAAATTACAGACCAGCCTAAGGTAAACTGCCTTAGAAAGCAAAAATAAGCACAGAGCTGATAGCTCATACCTTCAATCCTAGCTACTTAGGAAGCTGAGATCTGAGAATTGTGATTCAAAGATAACAGGAAAGTTCATGAGACTCTATCTCCAATTAAGGACCAAAAAACTCAGAAATGGAACCAGAAAGTGGCTGAAGTGGTAGACTGCTAGCCTTGAACAAAAGCTCAGGAACAAAGCCCAGACCTTGGGCTCAAGCAACAGAACTAGAACAGACAAATAAAGAAGATATGCAAAGATATACAGCCATAATTACACCTTACCCAGTAAGGTGACAAAAATGTATTGTACATTTCAATAACTAAAAGAACAGCTGGGTGTTGGGGGCCTATAATCCTAACTATTCAGGAAGCTGAGATTTGAGGACTGCAATTCAAAGCCAGCCTTGGAAGGAAACTCCATGAGACTCTTATGCCAATTTACTGACAGAAAACTAGAAGTGGTACTGTGGCTCAAAGTGGTCGCATGCTAGCCTTGAACAAAAAGAGCTTAGAGACAATGCCCAGGCTGCAAATTCAAGGTCCATGACTAACAAAAAAATATAACTGAAGGAGAAGATCCCTCATAGTTCTCAACAAAGAAGTGATGAATTTTTAGCCAGACAACAGTAGTTCACACCTACAATGCTAACTACTAAGACTGTGGTTTGAAGCCAGCAATGAAGAAACGAATTGTCTAATTAAACAGCAGATAGCCAAAACTAAAGATCTGTCTTAAATGTTAAACTCATGATTGAAAAGCTGAACAAGAATATAGTTACTCAAGCCCTAGTACTGGCATCAAAAAATAAAATAAAACTAAAAAGATAAATATTTATGGTACATATTTTAATTGTTCTGTTTTGGTTATTACACAATGCACATATAAATGAAAACATCACATTGTACCCTAATACTTAAATTAAGAACAGAATTGTAAACATTTTCCTAAGTTTGCCCTAAATTATTTAAGGTCATGTTTTATGAACTCAACATAAACCTAAAAAAATCTACGAGCTATAATTTTTATTGTTATGTCAATTCCAAGGATAACATTAAATTTAACCCTTTATACAACTACTTAAAGTTAATTTTTTAAAAATGTAAAGAAAATTAAAAACATCATTAGTAGAATCTCTAGTTGCCAATAAAGTCGTCAGGATAAAAAAAAGAAAAAGATAAATAAGACACTAGATTAATTTCTTTTTCTTATCCAAAACTAAAAAGACATTGAAAGGCATTTTTTACAATAATTTAAAACAGAATGTTTAACATTCTTGCTCACAGGTGGCATTTTACCATGTGAGCCATGTCTTCACCATGGCTTTTATTCTTCACCACTGGTTTATTGGAGATGGAGTATCCTATGTATAGAATTGAAGATGTACTTATGAAGGAGAGTCTAGAAATAACCACTTATTTCTATATTCAACTGATGTTTGAAAGGTGAAATAAAAATTCAGTAGAGAATTCAATAGAGAAACATAAAATTTAGCAAAAACAATGCAAAATACAATACAAAGACTAAGAAGTTCCAAAAAGTTGCTTGAGGTACAAACATGCAATTTTAGTTACTTGAAAGGAGGAGCACTGATTACTATCTAGGAGTTTAAGGCAGCTTGAGCTACATAATTAACATTTTAACCCCCCAAATTTCTTACCCCAATTAAAAAAAAAAGATTCAACCCAAAGAGTACATATTAAAATATTAGTCATAATTAAAATTTTTTTTTGTTGGTGGTACTTGGCTTATATTCATGACTTCTGGCCTCCCCCTTGCTTAACATTCTTGCTCACAGGAGGCATTTTATCATGTGAGCCATGTCTTCAACATAGCTTTTCAAAGTTTTGTTATAGATGGAGTATTACTGGATTTCTGCCCCTTTTAGCTCTGAAGTGAGGTCTTCTGGATCTCAGCCTTCTCAGCAGCTACAATACAGACATGAGCCACTGACATACAGCTCATCATAATTATTTAAGAAATAATTAAAGATAAAGAAAAATTACATGTCGGAACACAGGGCACATTTCCAATAGTGTATTTCCAATCTGAATGACAAATTTCTAACCTAAAACTATACAACCTAATTAGTATAAAAAATTCAAAATTACAGAGATTTAACTTAGTTAAACTACTACCACTTGATAATAACTCCCTTTACAAAACAACTGAGTTTACTTCAGTTTCCCAACATACTATTAATAGAATTGAAAAATATTTTCTTTCTTCTGTTCTCTTATCTTTCCCCATTCTTCTTCCTCTCTCTTCAATCTCTCTCTATATATATACATATATATACACATTCATAGAGAGAGAGAGTGTGTGTATGCTATAAATACACAGTATCATTAAGAGTGATATGTGGCCAGGCACCAGTGGCTCACATCTCTAATTCAAACTAATCAGCCCAGGCAAGAAAGTCTTAAATAGTCTTAGCTCCAAGTAATCATCAAAAAACACCAAAGTGGGGTCTGAGAAGGTGGCTCAGTGGTAGAGTGCTTGCCTTGCATGCATGAGGCCCTGGGTTCGATTCCTCAGCACCACATAAGCAGAAAAAGCTGGAAGTGAGACTGAGGCTCAAGTGGTAGAGCGCTAGCCTTGAGCTGAAGAGCTGAGGGACAGTGTCCAGGCCCAGAGTTCAGGCCCCACGACCAGAAAAAAAAAAAAAAAAACCAAAGTGGTGGGGAAAGGGAGGGAAGAGGGGGGGGCAAGGAGCTGGGAAGTGGGGAGGAAAGGAATGGTAGGGGAAAACAAAGGAGGAAGTAACAATACTCAATAGGAAATGTACTTATTACCTTATTCATGTAGCTATAACACCTTTGTACAGTATTTTTACAATAAAAAAAATCTTTTATAAAGAAAAAAAGAAAACACTGAAGTGGAGCTGTGGTTGAAGTGGCAAAGTGCTATCCTGGAGAAACACACTTTTTTAAAAGATGATATGTGGAGATTTATTTCTTTGAATACTAGAACCATGAACACCTGAAATGTATATGATACTCTTACTGACTTCGATAAACATAGTAGAATGTAATTGTCAGAAATTATAATTAATTACACTGGGCTGAAGTAACTTTCTTTGTCCTGATGAAACAACTTTTGTCCTGATTATAATTTCTGCTTTTTCCTTCTGATTCGAATAGTCCCATCACCTAATTCTTCCTCTAAACTTAAATCTATTGTGTGCACTTCAAAGTTGAACTAAAGTGCTTTTCTTCTTATTGCAGAGCAAGTATCAAGACCTGACATGTAGGAATCAGGAGAAATGGTTCTCTGACATAGGACTTTCAATTATACTGTTAATTTAGCAAAAAATGGAATCATTCATCCTAAGGATAGATTCAGGATTAAGTACTTATTAGTTCATGTTCAACAAAATTTTCTTTTATGGAAGTGCAGGTAAGGCACAAGTGGTAGAGTACCAGACTTGAATAATAAGAGCCAAGCAAAAGCATGACATCCTGAAGTCAAGTCAAAAGAAATCTAGAGTGCTTGTGTATGAGATCTGAACTATGATTTTTTGTTGTTAGTGGTGCTGGTGGTTGTAAGGCGTGAACTCAGAGCCTGATGCTCTCCCTGTGCTTTTTCACTTTGAGCCACAGCAGTAGTTCCTGTCTTCTGGTAGGTAACTGGAAATAAGTCTCAAGGACTTTCCCACCCAGGCTGGCTTTAAATCCTGATCCTCAGATCTGAGCCTTCTTAGTAGCTAGGATTACAGGCATGAGGCATTAGCACCATGCTGGAACTATAAACTTTTTATTGAAATGGCTGGTGTTTAACTGCTTGAGCCACACCTCTATTTCCATGTATTTTTTGCTTCACATATTACTGATTATTACATATATCACATATATTGCTGATTCATAGTTATGAATTATAATAATGAATTCATAATAAAAACTGTTATGGCCAATAGCAATAATAATTTATGAAAAGGCCCAGATTCATTTGCACTGGTAGGAGAGCTTAAATTCAAGGACTTGTATTCTTACAAGGCTTTTTTATTCAAGGCTGGTCCTCTATTCCAAGAGTCATAACTCCACTAATTTTATGCTGGTTAACTGAAGGTAAGGATCTCACTCTGCTTAGGCTGGGTTCTAACTTTTATCCTCAATCTCAGCCTCATGAGTGATTAGGATAATAGGTAGGAGTCTATAACAGATCTTTAACAGTTACCTAAAGATACTTACACTCTTCTGAAAAAAAAAAAATCTTTCAAATGAATGAAATAATTATTTCATTTTAAAATCTAAGGTCAAAAGAAACTACTTGGAGCTAGAATGTGGTATGTACCTGTAATCTAATATACTTAGGTAGAATATTTCTGTGATCTTAGATATGACAGGAAATCGAAGTCTGAGACAATTAAGACAAAAGTAAGTCTAGACCATAGCTCAACTGTTTGAGTATCTTCCTAACAAGCACAAGTCTCTGAGCTCAAACCCAAATATTGTCAAAAAGAAAAATAAGGAAAATATGTCTGTGTTTTTTGAAATAACAGGGCCATAGAATAGGCTTTTAAACATTGTATCTTAAGTGAAAAAAAGGAAAAATCAACTATATAAAAACTATTTCTTTTCTACAAGTCAAGCGTACTCTCTTTTAATTATGATGGTTTATAATAAAATGGACATTCAAACAAAATAACATGTTATTTAACAAGAAAGGATAATTATGTGATTTTCACATGTGTTATAACTAATTATATCATTAGCCAGAATACTTGCATGCCAAGCTCAAGGGCTTAAGTTTAACTTATTCTTCCTTTGTTTTCCTCCTAAAACTCTGCAGAATTCAAAACTAGTATTCCTTCAGCTATTTGCTAAATTTCCATCTCTATACCAAAAGAAGGAAAGAAAAAACTTTTGTTAACAGACATGCAGTTTCCGGGACTATTGACAATCAAGAGAAGAAATACAAGAATGGCTAAAATCAGGGCTGGGAAGGTGGTGCAGTAGTGGAGTGCTTGTCTTGAATGCATGATATCCTGGGTTTGACTCCTCAGCACCACAGAAGCAGAAAAAGCCAGAAGTGGTACTGTGGCTCAAGTAGTATAGTGCTAGACTTGAGCTGACCAGATGAGGGACAGCACCTAGACCCAGAGTTCAGGCCCCATGACTAGGGGGGAAAAAAGGCCAAAATCCTAGAACTTTAGGGCTTTCCCTTAAATGCATTTTCTCTTTTCTTTCTTTCTTTCTCTCTCTCTCTTCCTTTCTTTCTTTCTTTTTTTTGGCTTGTTTGTTTTGGTTTTTTTTGGGTCCGGTCGTGGGACCTGAACTCTGGGCCTGGGCGCTGTCCCTCAGCTCTTCAGCTCAAGGCTAGCGCTCTACCACTTGAGCCACAGCGCCACTTCCAGCTTTTTTGTTTTTGCTTATGTGGTGCTGAGGAATCGAACCCAGGACCTCATGCCTGCAAGGCAAGCGCTCTACCACTGAGCCACCTTCCCAGGCCCAAGTCCTGAAGCTTGAACTCAGGGCCTAAGCGTTATCTTTGAGCCTCTTTGTGCTCAAGACTAGTTCTCTACCACTTTAATCACAGCACTACTTCCAGCTTTTCTGTTCATGTGGTACTGAGGAATCAAACCCAAGGCTTCATGCATACTAGACAAGCACTCTACCACTAAGTCACATTCCCAGCCCCTCAATTAAATACATTTTCCTTCCCTTAGAATGGCAGTACTACAGTTCTATGAAATATTAATCCAGAATAGTTATTTATTTGCCTGAAAAAATATAAACTTTGATTTCCTTTTCTTCAATACCACCCATTATCTGTAAACTAGCATTGAGACTAGTGACTGAATTTTTTCAAACAATACAATGTTTTAAGTTTTAGTGAATAATTAAATTTGCTTAATATTTATGTAAGTTATATCAACTTTTTACGCTTTTATCTACTCTTTTTCATTGCTTCTGAAGTTTCTAAGTTCCTAAGAAGATTATAAACACTGGTAGCAAGTGCCCTTGATATAAAATACAAATCATTAGAATCAATGCAAACATAAACCAAGAAGAAATTTAAAAGAGAAAAAAAATTACCTTTTGAATAATCTTCCAATAAAAGGTTGAAGTGACCTAATTGACAAAAGAAATCAGATTCCACTTTTCCTTCAGCTTTTACTATTAAAGATTCGTAGCAGTGAACAGCCTAGAAATAAAAAAAAATACACATTTTAAAAGATGTGAAACTGTAAATTGGATCTGCTTACTGAAAAAATTTTAGGATTACAGAAGAAGCCAATGTCATTTTCTTCCAAAAAAATCTCTATAATTCACTACAGAATTTGAGAAGTTTCTAGGTTATGTTTGTTAGTTTGTTTTTAGTGGTACTGGAGGTTTGAATTCAGGGCCTAATTACTGTTGGGGGTGCCAAAAACGAACTCCATTTTTAATATACCAGGGGTGTTTCCCCCTCCCACCCCTGAGAATCAAAACACTGGTTTCTCACAAGGCCCAAGGGTCAGGAAATACACTGTTTGTTGAGACCCCAGGAAATATGGAAACTGAAAAGCCCTTGATTGTTGTGATAAGTTTATGTGGCCAATAGCTGTGTTTGGTTATCAATGGCCCAGACAGGATCTCAATAGCCCAAACAGGATCTGAGCCCAGTTTGGTTATCAATAGTAAAACAGCCCAGCGACCTTTGTCCTTCCAGGAAGGAGCAGCCTAGCCCTGCTCCCACAAGTGAGAATATCCCCTTGCTTTGTAATGATAGGTTAGTTCAAACAGATACTATGAGAAGGACTGTAACCCCATTGGACACTGACATACATATGCAATCTTTATGTGTGTTATAATCCTATTGGCCACCTGCATGTGGTCAGGCTGGACTGCATGGATTTTGCCTTTAAAAACCACTGCTTGGGGGGGGGTTGGGAAGGTGGCTCAGTGGTAGAGTGCTTGCCTTGCATGCCTGAGGCCCTGGGTTCGATTCCTCAGCACCACATAAGCAAAAAGAAAAAAGTTGGAAGTGGCGCTGTGGCTCAAGTGGTAGAGCGCTAGCCTTGAGCTGAAGAGCTGAGGGACAGTGCCCAGGCCCAGAATTCAGGCCCCATGACCGGACCCAAAAAAAAAAAAAAGAAAAAGAAAAATCCCTGCTTGTGGGCAGTTCAGGGTCAGCTCCCGAGTCTGTGCTGCATCCCTGGCTGGTCAGCTATCCACTTCCCCAATAAAGTCATCTTTTTACATGAGGCTGTCTCTGAGTGGTGGACTCTTTTCCCCATAACAGTGCTGGTTAGGCTGATATGATATCCTAAGCCACATCTCCAACTAGAGAAGCTTCTCTAAGAATTAATGGAGCCCCTGAACAGAGTCCCAGGGTCACAACAAATTGGAGACAGACTCGATAAATGGAACTACCTTAAAATAAAAAGTTTCTGCACAGCTAAATACATAGTAACCAAGCTAGAAAGACAACCAACTAACTGGGAAAAAATATTTACCAGCAATATATCAGACAAGGGGTTAATATCCAGTTTATAAAGCGAACTCAAGAAACTAATTCCTTCCAAACCCAACAAACCAATTAATAAATGCACAAGGGAACTAAAGAGAGACTTCTCAGAAGAGATAAAAATGGCAAAGAAACATGAGGGAATGTTCACCATCCCTAGTTGTAAAGGAAATGCAAATAAAGACAACCCAGAGATACCACCTTACCCCAGGCAGAATGGCCCACATCCTAAAGTCAGCCAATGACAAATGCTGGAGGGGATGTGGAGAAAGAGGAACCCTATTTATTACACTGCTGTTGGAATGTACACTTATACAACCACTTTGGAAAGCAATCTGGAGGGTCCTCAGAAAGCTAAATATTGACTTCCCCTATGACCCAGCCATACCACTTCTAGGCATCTATCCTGAACAACAGGCACTAGGATACAATTTCACATGCACCTCCATATTTACTGCAGCTCTGTTCACAATAGCCAGGATACCCAGATGCCCCACCACAGATGAATGGATCCAAAAGCTGTGGTGCCGATACACGATGGAATATTATGCAGCCATTAGAAAGGACAAAATAATGGCATTTGCATGGAAATAGATGGAACTAGAAGAAATCATGTTGAGAGAGGTAAGCCAAGAGCAAAGAGAACAAATAGCACATGGTCTCCCTGACAAGTGGATGTTAAATCCAAAGTGTAAAATGATGACAAAGTTAACAAGACTTAAGAAACAAAGGACCTCCACTAGGGGGTGGGAAGGTGGCTCAGTGGTAGAGTGCTTGCCTTGCATGCATGAGGCCCTGGGTTCAATTCCTCAGTACCACATAAGCAGAAAAAGCCGGAAGTGGGCTGTGGCTCAAGTGGTAGAGCGCTAGCCTTGAACTGAAGAGCTGAGGGACAGTCGCAGGCCCAGAGTTCAGGCCCCACGACTGGCAAAAAAAAAACGAAAACAAAAACAGGAACTCCACTAATCTGGTCAAATCACTAATAACCCCACGCTGCTGATCATATATATGGTATATACGCACACACTAGAGGGAATCAGGAAAAACTTACAACACAAGGACCCGTCAGCTGCACTGGACATTGATCAAAAGGAGCAACTCAATGGCAGGGATGGGAGGGAGGGAAGTGGGAAAGAGAGAACAGCTGACACTATGCAAAAGGAAAATAATGTACATATCATTGGATGTGGAAGAAATAACTGTACTGTCAAAGCTCATGGAATTCATAAACTATAGACCACGATAGACAATTTGCCCATGAAAGTGAGAATGTGTTTGTGACTTTAACTAAGCATCATTATTCCACAATACTGTGAAATTCGGGAAATTATGTAATCACTTAATCACAATTAAAAAAAAAAAAAAAGAACCTTGGGGAAGGGATGGAGGGAAGGGATTGTAGGGGAAAACAATGGAGGGGGTAACAATGCTCAATAGGAAGTGTGCTCATTACCTTACTCATGTAACTGTAACCCTCTGTATAGTATCTTTACAATAAAATATATATATATATATAAAAAATAACTAAGGATCACTATTGCATAATACTGTGAAATTATGTAATCTCCTATCACAATAAAGAAGTTGCAAACACACAAAAAAGAATTAATGGAGGGGCTGGGAAGAGGTTCAGTGTTAGAGCGCTTGACTTGCATGCCAGAGGCCCTGGGTTCGATTCCTCAGCACCACATGAGAAAAAAGAAAAAAGCTGGAAGTGGCACTGTGGCTCAAGTGGTAGAGCGCTAGCCTTGAGCTGAAGAGCTGAGGGACAGCGCTCAGGCCCAGAGTTAAAGCCCCACGACTGACAAAAAAATAAAATAAAATAAACAAATAAAATGTTACATAGAAGCTAAAAATACCAGTTACGTTAGTACTAGTTCATACAGCAAAACTACTTTCAAGCTAGGCACAGAAGGCTCACACCTGTAATCCAAGCTACTCAAGAGACAGATCTGAGAGATCATGGTTCAGAGACAGCCAGGGGAGAGAAGTCCATGGGACTTTTATCTCCAATTAACCAACAAAAAGCACCAATGGAGGAAAGGTTCAAGAGGCAAAGCTGTAACTTAAGTTAATAAGCTAAGATACAGCACCTAGTTCTGGTACATGACCTGGTACTAGGTCAAGTCCTAGGACCAGCACACATACAAAAATATTTATTTTCAAATAGGAAAAGGAAAATTTAATTCAGTATATAGAGGTATTTTTTTCATTTATTATTTAGTGTTTTATCTATGGACTTGAACTCTATGCCCTATATTTGTTAGTCAAGTATAGCACCATGCCCACAACACTCCTTTGTATTTTGTTTCTTTCCTTTGTGTTTGCTAGTACTTGAACTAGCAAGTGCTTGAACTCAGGACCTTGAGCTCTCACTTTGAGCTGTAGCTTTCTGCTGGCTAACTAGAGAAAAAGAGTCTCTTGGGGCCAGTCTGCTTAATGCTCCATTTTCTAAACTCAGCCTCCTGAGTAGCTAGAACTTTAGGTACACATTCACAATGTCTGGTGACATTTGTACTTTTTGAGATAGGGTCTCATTTTGTGCCAAGTCAGCACCTGAACTACAATTCTATTTTCAGTTCCCCATCAAGTTGAGATGATAAGCACATACCAGCACATCTCCCTTTGAAAGATTAAAAATTAGAGTTACATTTTACAATTGCTAACTGCTGGTTTTGCTTCTGTAAACTTGCTTGCGCTAGCACTGACCCTTCCCCTCCCTGGAAATAAATAAAAAGTTTCAGAGTCTAGATGTCGGCCCTGGGACAAGCTCTGTAGTCGTAAATAAAGAAAAAACAAGTAAATTCCCCAAGTGGCCAAATGGGACCCAAAATAAGGACCCAAGATAAGGACCACCTGGCAAGTCCAGCAAACTAGGCCAAATGTTAATCAATCACAGGCCTGTAACCATGTAAACCCCCATTAAACCAACCATGGGCCAATCATTTTACAAAGAGAGTTAAAAATTTCCCGCGTGGCAAAGTGACTGTTGGTGTAGATGGTGACCTTTAAATGGACCAATCATGGGATGCTTTGTGGTATGTGTTAATCTTGTGGGTTTTGCCTTTAAAAATGCCTGTAACCGCTGCTCGGGGCTCTCTGACTGACCGGGGCAGAGAGTCCATTTGCGCAAACGTCAAATAAACTCTTGCTTATTGCATCTCCCAGCCTGGAGTCTGAGTTTTCTGGGGCGCCCTCCCGTTGACGAAAGTATCCCAGGAGTCTGGGGTCTTTCACCTTCTTCCAGTAAGATAGAGTCTCATATACCTTTTGTGTGTGTGTGTGTGTGTGTGTGTGTGTGTGTGTGTGTGTGTGTGTGTGTGTGTGTGTGTGTGTGTGTGTGTGCATATGGTTAGAACTCAGTTCAAGTGCTGGTACAAGGCTTGTACTTAGAACCTCATACTCTCAACAGGCATTCTAGCTCATAGCAGGTATTGTATCACTTGAGCCAAGTCTTATCTGTCACAATGCTATCTAATTGGAGATAAAGTCTTCCAGTCTTTACAGCCTGGGCTTACTTCAAATCTTGATCCTTTCAGGCTCAGCTTCCCGAGTAATTAGGATTATAGGAGGGGCTTGAACTCTGGGCCTGGGTGCTATCCCTCAGTTCCTCAGTTCCTCAAGGCTAGCGTTTTACCACTTGAACCACAGTGCCACTTCCAGTTTTCTGAGTGGTTCACTAGAGATAAGAGTCTCTTGGACTTTCGTCCCCAGGCTGGCTATGAACCACAATCCTCAGATCTCAACCTCCTCGGGAGCTAAGCCATCAGTGCTTATTTTATTTTTTTCCAGGCTATCTTGGAACCACAAGCCTCCCAATCATAGCTTCCAAAATAAGTAACAGTCCTAAATTATATTGGTTGAAATATTGATTGATGATATTCTCAATCAATGGCTTTACACAATCCTTCCAAATCAGCCTCTCAGATAATTAGGACCATAGGCCTCAGCCACTGCCTCTCACTCATTCAGAAATTTTTCAATATATTGCTACTAGACAATCTATAGCACCAACTAGCCTTGAAAATCACCCTCTAAATCCCATGTGTACAGATCACAATTATGTACCACCATTGCTAGATCAATGTAATCTTTAAACATTTAAAATATGGTTAACGTAAATTGAGATGTGCTGGGGCTAGGAAGGTGGCTCAATGGTAGAATGCTTGTCTTGCATGCATGATGCCCTGGGTTCCATTCCTCAGCACCACATAAGCAAAAAGAAAAAAGCCAGAAGTATGGCTCAAGTGGTAGAGCACTAGCCTTGAGCTGAAGAGCTGAGGGACAGCGCCCAGGCCCAGAGTTCAGGCCCCACGACCAGACCCAAAAAAAAAAACTGAGATGTGCTATAAATACAACTGAATATAACAGATTTCAGAATTCTGTGCGTGTGTGTGTGTGTGTGTGTGTGTGTGTGTGTGTGTGTGTGTGTATGAGACAGAGAGAGAGAAAGGGAGAAAGAGAGATAACATTTAAGTTATCAAATAACTATCACTAACGGAGAAGTGAGACACGAGAAACAGCTAAAAAATAAAAAATAAACATTGAATTGGAGAATAACTTGATTAAAAGCACACAGACACTCACTTAAAGCAAAAAACAAAAAAAAGAATGTGGAAGAGGAAGTGGAGAAAGACCTTGACCACTTCCCCAAATAACGAGCACACTCTCAGAACTAAAAAGACACCTGAAAGACTGCCAGAAAGTAACATTTGGTAAAATGACTCCTTTGATCAAAAGAGTTTACAAAGAAAAAGAATTATCTCAAGGACTGATAACATATTTTCTTTTTCTTTGGTGGTGGAGCTTGGACTCAGGGTAGGGGTTCTATCCATGAACTCCTTTGCTCAAGGTATCACTTTACTGCTTTGGGCCACATCTCCATTTTTGTTTTTTGAGTGCGTAATTAGAGGTAAGAATTATTTTCTGCTTAGCCTACCTTTGAGCCACATCCTCAGATCTCAGCCTCCTGAGTAGGTAGGATTATAGGTATGAGCCACTGGCACCTTGCCTCAAGGATGAATATCATCTTAAAAGGAACAACTCAGATCTGGGAAGATGGCTCAGTGGTAGAGCGCTTGCCTTGCAGGCATGAGGCCCTGTGTTCAATTTCTCAGCACCACATAAGCAGAAAAAAAAAAAGCCAGAAGTGGCTCTATGGCTCAAGTGGTAGAGTGCTTGAGAGGAAGAGCTAAGGGACAGAGCCCCGGCCCAGTGTTCAGGCCCCATGACCAGACTCCCCCCCTCAAAAAGAAAAAAAGAAAAACTCATAAAACCTATACTTTCTTTTTGGAATGCTCAAGAAAAAGAGACATTACAAGGACCAAAATTATTAAACTGATTGGAATTAGTATGTCTGGACCTAATTTACTTGTCAAACAGTGTAAATATAGAAATCATTGAATATAGAACAAAGGATATGATTTTTTTAAAGTCTTTCAATCAAAGTGTGTCTCCATTTGAACTTTTTAAATTCCACTTTCTTCTTCCAGACTATTGCTAAGATCCTCCCCAGCAAAAATATAAAAACTTTCTCAGACTTGCTCACCAAGATCTATCCCTTGCCAATCCTGAGAAGACTGTGAACTTGTGGTTTCGCCAGTCTGAGAGGAGGGTCAAGAGCCCACTGATTCAGGGATAAAAAGGAAGCAGCTGGCCTATTCCCTATACTTTTTTTTTTCCCCTGATACTTTTTTGTTTAGGCTTTTGCAGAAGTAAATTTTGCCCTGTCAGGACAATTATTTGTTTACATTCTTGGTTGTGACTCAGGTGGTTTTTAGATTTCTAACATTTCTAACACTAAGGGAACACTTTCCCTACCAAATATTTAAGATAAACCCTTGGGCTGGGAAGGTGGCTCAGTGGTAGAGCACTTGCCTTGCATGCATGAGGCCCTGGGTTCGATTCCTCAGCACCACATAAGAAAAAAGCCGCAAGTGGCGCTGTGGCTCATAGTGGTAGAGCGCTAGCTTTGAGCTGAAGAGCTGAGGGACAGCACCCAGGCCCAGAGTTCAGGCCCCACAACTGGACCCAAAAAAAATAATAATAAGATAAACCCTGCTCTTTTTTCTTACCAGATATCTATCTATCTATCTATCTATCTATCTATCTATCTATCTATCTATCTATCTATATATCTCCCTGATATTAGAATACTTATAGCAGTTATCATATGTATCTTCATCTATTTCTGGGGTATGTACCATGCTTCCTTTGCTTTACTTTATTAGTGAACTTTTTTGGATTATCTTAATGTGACCTTAAATTATTCTTTTGTAATATGTCTTTCATATCCAAGGTTTCGGAAAATTTCCTCCCTTTTAGAGACTTTCCTGGAGTCTGATCCCTTTTAGTAATACTATAAATTGTCTTTCAATTGTTTAGTTATTTTTCATAAGCTTCTAACACCAAAAGAACACAGACACACATTCCAATTAATTACTCAAAAACCAAAGTGGCTCTGTGGCTCAAGTGGTAGAATGCTAGCTTTGAACACAAAAAGGCTCAGAGACAGTGCCCAGGATCAGAGTTCAAGCCCCACAACCGACAAAAAAAAAAAAAAGGAAAAAAAAACAGAAACAGAGTAACACAGATTCATAGAACTTAAAGTGGATACAGAAGATCCTAGACAAATGGAAGATTTAATTAAAGTTTCACTGGAACTTAACCTTCACTAACTTCTTGTACTACCTCATGTTTCTCTAGGTTTGGCTTGCAAATAGTAGGGCATTCTCAGATAAGCAAAGCAAAAAGTTCATTAACAGAATTCCAGGAATGTTGAAAAAAACTCCACAAGTTAAAAAGAAAGATTTACCAGTACAAAACTATATCAAAGAAATTTCTTGTCAGGTACTGGTAGCCCATACTTGAACTCCTAGTTACTCACAAGGTTGGGATCTGAGGATCTCAGTTCAAAACCAAGCCATGTAGAAAAGTGAGCTACCTCTAATTAACCGCCAACATGCCAAATATGGATGTATAGATGAGGTTAGAATACTTTGAAAAAGACAAGAGTATGAGTTCATGAGTTGAAACATGCGCATCCACTTACATACACAATTCTTTTTTTTCTTTTTTTTGGTCAGTCATGGGGTCTGAACTCTGGGCCTGGGAACTGTCCCTCAGCTCTTCAGCTCAAAGCTAGCCACTTGAGCCATGACACCACTTCCAGCTTTTTCTGCTTCTATGGTGCTGAGGAATTGAAACAAGGGCCTCATGCATGGCAAGGCAAGCACTCTACCACTAAGCCACCTTCCCAGCCATTCTACATACATAATTCTTAAGGGTAAGTATATGAATAATAACTAATAACTAATAATACACTCCTTTTTTTTTCTTTTTTTCTTTTTTTGGTCCGGTCGTGGAGCCTGAACTCTGGGCCTGAGCGCTGTCCCTTAGCTCTTCAGCTCAAGGCTAGTGCTCTACCACTTGAGCCACAGCGCCACTTCCAGCTTTTTTCTTTTTGCTTATATGGTGCTGCAAGGCAAGCGCTCTACTACTGAGCCAACTTCCCAGCCCAATAATACTTTTAAAAGTACCTAGTAACAGAACAAACAATGTGGCTAAAAACAAAAACTAGTAGCTAACTCTGTGTGTATATGTGTGTGTGTGTGTGTGTGTGTGTGTGTGACTTGCACATGCCAGTCCTAGAGCTTGAAATAAGGGACTGGATGCTGCTCCGGTGCTTTTTTGCTCAAGGCTAACTAACGCTCTACCATTTGAGCCACAGGTCCACCTGAGGCTTTTTGGTGGGTAATTGGAGAGTCTCATGAACTTTACCTCTCAGGCTAGCTTCAAACCAGGATTCTCATACCTCAGCCTCCTGAGTACCTAGGATTACAAGTATGAGCCATAGGTATGAGGGAGTATTTAATTTTTAAGGCACAAAATGTTAAATTTTGAACCCTTTTCACCAAGATGACCACCAAAATGAATAAGGAAGCTCTTGCCCTTCCTAAAGCCAAAGCCAAGGCAAAGACTTGAAGCCCAAGAAAGGCAGTAATGAAAGACATCCCAGTCACAAAAGAAAAAAAAAAAAAAAAAGCCAGAGACCAATCCTCATGCCTGTAATCCTAGCTATAGTCAGAAGAGGCTGAGATATGTGGATCACAGTTCAAAGCCAACCTGTAGTATGCGGCTCAAAGTTGCAGAATGCTAGTCTTGAGCCAGCCCCTTGACCAACAAAAAATAACAAATATAGGCATTTCACCAATCTTCCAGTGGACCAAGACTTTGCAGCTTTGGAGAGAGCCAAATATCCTCATAAGAATGCCTCATCAAGATCCCCTGATCATTGAGTCAGCCATGAAGAAGATAAAAGAACATGAATGTTCTTTGCAAATGTGAAAAAAAGAAGCTCTACAATGGTGACAGGACTAAGGTCATACCATAAGACCTAGTGGAGAGAAAAGCAAATGTTCGACTAACACTGATTATTATGTTCTAGATGTTGCCAACAAAACTCAAATCACCGAAACTCAATCCAGCTGGCTAATTCCAAATGTGATCTTTCTTCACCATTAAAAAAAAAAAAAAAAAAAGTAAGCCAGGCGTGGTGACTCACGCCTGCAATCCTAGCTACTCAGGAGGTTGAGATCTGAAGATCACTGTTCAAAGCCAGCCCTGGCAGGTAAGTCTGAGAGACTCTCCAATAAACCACTGGAAAACCAGAAGTGGAGCTGTGGCTCAAGTGGTAGAGCGCTAGCCTTGAGCTGAAGAGTTAAGGGACAAACGCCCAGGCCAAGTTCAAGCCACGTGACCAAAAAAAAAAAAAAAAAGGAAATATAGGACCACAGTTATGGGACAATTGGCAGAATACTGGCTGCCAAGCACAACACTGAGTTCAAATCTTGGTATTTCCCCTAAAATCACCTAGAAAATATAAACCTGTTTTTTAATAGCTTTACCATAAAGTGAAAATAAGAGTAAAACATCAAAATTTGGCTAAGCTGGGCACGAGTGCAGGTTGCCCATACTTATAATCCTAGCTACTCAGGAGCATTAAAACTAAAAGCCAGTAGTAGCACAAAAGGCTATGAAACTCTAGCAAAATTAACCCACAAAATGACAGACTGGAGACCTAACTTATATGGATATAGCATTTGGCATGATAAATAAGAGAACTGAAAGAATCCCAGTACCAGAACATACAGACAATACCATTACCAACAAAAACATCATTAGAATAATAAATCAAACAAAACACAAAGATAGTAAGAGAAAGCTGGGCACTAGTGGCTCATCCCTATAATCCTAGCTACTCAGAAGGCTGAGATCTGAGGATCCTGATTCAAAGCCAGCCCGTGCAGGAAAGCCCAAGAGACTCTTATCTCCAATAAACCACTAGAAAACCGGAAGTAGTGCTGTGGCTCAAGCGGTTGAGCGCTTGCCATGAGCAGATTTCAAGTCCTACGAACCCGAAAAAAAAAAAAGATAAAAAAAAGATACTAAGAGAATTAAAGACCTTTTAAGACAAGTAAAAAAATAACAAAATAACATTAGGAACTCTTACATATAAGTAATGGATATAAATAAGCAAAATTCCAATTAGAAAAGATAAATTGGATGAATGAATAGAAAAACGAAGATCACAATGCCAACAAAAGCTTACTTTAGATCTGAGGGCCTCATGGTTAAAAGAAAAAGATCAGGGCTGGGAAGGTGGCTCAGTGGTAGAGCGCTTGCCTTGCATGCATAAGGCCCTGGGTTCGATTCCTCAGCATCACATAAGAAAAAAGCCAACTCAAAATGGATTAAAGACCTTAACATTAAACCTGAATCTCTGAAACTACTGCAGGACAGAGTAGGAGAAACACTTGAGCTAATAGGCACAGGAAGGAATTTCCTGAACAGAGTCCCAGGGTCACAAGTTGGAGAGAGACTCGACAAATGGGACTACCTTAAAATAAAAAGCTTCTGCACAGCTAAATCTATCGCAACCAAGCTAGAAAGACAACCAACTAATTGGGAAAAAATATTTATCAGCAATATATCAGACAAGGGGTTAACATCCTGTATATACAGGGAACTCAAGAAACTAATCCCTCCCAAACCTAACAAACCAATTACTAAATGGACAAGGGAACTAAAGAGGGACTTCTCAAATGAAGAAATAAAAATGGCAAAGAAACACATGAGGAAATGTTCATCATCCCTGGTGGTGAAGGAAATGCAAATAAAGACAACCCTGAGATACCACCTTATCCCAGTCAGAATGTCCCACATCCACAAATCAGCCAACAACAAATGCTGGAGGCGATGTGGAGAAAGAGGAACCCTATTACACTGCTGGTGGGAATGTACACTCATACAACCACTTTGGAAAGCAGTCTGGAGGGTCCTTAGAAAGCTAAAGATTGACCTCCCTTACAACCCAGTCATACCACTTCTAGGCATCTACCCTGAACAACAGGAACCAATATACAAGGACACATGCACCTCCATGTTTATTGCAGCACTGTTCACAATAGCTAGGATATGGAAACACCCAGATGCCCCACCACAGATGAATGGATCCAAAAATTGTGGTATCTATACACAATGGAATATTATGCAGCCATTAGAAATGACAAAATAATGGCATTTGCAGGGAAATGGATGGAGCTAGAAGGAATCATGTTGAGCGAGGTAAGCCAAGAACGAAGAGACAAACGGTACATGGTCTCCCTGATAAGTGGACGCTAAATCCAAAATGTTAGGTGATACGACAAAACTAACAGGACTTAAAAAACAAAGAACTCCCGCTCATCTGGTTGAACCACTACTAAATATCCCCATGCTGCTGATCGCATGTATGGTGTATAACATGTGAACAGACATGTTACAGACTGTGATAGACAATTTGCTCCAGGAAAGTTAGAATGAACTTGTGACTTTAAATGACCATCATTATTCCACAATACTGAAATTCTGGAAATTATGTAATCACTTAATCACAATTAAAAAAAAAAAAAGAACCTCAGGGAAGGTAGGGAGGGAAGGGATGGTAGGGGGAAAACAATGGAGGGGGTAACAATGTTCAAGAGGAAGTATACTCATTACCTCACTCATGTAACTGTAACCCTTTGTATAGTATAGTATCTTTACAATATAAAAAAAAATCTTTATTAAAAAAAAAAAAAGAAAAAAGCCGGAAGTGGCACTGTGGCTCAAGTGGTAGAGTGCTAGCCTTGAGCTGAAGAGCTGAGGGACAGCACCCAGACCCCGAGTTCAGGACCTAAAAGAAAAAAGAAAAAGATCAAGCCAGGCTTTGGTGGCTCACATCTATAATCCTAGCTACTTAGAAGACATGAAGTCAGCCTGGGCAGGAAAGTCCACAAGATTCTTATCTCTTATTAACCACAGAAAAAGCTGGAAGTAGTGCTTTGGATCAAGTTGTACAAAGCTAGCCTTGAGCAAAAGAAGGTCAGGGACAGTGTCCAGACCCAGATTTTCAAGCCCCAGGACTGGCAAAAAAAAGATCAAGAAGAGACTATTATATACGAACTAGACACTGTAGGTGGCTATTGGCCAAAATAGACAAGAAAAATATAGAGGAAAAACTACATTGTAAATAATAAGATAATTTTATTTTAAATATTATGAACATATAAGGGCTTAACACTATAGCACCAAAGAATATGATGACTATATTAAGTAAATACAATAATGAAGACACTGGGACAGTGGATATTTTAACTGCTGATTTCAATTAGGTACAGAACTACAGACCACTATTATTAAGCAGGCACATTCTTCTGAAGCACCCATGGAACAAATGCAACACAACTACATTGAACCCCAATACAAGTCTTAATGAAGAAGATAGAAGATAGAAGATAGTTATCTTCTATCACAATAAAATGAAACTGGAAATCAATGCAAAAACAGAAAATTAAAAATCTATAATACATGGAAATATAGTTGTCATTCAAACAAAAAGGAAAGTGGAGGTAAGGAGATCCAAGTCAGAACCAAGTCCAAGCCAAAAACCTAGGATCAAAAGCCAAGACAATTTAATATTAAAATATATATTACACTCACAAGACATTATGTTAGAAATGAACTATATAACTTGGGGGACTGGCTGAGGGAAGAAAAGTGGGAGAAAAATGACCAAGGGGTAACAAGTTCAACGTACTCAGTATCTATGTATATAACTGTAAGCCTTTTGTGCAACACCTTGACAATAAAATAAAATAAATATATATATATATTATATAGACAATATGTTATTTAACACATATATCATAATATATAATTATATTGTATCCTATATAATCATACATATATGTGTGTATATATGTGTCTGTTCTGGTGCTTGAACTCATAGCCTAGACACTGTGCCTAATCTTTTTTGATCAAGGCTAACTAACACTCTATCACTTTGAGCCACAGCTCTACTTTTAGTTTTCTAGTGGTTGATTGAAGTTTCATGGACATTCCTGCCCACAATGGCTTTAAACCACAATCCTCAGATCTCAGCCTCCCGAGAACCTAGGATTACAGGTATGAGCCACCAGCACCCAGCTTTATACTATATAATATGTAGTTATTATTGTATTATATATTATTATAATATATTGCATATATTGTTATTATATGTTCTATTATATATTGCGTGTTATAGTATATTAATAAATTATTACATATACAAGATGACATAATGTACCAATATAATATTTAACATATAATAATAAATTATTTATATTATATAATATAAAACACATTGCATATATTATCAATATAAGATATATAAATGTATCTAAAGGAGAAAAGTGCTAGAGGTATGGCTCAAGTTAAAGAGAACATATGTAGCAAGCAAGAGGCTAGGTTCTGAATTCAAACCCCAGAACTATTCCCAAGTACAGGGAAAACATCTTGAGCGTTTAACCAAACAACGAACCAAGGGGCTGGGAAGGTGGCTCAGTGGTAGAGCACTTGCCTTGCATGCATGAAGCCCTGGGTTCAATTCCTCAGCACCACATAAGCAGGGAAAAAAAAAGAAAGCCGGAAGTGGCGCTGTGGCTCAAGTGGTAGAGTGCTAGCCTTGAGCTGAAGAGCTGAGGGACAGCACCCAGGCCCAAAGTTCAGGCCCCACGACCGGACCCAAAAAAAAAAAAAAAAACCCAAAAAAACAAAAACAACAAATCAGAAACATTACAGGAGGGCCTGGGAAGGTGGCTCAGTGGTAGAGCGCTTGCCTTGTATGCTTGAGGCCCTGGGTTCCATTCCTCAGCACCACATAAGCAAAAAGAAAAAAGCCAGAAGTGGCATTGTGGCTCAAGTGGTAGAGCGCTAGCCTTGGGCCGAAGAGCTGAGGGACAGCACCCAAGCCCAGAGTTCAGGCCCCAAAACTGGACCCCCCCCCAAAAAAAAAGAAACATTATAGGAGAATTTACATATCTAGAAAAAAACATAAAAATAGCAAAACTCATATGCAAAATAATAGCATTACTAAAATGGGAATTAGAGCAATAAGCATATTTTTTTTTAAATGGTTGAAGTTGCCAGGCACTGGTGGTTCATGCTTGTAATTGTAGCTACATAGGAGGTTGAGATCGGAAGACAGCCAGTTCAAAGCCAGTTCAAAGCCAGTCAGGATAGGAAAGATTATGAGATTCTCATTTCCAATAAACCATCAAAAAGCCTTACGTGGAGCTGTGATTCAAGTGGTAGAGCATTTGTCTTCCAAAAACTCAAGGAAAATACCCCAGCCCTGAATTAAATCCCCTGGGACAACAGAGAAAGAAAAAAAAACTTAAATGTCTACAACTTAGCCACAACAACTGAAAGAAGCTGGGTACTGGTAATGCTGTAATCTTAGCTGCTCAGAGGCACAGATCTGAGGATTGCAGTTTGCTATCTGAGACACATCTCCAGTTAACCAAAGAAAATCCCTAACTGTGGATCCAGTGGTAGAAAACAAGAGCACCAGACTTGAGTGCTACAGGATAGTGTGCAGGCTCTGGATTCAAGGCCTAGTACTGGCACAATGAATGAATAAATAAAACACTGATTACTAAACAGGAAAGCAGTTCTCAAGCTGAGATCCAAAAACTGACCTTTCAGGGCAATTTAGGCAGACAAATACGAGATTTTTTTTTTTGTGGATCAGTTGTGGGGCTTGAACTCTGGGCCTGAATGCTGTCCCTCAGCTCTTAAGCTCAAGGCTAGCACTGTACCATTTGAGCCATAGCACCACTTTGGTTTTTGGTGGTTATATGGAGATGAGTCTCACAGCCTTTCTTACTGGGGCTGGCTTTGAACCATGATCCTCATATCTCAGTCTCCTGAGTAGCTAAGATTACTGGTATGAGCCACCAGCGCCTAACTAAAATATGAGACTCTTATGCTCAATTAACCAGCAAAAAGCCAGAAGTAAGCTATTAGCTAATGTTTTTGATCCTAGTTATCCAGGTGGGTCAGATCTAAAGATCAAAGTTCAAAGCAATCCTGGGCAGAAAAGTCTGTAAGAGTCTTATCTCTCCAATAAGCCACCAAAAATAAGAAAGTGGAGGTCAAGTGGTAGAGCACTAGATCAGGGACAACACCTAGGTCCTGAGTTCATTACAAAGCCAAAAGTGAAGAAAGTGCTAGCGTAGAACAATAAAGTACACAAAGCCTGAGTTCAAGCCCAGAACAGGCAAAATTAAAAAAGAGAGGAGTGTTTCAATGGATAAACAAAACTTTTGAAAGTAATATTATACTTGTCTTGATGACAAAAACTTCACATATTTAAGCATATCAACATATAATAAAAGTAGCCAGACACTGGTGGCTCACACCTGTAATCCTAGCTACTCAGGAGGCTGAGTTCTGGGATCATGGTTCAAAGCCAGCTGGGGCAGGAAAGTCTGTGAGACTCTTACCTTCAATAAACCACCAGAAAACTGGAAGTGGTGCTGTAGCTCAAGTGGTAGAACACTAGCCTTGAGCTGAAAGAGCTGAGGGACAGTGCCAAGGCCAAGAGTTCAAGCCCCATGACCGACCAAAAAAAAAAAAAAATATATATATATATATATAAAGATATGTTTTAAATACATTTCAGTGTAAATCAACTATGCCTCAATAAAGTCATCTTAATTCAGAAAAGAGGGGAGTGACAGTGAATCTCAGTAGATGAGCACGTAAGAGGAAAGCCTTAGTTCAACTATCTGACTCTGGAAAAAAAGAAAAAAGAAAAAAATTTCCATGTGGATGCAAGCCCACATATAAATGAACACAACTGCAATGTGAAGACTCATTAAACATCTTTAATGTTATGTTAATGAATCAAATCTAAATGAAAGTAAATCAATATTTCTCATCTCAATTAACAATATGCATAATTATACTGTATTTAATGGTCTGTCATAAACACAATTACACTTTACAGCTTCTCATGTTAAAATGTTATTGCAGTTAAAGTTGAAAAAATGCCCAACATCCTACCAATATTTGAAAACAATTCATTATAACTTAAATCTAGTACAAGTAACAGTTGAAAAACTCATTCCCAGTTGATACTATTACCAATGACTCACTGGAAAAAAATGTGCACTATTTTGCGGGGAAAGGGGTTGGCTAGTATGTGGCTTAGAGGTAGAGACCGCTGGCCTAGCAAGCATGAAATCCTAGTTTCCATTCCTCATTATCACATAAACAGAAAACAGAAGTGGCTCAAGTGGTAGGGTACTAGCCTTGAGCAAAAGAAGCTTAGGGACAGTGCTCAGGCCAGACTTGGGTTCAAGCCCCAGAACTGCCCCCCCAAAAAATTTTTTTTCAACTGGTATTTTTGCATATTGTAAATAAATCAAACTTATTTCCTATTATAACTAAAGTAATAATGACCATTATTTTCTTCTTTTTCTTTTGGGTAGAAAAGGGGCGGCGGGTCATTGGCCTTGAACACAGGGCCTGGAGGGTATCCCTGAGCTCTTTTGCTCAAGGCTAGCATTCTACTTTGGGCCACAATGCCACTTGCGATTTTCTTGGAGGTTGATTGGAGAGGAGAGTTTCACAGACTTTCCTGTGGGAGCTGGTTTTGAACTATGATCCTCAGATCTCAACCTTCTGAATAGCTAGGATTACAGGCATGTGCTACCACAGCCCTACTCCATTCTTTTTAAAATATTATTAATGCAACCAACTTCAAACTTTAAGTTAAACATACACTTCAAATCTTTTTTTTTTTTGTCAGTGGTGGGATTGAACTTTAGGCTTGGGTGCTGTCCCTGAGCTCTTCAGCTTTAGGCTAGTGCTCTACAACTTTAGCTACAGTGTCATTTCTGGCCTTTTCTGTGGAGTCAATCCCAGGGCCTCATGCATGCAAAGCAAGCACTCTACCGATGAGCACCTTCCCATCCCCTAAAATCCTTTTTTAATGTATTAAAGTTACAACTCTGAAAATATTTAAATTATTTAAAGATATTTAGTATTATTTTCTTTTTTATATAAAGGAAAAAATGAAGCTGAGTCTGTAAGACTCATCACCAAGCCAGGTGCTGGTGGCTCTCACTTGTAATCCTAGCTACTCAAGAGGTTGAGATCTGAGGATGGCGGTTCAAAACAAGCCTGGGCAGGAAAGTCCACGACACTTTGATCTACAATTAGCCACCAGAAAACTGAAGTGGCTCTGTGGCTCAAGCAGTAGAGCTCTTGCCTTGAGCTAAAGAGCTGAGGGACAGAGGCCAGGCCCAGAGTTCAGGCCCCAGGATCAACAAAAAAAAAAGATCTATGAAAGTTAAATCCTCATGAATGGTTGATACACACGATGGAATCCTGGTATTTACAACAATATGAATAATTAGATAATTTAGATAATTATGCCAGGTAAATTAGACACAGACAAGTACAACATGGGAAATTTTAAAATGCTGACATTATAAAAATGAGAAGAGAATGGTAGTTACCAGACACATAGGAGGGAAAGGGAAAGACTGGTCAAGGAGCAAACAGCTCCACTATCACTAAGATAATGTACATTTTAAAAATCTGTATGAAATAATTTTGTTTTCACCATAAACAAATTAAGAGCCAGGCGTCCATGGCTTATGCCTGTTATCCTAGCCACACAGGAAGCTGAGTTCTGAGGATCAGTTCAAAGACAACCCTGGCAGGACAGGTTATCAGACTCTAATCTCCAATAAGCCACTCAGGAAAGTGAAACTGGCTCTGTGGCCCAAGTAGTAGAGTGCTAGCCTTGAGCTGAAGAGCTGAGGGACAGCACCCAGGGCCAGAGTTCAAGCCCCACTCCGACAAAAAAAAAAAGCAATTGAGAGATAAGTATGGTAAATATGATTAAAATATTACCTAATGTGCATATGTATAAAATTAATATACACAATACTTTTTCATTTATAACTTCTTCAGTATTTACCCAAAGAATAAAACGAGGAATATGTGATTTGAAGTCATATTGTCAAGTTCTCAATTACTGATTTCAGTAAGACAAGATTGAGTGGAGCATGCTTCTTGTCTTTGGCTAGTCATATAATAGTGACAGAAAATAAACCTCATTATAACAAGAATTTGATTGATAAAATAACACAGAAAGGAAGGTTACATAACCTTTATGTCTAAATGTCCTCAAACTGATAAATATATTCGAGTTTTTAATGTTGCGTTCGATGTGGAATGTGACACAAGAACTCTTTTACAAGAAATCTACATTTTTATTAAGCCCCAGAATACGCTTCACTATATCGTAGCTAAGATTTCCTTGTTTATAACTTCTCCCTTTATTAAAGCTTCCCTGTATTTTTCCTCAGTGTTTCCCGCCATCTTGCCTGATAGCAGCCATTAACTAAACGGCATTGTCTACTATTTGTATAGGTTGTTAAATCCTAAAAATATAAATAACTCAACTTCAGGTCAAATATATATTAATCGGTACACAGGTGAAACCCTAATCTTTAGCGTAATAAATTATCTTTGATTTATTACTTTTGAAACAAGGGATATATCGAGTGTAGAGAACTAAAGTGGGGGAGGGGAAAGCATGTAAGTAATAAAATTTAAAAACTTCATACATGTTCTTTGATGCTAAATCCAGAGATCATCAGCTTTACCAGCAAAAAAAAAAAGTTCCATTAAAAAACAGGCAATAAATAATATTCATTTTGTTGGGCCCAGCTCGAAAGCGCTACTTCAAAGTCAGGAAAAAGTGGGGAGCAAGACAGACATAAATAAGACAGTACAGGTTTGAAATAGTTTTCGAAAGCGTCTTGCCATTGTTGTCGGCCACAAAGACAGGCGGGACATGAGGGGGCTTGGGTCTGGGGTAGCGAGAACTCGTAGTCCAAAAGAGGGTTTTCGCAATTGCCTTACCTTCCCAAGTAGCGTTTTCGTCCTGTCGCCATCGTCGCGAAGGCTCAGGAATCCGAAGAGACGGCTGTGGGAAGAAACACGGCTTGTTAAAACTCATTTCAGAGAGGTATTTACTGGTCCTTTCCCGAGGGACAAGCTCCAGTCACCACCGCCGGCAAGCTTCAGTTTAGTCTTTCTGAAGAGTGGCGCCAGCCCATCTGGAGCCAACTTGCCCGGCGACAGCTGTCTGTACCTGTCCAGTCCATCGAGCGACTCCTTCTCCTTTATAGTTAGACTGGGAGTAAGCTCTTCGCCGTCTCCACTCGCTTTTTCCGCCGCCATTTTATTTTCGTCATCATGGAAGGTAGCAGTGGCAGTAGGGAGAGACAGTCCGCCGGATTTCATGAAAATGCAACAAATTTACCACCACCACTATGTCTCTCAGCCTTCCCAACTTCACCTTACCAAGATGTTAAAATAACACCCTCAAACGCAGCTTGACATTGCAAGTCCAACTTTATCTCCTCTTTTGGCAAAGACACACACACACACACACACACACACACACACACACACACACACACAAAGCAAAGGCAAAAGCTATAAACGTAGGAACAGCAGAGCTCCGCGGCAACTTATATCAGCTGGCAGACGATTAGTAGAAGAAGACCGAAGAATTAGGGAGAAATTCTTAGAACATTAAACTTAGCGAGCTGCAGCATAACGTAGTGGTGATTGTGTCAAAAGGTGAACCCTCCTCAGAGGCTGTGTCTTCTCCCCACAACTAGCCAGGTTGACCTATGGGAGCTAACGGATCCTCTCACGTGACCTTTGTTGACTTACGTCAGCAATGGTGCAACTAAACTTGCTAGCTGACAAACTCCTCCCTAGAGAGGTGCAGCTGCTGACCGAGAAACACACATTTACTTCGTGGGTAGCGTTGTTGGACATGCTTCGTGGAAATACGAGGATAGAACATAGTATTAGCTACTCGTTGGTCAGAGAATGAAAAGTCCAGGCCGTATTATTTTAGTCTGTTGGCCTTACAAAAACGAAATGAAAAGCATACTATAAATCAACAATCTCTAGCTGTGGATTCGAATACCAAATGAAGACACTAACTTTATTTTATCTACTTTTTTCTTTGTGACGCAAAACCTTGCAGACTCTTATGTAGGACCTGGAAGATCTAGAAGATGATCACTTTAAAGCAAAGGGCTTAACCAATTACATTAGCCTGCAGATGTCTTCCTCGAAGGAATGAAAAGTCATCCAGCAGGCTCCAAAATTCAATTGATGCATTGATGTCAAATATTAGTGTTATTTGTGTTTAGCAGTTCTTATAATGTCTAGAAAGAAACAATACAAAATAGTTGTAAGACAGTTGTTACGACTTATCAGCAAAATTTTATTATTTTATTGTAATATATTCATTATTTTATTGCAATCTGACAGTGAGAACCTGATAGAACAAACAGGAGCTCCTTCTTATATGACTTATAAATAGGATTTTAGGAATCTTTCTATAAGAGATTACAGGGGGCTGGGAAGGTGGCTCAGTGGTAAAGCGCTTACCTAGCACGCATGAGGTTCTGGGTTCAATTCCTCAGCACCACATAAACAAAAAAAGCCAGAAGTGGTGTTGCGGCTCAAGTGGTAGAGCGCCAGCCTTGAGCTGAAAAGCTGAGGGAAAGCGCCCAGGACCAGAGTTCAAGCCCCACAACAGCAACAACAACAACAAAAATGATTACAAGGGGCTGGGAAGCTGGCTCAGTGGTAGAGCGCTTGCCTTGCATGCATGAGGCCCTGCGTTTCATTCCTCAGCGACACATAAGCAAAAGAAAAAAGCCGGGAGTGGCGCTGTGGCTCAAGTGGTAGAGCACTAGCCTTGAGCTGAAGAACTGAGGGACAGCGCCCAGGCCCTGAGTTCAGGCCCCACGACCGGACCAAAAAAAAAAAAAAAAAAAAAAGAATATTACTTCATTTAACATTGTCCAGCTCTATCCATTTCCCTGTAAATGACATATCTTCTATGCACACATATTCATACCTACATCATATTTTCTTAATCCATATATTGATCAGCTCTGGGCTGCTAAACCTATCATGAATAGTGCAGCAATGAATATAGATGAATATCTTTAGTGTATCCTAACTTGTAATATTCTGGATGGATGCCTAAGAGAGCAATAGCTAGATCACAGTGTAGTTCTAGTTCTGTTTTGTTATATGAGAAATCTCCAAACTGCCTTCCATGGTTGTTACACCAATATACATTCCTTACATCTCTGCCAGCATTTTGTTGTTGTTGTCCTTAATTGTGGGACAAGAACTAAGGATCTGAATGCTATCCTTGAGCTTTTTTTTTCCCCTCAAAGCTACCATTCTCTGTGACTTGGAATGCTTTACCACTCAACCACAGTTCCATTTCTGCTTAGTTGGAGATAGAGTCTCACAGACTTTCCTCCTGGGGTGGCTTTGAGCTGTGGTCCTCAGATCTCAGCCTCCTTTTTTTTTTTGGGTCCAGTCGTGGGGCCTGAACTCTGGGCCTGGGCACTGTCCCTCAGCTCTTCAGCTCAAGGCTAGCGCTCTACCACTTGAGCCACAGCACCACTTCCAGCTTTTTTCTTTTTGCTTATGTGGTGCTGAAGAATCCAACCCAGGGCTCTGGCATGCAAGGCAAGAGCTCTACCACTGAGCCACCTTCCCAGCCCTCAGCCTCCTTATTAGCAGCACCTGGCTTGTTTTGTATTCTTGATAATAGCCATATAGTTGACAATGAGTTGTTTTGATTTACACCTGGGGAGGTGAAGCCTTCTTCATGTGTTTATTGGCTATCCTTACTTCTAAGAAGTCCTATTTAGCTCTTTTTCCAATTAATTGGATTATTGATTTGGTTTAGTTTCCTTCCTTATTGCTTATATGTTCTGGATATTAATCCCTTATCAGATTATAGCTGGTAACACTCTTCTCCCTAGAATGAAAAAACACAACAACTGATGTTGGTAAATATTAAATGTGTAAGGTAATTATATAAGCTAAACATGGTACTGCACTGGTACTTGTAAGGTCCGCTCCTGGATGGCTAGCAGACTCCACCCTCCTCGCAGCAAAGTCTCCACCCAGTACCTGCGTTACCTAGGCAACTGGGACACCTGGAAGAGGTCACATCTGCATCCGCTGAGGTCACATCTGAATTTGATGTGGCCACACCTTTCCCCGCCCATACTGTACATAAGGCCTAGCCCAGGCCCAGAAGCTCTCTTGCTCTTGGCTCTTCTTTTCTAGCTCGCTTGCTCTTGCTCTTCTTTTCTAGCTCTCTTGCTCTTGCTCTTCTTTGCTCTCTCTCTGCTCTAGCTCTTTCCTCTCTCTTTCCCAGCCACGTGGAGTGCCAACCTTGCCTGGTCCCAGCAGGTCTACTGAATAAACCTACCCCTTACCTGAATACCACATGTGTGCTGGTGCTGTTCTTACTCGGCTACCTCTTTTTAAAAACCTAACAGTACTCACATCTTTAATCCTCCAATCAGGAGGCTGAGTACCCTGAGATTTCAAGCCAGACCAAGCAGAAAACATAAAAGATTCTGCCTCTTATAGACCAGCAAACTACCAGACTAGAAGGGTGACTGAAGTATTGGAGCATCAGGCACAAGCAAAAAAGCTTAAGAGAAAAAAGGTAAATTAGACTCAAAGCTAGAAGATCATGTAGTCTTAAGTTGGGTTTTTATGAAGCATGAGTCTGTATCTTACTCAGGAGGCTGAGGTCTGAGGATCTTCGTTCAAAGCTAGTCTAGGCAGGAAGGCCCAGGAGACTCCTATCTCCAATTAACCACTAGAAAACCAGAAGTGGTGCTGTATTTAGTTCAAAGTGGTAGAGAGCTAGGCTTGTGCAAAATAAATCAGGGACAGAGGCTGGGAAGGTGGCTCAGTGGTAAAGGGCATGCCTTGCATGCATGAGGCCTGGGTTCGATTCCTCAGTACCACATAAGTAGAAAAAAAAAAAAAGCTGGAAGTAGTGCTATACCTCAAGTAGTAGAGGGCTAGTCTTGAGCTAAAGAGCTGAGGGACAGTGCCCAGGCTCAGAGTTCAGGCCCCACAACTGGACCCACAAATATGGTATATAACATGTGAACACTGTTATATATTACAGACTGTGGTAGACAATTTGCTCCAGGGAAGTTAGAATGAACTTGTGACTTTGAAATTATGTAATCACTTAATCACAATCAAAAAAAAAAAAAAAAAGAACCTCGGGGAAGGGAGGGAGGGAGGGGATGGTAGGGGGAAAACAATGGAGGGGGTAACAATGTTCAAGAGGAAGTGTACTCATAACCTCACTCATGTAACTGTGACCCTCTGTATAGTAGCTTTACAATAAAAAAAAAAAAAAAAAAAAGAAAAAAAAAAAAGGAACTCAGGGACAGCGTGGACCCTGAGATCAAGCCCTGTGACTAACAAAAATAAATACAAATCATATGGTCCAGATTGTTGATAATTCAATTAATATAATGTAAGTGTTATAATCTTAATAACTATGAATAAGAAATGTTGTATGTTTATGCTTCTGATAATACAGAATAATATTTACCAAAATAAACACCAGGAAATGGAAACAAGAAGTTTTATCTTTTTTTGTTGTTTTTCTTTTCTTTTCTTTTTGCTTTGTTTATGTCTTTAGGAATGTAAGAGGAGGCCCAGAAATGGAGGGTAAAAGAGTAAACAAATGCAGCAATGGTACTCACTGGACACTATGTTGAAAATGAACTATATAACTTGTAGGTAGGATGAGAAGGAAAAACTGGGAGAGAGCAACAGAAGGGGTAACATTGCCCTTTTTGCCTGGCTTATGTAACCATAACCTTTCTGTTTATTAATTTTGTGCATATATAATGATTCTGTTATTATGTTATTCACCAATAAAAATGAGTTATAGCTTGGTAGCTCATGCCTGTAATCCTAGCTGAGGCTGGCTTACCAGGCTCGTCCGAAATCAGCTTCCTGAATAACTAGCATTATAGGCATGAGCCACCAACATCCAGTTCTATAGCTCCTTGTAAATATATACACATATATATGAAAATACATGTAATTAATGAAGACTATTTTTATCTTAGAACTTTTTGGTTTTATCCCATTTTAAGATGTATTCCTATTTTCTTTTTTGTCCAACTTTTAAATTTTCATTTGACCTGTGAGTTGCTTACAAGTGTGTTGATTTGTATATTTTTGAAAATTTCTCCCATAATTTCTAGTATCATGTCATGCTGTTGTTGGAAAGGTTATCTAGTATAATTTGAATCTTAAATTTTGTCATATATACTGCTATAATGTTTCACTGCCAATTGACTAGATTTTCTGTACGTGGGTTCTATTTGAGATACACACACACAAACACACACACACATACACACACACAAACACACGCACACTGTTCAATTGCTGATTTTTTGCTTGGATATTCTAGCCATGATTGAAAATGGGGAAGTAAAAATTTTCCAATTACTTATATATGACTATCTAGTTCTCTCTATAGTTCTGTAAATATTCTTTTTTTTGGGGGAGGGGGGGTTTGGTTGTGGGGCCTGAACTCTGGGCCTGGGTGCTGTCCCTTAGCTCTTCCGCTCAAGGTTAGAGCTCTACCACTTGAGCCACAGCACCACTTTCAGCTTTTTTTTTTTCTACTTATGTGGTGCTGAGGAATCAAGCCCAGGGCCTCATGCATGCAAGGCAAGTGCTCTATCACTGAGCCACCTTCCCAGCTTATGTAAATATTCTTTTTTTTTTTTTTTTGTCGGTCATGGGGCTTGAACTCTGGGCCTGGGCGCTGTCCCTCAGCTCTTCAGCTCAAGGCGAGCGCTCTACCACTTGAGCTACGGCGCCACTTCCGGTTTTCTGGTGGTTTATTGGAGATAGGAGTCTCACGGTCTCTCCTGCCCGGGCTGGCTTTGAACCGCGATCCTCAGATCTCAGCCTCCTGAGTAGCTAGGATTACAGGCGTGAGCCACCAGCGCCCGGCTTGTAAATATTCTTTATATAGACATTTTGAATTTTTTTCCTGTGATAGAAACAATAAGTTGAACATTGTTTTGCCAACTGGAGAAAAGAAGGAATCATGCTCCATTTAAAATATTTTCTTTTCCTTATGTATGTTTTCCTATCAATGTATGAGAGAATGACTTCTATCTATCTGAATTGAGAGAACTGATTGAGTACCATAATGAAAAATTTCACTGGGAACCAGTGGCTCCCACCTATAGTCCAAGCTTCTGAGAAGGCTTCAATCTGAGGATTGTGGTTCAAAGCCAGCTGGGAAAGTCTGTGAAACTATTTACTGTTGGTTGTAGGGATTGAACTCAGGGCCTGCACTCTGTTCCTGAACTCTTAACACTTTGAGCCATAGCACTACTTCTAGTTTTTCTGACTGGTTAACTGGAGATGTCTTTTTGTTATTGTTGTTGGTTGTGGGGCCTGGGTGTTATCCCTCAGCTCTTCAGCTCAAGACTAGTGCTCCACCCCTGGCTTCATAGTGCTACTTTTAGTTTTATGGTGGTTAATTGGAGATCAGTCTCATGGGCTTTCCTGTTCAGGCTGGCTTTGAATCTCGATCCTCAGATTTCAACCAACTGAGTAGCTAGGATTACAGGTGTGAGATACCAGCACCTGGTTTGGAGATGAGTAATACATTTTTTTTTTTTTTGGGTCCGGTTGTGGGGCCAGAACTCTGGGCCTGGGCGTTGTCCCTCAGCTCTTCAGCTCAAGGCTAGCGCTCTACCACTTGAGCCACAGCGCCACTTCCGGCTTTTTTCTTTTTGCTTATGTGGTGCTGAGGAATCGAACCCAGGGCCTCATGCATGCAAGGCAAGCGCTCTACCACTGAGCCACCTTTCCAGCCCGAGTAATACATTTTTTTATTTAACCTGGACTGCCACAGAACTCAGATCTCAGCCTCCCATGTTGCTAGGATTATAGGCACAAGACACTGGCACTGCGCATGTGAGATTTTTAGCTCCAATTAACCACACATACACACACACAAAAAAATCCGTAAGTGGAGGTGGCTCAAGTGGTAGAATGCTAGCCATAGAAAGAAATCTCTAGGAAAGTTCCTAAGTTTAAGCTACAAGACTGGGACCAAAAAAAGAAAAAGAAAAAGAAAAAATTGTTCCTATCTTGTTAATCTTAAATCCCTTAAAAACTAGTATTTTACTTACTATGACTAACAGTGAACCTGTCAGCAAACTTTTCTCGGTAGAAATCTTCTGTTGTTGTTGAGCTAGGATCTGAATTTGTAGCTAGCCCAATGCTGGCCTTTTCGTGTTCTTGCTTTAGCATACCAAGATGTAGATTATAAGTATATACCACTAACCACCCCTCAGTTTGTTCTCATCTAATTTCACTTAGCTGTTTTGTGGTGTGTGCGTGTGTGTGTGTGTGTGTGTTTGTGTGTGTGTGTGCGTACATGTGAAAAGGTGCAGGAGATGGAACCTAGACCCTCACAAATGCAAAGTACATGTTCTATCCCTGAACTACGCCTAGCCAGTTGTCAACTGCTTTGAGCACAATCGATTATGTATCCTGGCAACTTTCAAGCAAAGACATTTGAAAGACTTCCAAGAACTGAACCAAAGAAGAATAGAACAAAATAATCTTTCATGGGCTCCAAGTAAGTGTCCAGGACTAATTTGAGCAGCAATTGCTCCTTGTTGACTTCAATCTGAATAGGTCCTATATAAGAAAAAATCAGAAACTTTCAAATTGTCTAGTTGTTGTTGTAAAGGTATATAATTTTATCAGCAAACACCTATTCTGGTCCAATAATAAAGGAACTCATATCCATATAAATAGCTCACAGATCTCAAGATGTAAGTTACCTGGAAATACAGCATATTTTACACTAAGGACCATCTAGAAACATTTTCTTTTTTTTCTTTTTTGGCCGGTCGCGGGTAGAAACATTTTCTGTAAGGGATACAATTGAGATATTAAGTAAAATGAGTAGACTATATCTGGAAGTTCTGAAGCAGCCAAAAATGTGTGCCAGAGGCTCAACCCTGTAATCCTAGGTATTGGAGAGATTGAAAGCTAAAGGATATGGTTTAAGGCTGATGTGGGCAGAAATTTGTAAGACCCCATCTAAAAAATAAACAACACAGCTGGGAGCTGGGCACCAGTAGTGTACACTGTAATCCTATTCAGGAGGCTGAGATCTAAGGGACATGGTTCAAAGCCAGCCTGGGCAGGAAAGGCCATGAAGCTTTTATCTCCAATTAACTGTAGTCATGGGCCCAACACTCCACAACTGACAAAAAAATACCCCCAAATCAAAACCAACACAAACAGGGTAGAGGTGTGGCTAAATAATGTCAGCCTAGTAAAAACATAAAGCCCTGAGTTATAATCTTAAGAGCCCTATTTTCCCCTTCCTCCAAAAAAGTATAAATCAGTAACTTTTTTGTTGTTGTTGTTGGTCCTGGGGCCTGAACTCTGGGCCTGCGTGCTGTCCCTCAGCTCTTCAGCTCAAGGCAAGTGCTCCACCATTTGAGCCACAGCACTACTTCTGGTTTTTTTGCTTTTGTGGTGCTGAGGAATCAAACCAGGGCCTCATGGATGCAAGGCAAGCACTCTACCACTAAACTACCTCTGTCTCAATATACTTTCTATTACTTGGCATTCCAGAATTTTTTCAGTATTGACATTAGCAAAATGGTTTCTTACTTGGGCTCTTACCACATAGATTAATCAATTATTCTTTCTTGCAAGATGAACATACTAAAACTGATGTTAAGAACCTACTTTTTTCTTTTCTTTTTTCTTTTTGCCTGGGACTTGAACTTAACTTGAACTGTCTGAGCTTCTTTTGTCCAAAAATAGCACTCTGCCACTTAAGCGATAGAACCATGTCTGGTGTTATGTTTATATGGTAGTGACAATCAAACCCAGAGCTTCCATTCATGCATGCTAGGCACTCTACCACTTAGGTACATTCCCAGCCAGACACCTTCTTTCTTTGGGCACTCAGTAAGTAACATTGCTAGAGCAATGAGTGGCTAAGGCCATTAAATTTTCATTGAAAGATTATTTTTTACTTTAAAAATGCTGATTAGTTAGAAGCTGTAGATTGTTAACTCCTTTTTAGCTATTAAACACTTGGCTGTGTTAGGTGAAGACTATTAAGTAGGCAACCCTTTTGTCAATTTTGTGTTGGTAGGGGCTTGAACTCAGGGCCTCATACTCAACCTTAGCTTTTTTATTCAAGGAAAGTGCTCTGCTGGAGCCACATTTCTACTTCCAGTTTTTTTTTTTTTGACCATTGGAGATTTGTTTGAAGGATGTTTCTTCCCTGGCTGTCTTTAAACTGCAACCTTTAGTTATCTGACTCCAAAATAGCTAAGTTCAGGTGTGAACCAACTAGCATTCCATAAGACTATTTATTTAGATTAACTACAAGTCAGGACATTTTAAAGGTCTCTCCCTTTTATTTTTTTTTTGGGGGGGGGGTCCGGTTGTGGGGCCTCAACTCTGGCCCTTGGCGCTGTCCTTCAGCTCTTCAGCTCAAGCTTAGCGCTCTACCACTTGAGCCACAGCGCCACTCCCGGCTTTTTTCTTATGTGGTGCTGAGGAATCGAACTCAGGGCCTCAGGCATGCAAGGCAAGTGCTCTACCACTGAGTCACTTTCCCAGCCCTTTCTTTTCTTATTGACTAGTATTTTTTAGGTTCTTTTAGTTAATACTGATGTGTAAATATATGTATATATGCATATGTATATATGCGTACACATGTACACACGCACTCACATACACACACACACCACACACACACACACACCTCAGTAGCTACTTGAATTATGCCTCTCATCTGGTGCCAGGCTCAGAGTTTAAGCACCACAACTGACCAAAAAAAAAAAAAAAAAAGCATCATGCTACTGATGTGTCTCCACTGAACAAAAACATTGAAAGTATGTGTATAGCACAACCTGTGAAATATGAGTAAAATACTTTCTAACTTAAAAATACGAGACACATTCTTTATATCTGTGTGAGGCTCAAGGTGGGTGGGAGATGGGAAGGGATGGGAAGGGGAAACAAAGGAGGAGGCAACAATACGTGATAAGAAATGTACTCATTATCTTGCCCATGTAATTGTAACCCCTCTGTACAGTATTTTCACAATTAAAAAAAAGTTGCCATTCAAGATAGTTGTCATGCATATTTCCAGCTAGTCAGTAGAGGCTGGATTGCTTTTCTGAGCAAAAATATGAAAACCAAACTTAACAGAAAGAGTTCTCAACATAGAACATATGCCAAGAAAGCACAAGGCTGGGCTCACATTTCAATATCACAAAGAAACAAAAAGGGAGATAGTTGTATATATCAAAATATATATGCTAGCCTTACAAATGTACAATATTTGAATTGAAATCTCTATTTCTCTAGAGTCCAACCTACTCTAAGTTCATCGATTATTGAAACTTTTTTTTTTTTTTTTTTGTCAGTCTTGGGGCCTGAACTCTGGGCCTGGGCATTGTCCCTTACCTCTTCAGAGCTCAAGGCTAGAGTTCTACCAACATTTTTTGTTTGTTTTGGGTCTGGTCGTGGGGCCTGAACTCTGGGCCTGGGCGCTGTCCCTCAGCTCTTCAGCTCAATGCTAGCGCTCTACCACTTGAGCCACAGCGCCACTTCCAGCTTTTTTTCTTTTTGCTCTGTGGTGCTGAGGAATCGAACCCAGGGCCTCATGCATGCAAGACAAGCGCTCTACCACTGAGCCACCTTCCAAGCCCCTTAACATCTTTTTTTTTAAAGTTGGGTGCAGGTGGCTTGTACCTATAATCCTAGCTACTCAGGAGACTTAGATCTGAGGATCATGGTTCAAAGCCAGACTGGACAGAAAAATGGATGAAACTCTCATCTCCAGTTAAGCACCCCAAAACAAAAAAAAAAAGTGGGAAGTAGAGCTTAGCAAGAAAGCTCAGGGACAGCACCCAAGTACCAAGGAGTTCAAGTCCCCCACTCCAAAAAATCCTTTCTTTGTTAAATCTCAATTCAAGCATACAAATTCAGTATTAAGCCACAATTTATAGCAGAAGATTGTGCTCCACTTTTTATTTTAGTAAACTCAGAGTAAAAATAGCATATGGGCACACAAAACTAAATATAATAAAGTAATGCTAAACTTATAGTAAGTTGTATTTCAATATGTACATTTCGCAAGTTGAATACAGTAAATAAATGGGAAATATTCCTCCTGATTAAGTCCTGATCATGGCTACACACAAAGATAACTATATAAGCCGGGCGCTGGTGGCTCACGCTTGTAATCCTAGCTACTCAGGAGGCTGAGATCTAAGGATCGCGGTTCAAAGCCAGCCCGGGCAGGAAAGACCGTGAGACTCCTATCTCCAATAAACCACCAGAAAACCGGAAGTGGCGCTGTAGCTCAAGTGGTAGAGCGCTCGCCTTGAGCTGAAGAGCTGAGGGACAGCGCCCAGGCCCAGAGTTCAAGCCCCACGACCGACAAAAAAAAAAAAAGATAACTATATATAGATGACTGAAGTAGGCCAGACAGTCCACAGAAAACTGAACAGAATAAAACATTTATCTAAACAAAATTCAAAGAACCACTGAGAATATAGATATTTTAAAGCTTTTTCATCAATGCCTTAAGTATATCAAAGTCTGGCTTATATTAATTCCAAATTACTAATTTGATCTCTAATTTTTACAGCTATATTTGTTAAATGCTGGGTCTGTTTAAGTTGATAAAATTCTAATAGTACTTAACATTAAAAGCTTACACTGTCAGCTGTGCACTACTGGCTCAAACCTATAAGTCAAACTACTCAGGAGGCTGAGATTTGAGGACAGAAGTACAATTCATGAGATTCTTATCTCCAATTAACTACCAAAAAGCTAGAAGTGGAGCTGTGGCTCAAGTGGTAGAGCACTTGCTGTGTGCAAAGCAGGGATGGCACCTGGGCCCTGAGCTAAAGCCTCAGGAGTATCCCCACCTCCAAAGAAAAGTTCACATTACCTATAGACACTTGATGTTGGGGGTGTGTGTGTGTGTGTGTGTATTTGCAAATCCTGGGGCTTGAACTCAGGGCCTGGGCATTATCCCTGAGCTTCTTTTGCTCAAGGCTAGAACTCTACAACTTGACCCACAGTACCACTTCTGGCCTTTTCTGTTTATGTGGTACTGAGGAATTTAATCCAGGGCTTCATGCATGCTAGGCACTAAACCACATTCCTAGCCCAAGTGCCAATATTTTTGTACTGGTTTTTTGGCCAACTTCTTTAAACTTTCAAAGAATTCCTTTTAGAATTATAAAAATATCTATCAAAATATTCAGCATAAAGTGCTTTATACCTGTTATGTGCAAACACTTTTCTTCTAAACTGTTGTTCCAAGGTCCCACACAAAAATTTAGACTACAGTTCTTGACAAGTTGCCCTTATTTCCAAGAGACAAATAAGATTAGAAGTTGATACACTTGCACACAAGACAATAAATATGTCTGTAAATTTGTAATAAAGTAAGTTCTTTGTTAAAAGTTATAGGGAAAATGTACAATAGTCTAAACTATACTAACTGAAATAGCACCATAACACATTAATACTGTCAAGTATACCTACCTCAATAAATATTTAGAACATGGCACAGCACATTTAAATACCTATTTATTTTACTTTAAGAAATTTCTGGGGGTGAGGGGAGATCAGAAGGGATGGGAAGGGGAAACAAAGGAGGCAACAATGCTTGTTAAGAAATATACTCATTACCTTGCTGTATTTTCACAATTAAAAAAAAAAGAAATTTCTGTTAGCTTATTTCTATAATAATTTACTTTTACAGATTGTTGTACTCTGGTTATATCTCAAGTGAAAAAGGCATTTTTAGTGGACAATTTCATCTTTGGCCAAATTTAACAGAGATTATAAAAACAATGAAAACCAATGCAACTAAAACACATTAAAATGCACTGTTTAAACAGTTTATCATATGATCCAACATGTAGTATCTCAAGGATTTCAATTTGTTATTCTTGAGGTTTACCAAGTCTACAAGTATAAGCCATTTTAACATTTCAGGTAGCTGCTGACAGAGTAATGCAAATTTATACTCATTTCTTTTACTTTTTTAAGATCTGAAACCAGAACTCTAACTTTGTACCTGATGCTTTTGTTCATTGGCTAGTGTTATCCCAACTGAACCAGATCTCCAACCCTGTGAATGTGTTCATATAAAGCCTGCTATATAATGTTTATACTCTTGCCCCAAACTCATCAAGACTAGCACTAGTTAAGAACAAACTTCAACAAAGCCTGTACAGGAATTACTGTATTTGCTTGCATTAACTTTAAAGAGTATCATAAGTATATACTGTATATCCACTGGCTTTAGAGTATGCTAAGCAAAATCAGAACAGATACTACAGTTTGCCACATTGAATACTATGCTATAAGATATCTTTCCACAGCCCACATATACTTAAAGAGTCATAGTGCAGGCTATTATGTTTTTCCTTTACATAAAATATATGAATGAAGATTTTTGGTAATTTATAACACACTTGTGTGCCAAGGTGTGATTTTAGCCCAAGTTTATTAAATTTATTTGGTCAAAAGAATTGATATTTTGAACGTTACTGAGCCAACAGGACATCAAAATAGTTAAGTTGTCTGAAGTGAAGTCATAGTCCATTAACAAATGATTCTCAGTCACAAAATTATAATACAGTTTTGGGGTGGGACTAAGCAGGAGATGAGTTAATCCACACTACAGGTTTTCTTCAAATCAACTTCTGAACAGGTATGCTCGTTGTTCCTTTCATTTCTTCTTGTGACTGAGCTCCTTTAGTATCTTCAGGAGAATCATGGCTGGTCATGTATTGCAAGTACTTGAAGCTACAGGATACGTTGTCTGGCTAAAGTTACACGTGGTTTTCATATTAATGTATAAAAGGATGACTTTGCTGCAGGTTCAGTTGCCCCACCAGTCAACCCCCTGGGAGTTATAATTTCCTCCATATCCATCACTATTGTAGAATGCTCCATATCCACCTATCAAGAAATGTTTAAAAGGAGAAAATAAGTCATCTATTGTTAATATCTTTCCTTTTCTATAACTTGTTGATGTTTAAGATCAGAAGTACTGCTATACGAGAACTGAGGGGGAGAAAGTGGAAGAAAAATGAGGGAGGGAGTAACAAATTCAACAAGAAATATATTTATGGCTTGGAATGTGGCTTAGTGGCAGAGTATTTGCTTAGCATGTATGAAGCCCTGGGTTCAATTCCTCAGTACCACATAAACTGGAAGTGGTGCTGTGCCTCAAGAGGTAGAGTGGTAGCCTTGAGCAAAAAAGAAGCTCAAGGACAATGCTCAACCCTGGGAAAGAAAGAAGGAAAGAAAGAAATAATGAAAGAACAAAAGAACTAAAGAAGGAAAGAAAGAACAGAGACAGAAAGAAAGAAAAAGAGAGAGAAAAGAAGAAACTCACTACTTTGTGTATGTAACTGTAACCCTTCTGTACATCATCTTGACAATTAAGTGCTTTAAAAAAAAAAGAAACACTGCTAGAGGTAAAAGAAGTTTATGATATTCCTTCTCATCCAAAGTTGTTCATGGTGGCTTAAGCCTATTAAAAAAATGTAATTTAGGGGCTGGGAAGTGGTAGAGCGCTTGCCTTGCATGCATGAGGCCCTGGGTTTGATTCCTCAGCACCATATAAGCAAAAAGAAAAAAGCTGGAAGTGGCGCTGTGGCTCAAGTGGTAGAGTGCTAGCCTTGAGCTGAAGAGCTGAGGGAAAGCGCGCAGGCCCAGAGTTCAGGCCACGACCAACAAAAGAAAAAAAAAAAAAAAGCAAAGGTAACCTAAGCACCCACCAGGGGCTCACATCTGTATTCTTCCCAACTCAGCAGCCTGAGATCTGAGGATGACAATATGAAGCATATCTGGGCAGGAAAGGCTTTGAGCCAAGTCTCCAGCTAATCAGCAAATGCTGGAAGTGGAACTGTAGCTTAGTGGTAGAGCAACTAGCCTTTAACAAAAAGCTAATGGATGGTCCAGGCTCTGAATTCAACTGCCAATGCTGGCACAAGAGACAGCAACAAGCTGGGTGCCATGGCTCACACCTGTAATCCAAGCTACTCAGAAGGCTGGTATATGAGTATCTCAGTTCAAAGATAGCCCACGCAGGAAAAGCTGTGAAACTCTCATCTCCAATTAACTACCAAAACTGGCAGTGGGGCTGTGGCTCAAGTGGTAGAGTGCCAGCCTTGAGCTGAAGAGATGAGGGGCAGCGTCTAGGCGCAGAATTCAAGCCCCATGACCAAGGCGGGTGTGGGGGAAGGAGACAACAAAAACAACAAAGAAAAATGGAAATAAGGGATGTGGTTGTCTAGCAAGCAAGGGACTCTGAATTAAATCCATAACCACCAAGAAAAAAGCAATGTGGAAATTTTCAGTTGTATTTTGTATTCTTTAATAACTAAACTCCAGTTGATAGCTCCTACCTGTATTCCTATTTCAGAAGTTGAGCTCCTTAGATCTCAACTGGTTCAAAGATATAAGGCAAAAGTGTTCCTGAAACTCTTCTCCTGCTAAACAGGAATAAGCAAACATGGCTGAAGTGATAAAAATGTCACTTTTTAACAAGAAAGAAGGGCCTATACCCTGAGTACAAATCTCAAGTAAGGGCAATAAACAAACTGTGCTTTAGAAAATATGACCTATAGGTGAGTGTAGGCATACATGTGTATGTGTGTTATAACTTCAAAAGAAAGCTTAATATTACCTCCAGCAAGTCCTCTGTTACTACCATGACCACTTCCACCACTGCGGCTGCTGCTGGCACGATTACTACTAAAGCCAGAATTGCTGGAACCACTACTTTGTCTATAGTCTCTGGCACCGAATCCTCCACTGAATCTACTATTTAAGGAAAGACATTGTGTAGTAATGCATGAGTATGAAATTCAAGTACAATGGCTATTTCTATGCAAGTTTCCCAATTCTCAGTTTGATTTTTCAATTTAATTTCTAGTGTGATCTGTTTATTTTAATGCTTATATCCAAAAGCTTCATCAGTAAAGAGACTTTATTCTGTCACTCTAACAACTATTACTTATCCACAGAATTTTAAAATTACAATTAAATTAACTAAAAATTAGATTGAATTTAGTAGCTAGGCCCTTTTGGCTCATGCCTGTAATCCTGCCTACTCAGGAGGCTGAGATCAAAGAATCTACCTGGTTGGGGCAGGTAGATTCCTTAAGTCCTTAAGAAACTTATCTCCAATTAAAACCAGAAGTGGCACTGTGGCTAACATGATAGAACACTAACTGAGCAAAAGAGCTCAGTGACAGTGCCCAGACTATGACTTCAAGCCCATGACTGACAAGAAAAAAAAATCATTTATAATTAATTAATTAACAAGATAGCTTCTTGCTCAAATAAGTAACAGAATAAATGCTAAAAATGATGTCTACCTCTTAGAACGTCCACGACTGCCTCCCTTGTAATGGTGTTCATAAGCCATACTTTCCAACCAAGATGGCACTGCTTGTTTAGCTTCAATAAGAAGATCCAACAAATCTTTGGTGATATTTGTATTTCTTTCATTGAAAAATGATGTAGCAAGCCCTAAAATTTTAATGAAAATACTTAAATGTCTAAGTTGCCTATAATATAGTGATACTAAGTAACATTTTTCTGTTTGAAATTTAGAGACTGAAACAAAAAACTTCATTAGCTTATTACTTAAGTTTCTTCTAAAAATGAAGGGTTAACTATTAAGATACTGTGTCAAGTACTTTGGTAATTATATATATATATATATATATATATATATATATGCCCATCACCTTAGCTACTCAGGAAGCTGAGCTTTGAGAATCATGGTTCAAAGTTAGCCAGGCAGGAAAAGCTTATGAGTCTCATCTCAAATTAACCTCCAGAAAACTGGAAGTAGCAAATGGCAGAAAGTGGCAGAGTGTTAGCCTTGAGCAAAAGAGTTCAGGGACATTGCCCAGGCCTGAAAGCAAGACTCAATGCCCGTCATTAAGCAAAAAAAAAAAAAACAACTAAGCTTCCCTAGCTCACAGCTTTAATCCTACCTACTCATAAGTTTCGATGTTTGAAGCTAGCCCAGGCAAGAAAGCCTGTGAGATTCTTGTCCAATTAAACACCAAAAAGCTGAAGTACAGCTAAGGCTCAAGTAGTGGAGTGCTGGCTTTGAATATAACATACTCAGGGGGCAGGGCTCAAACCCTGAGTGTGGATTTGCACTAAAAAAGAAAAAAATCACAACACTTTACCAAGGTTTCCTACACGCCCTGTACGTCCAATACGATGCACATATTCTTCAATGTCATTTGGCAAATCAAAATTGATAACATGTTTGACATTTGAAATGTCAAGACCTCTTGCTGCCACCTAAAAACAAAACAAACATTAATTCAAAGAAAGCATAATTCACAAATGATTAAGTTAAATAAAAAAAAAAAAAGATACACACAGCAGTAGCCACTAGGATTGGGCTTTTTCCTGATCTGAACTGGTAAAGGGCCTCCTCCCGATCTCTCTGTGATCGATCTCCGTGAATGCTTGTACATGCATATCCTTCATGTTGTAAGTAATCTTCCAGAGAATCTGCACCTTTTTTGGTCTCCACAAACACTAAAGTCAGTGAATCTTTCCCTGAAAAATCAGAACTTTTGTCAACAGTGACTTGACATTATCACCTAATTATCAAATTGACTTACCCATTCTGTTTCCTTTAAAAGACATTGGAGAAAAAAGGGAGTTGAAGAGTTAAGAGGTCAAAAGGATATCATTACATCTAACAGATATTATGATATAGTCTTACTTGTTGCATTTAAAAGATCAAGCAGAAATGACCTTTTGTCTGAATCTTCTACCCAAACTACTTTTTGTGTGATGTTCTCAGAAGTAGAGCCAACTCTACCTACAGCAAGAAAGATATATTCATCCAGGAAGTCACGAGCAAGCATCTGAAAAAGTGTGTGTGGGGGGGAAACACTTAAATTATCTATTATAATACATAAGTTACTTTAAGACAATTACCTAAAAACATCAACATTCCAGAGGAGGTTTTTTAATAAGTAATACCTGAATCTCCTTAGGAAAAGTAGCACTAAACATCATAGTGTGACGAACACCCTTTGGTGGCATTGTATCTTGTTCAACTATTCGTCTTATTTGAGGTTCAAAGCCCATATCCAGCATTCTATCAGCTTCATCCAACACTAAGTATCTGTTAATGGAAAACAGCTGGATTCAGGCAAGCCACTGGCTATATGTCATAAACCTACTGAGTATGATGTTTCTAAAATTAACTATGCTAACCTAGTCAGGTACTAAGCAGAATCACAAAATATCTGTTAAAATTCCTCTTTTCACTGCCATTTTCAAAAACTGCGGGAAAATTATTAAAATTAAGACATAAAGTACTAAAAGAGGGAATGACCTAACAATTAAAACATTTAGATAGCACTACTATTACAAAAAAATTATTATTTGTAAAAACTAACATACTTGCAGAAGTCTAAGCCAATTTTTCCTCTTTCCATCATATCCAGTAGACGCCCAGGAGTAGCTACTAACAAGTGGCATCCACGTTCTAAATCCCGAATCTGCTGCCCAATTTCAGCACCACCATATACTACACAAGGACGAACTCTAGACCGGTAGGAAAACTATAAGCAAAAAATTTTATTAGTCTTGGAAATATTATGAAAGATATATAAAGCAACAATCAGGGGGCTGGGAAGGTGGCTCAGTGGTAGAGGGCTTGCCTTGTATGACTGAGGCTCTGGGTTCAATTCCTCAGCACCAAATAAAGAAAAAAGTTGGAAGTGGCACTGTGGCTCAAGTGGTAGAGTGCTAGCCTTGAGCTGAAGAGCTGAGGGATAGCGCCCAGGCCCAGAGTTCAAGCCCCACGACCTGAATAAAATAAAATAAAAAAATAAAGCAACAATCAAAGGCTTATTTACTTTTCTGGCTTCCTCATAGATTTGTACAGCCAATTCTCTTGTTGGAGCCAACACCAAGGAGATTGGGTATTGCTTGCGGCGCCCATATCTTCCATTTTCCTAAAAGTAAGTATAACATCAGATAAAATCAAATACTTTCCATCTATTTATTTATTTGCCAGTTCTGGGGCTTTACCTGGGGACCTGAGCACTATCTCTGAGCTTCTTTTATTAGAGGCTAGCACTCTATCATTTGAGCCACAGTGCCACCTCTGGCTTTTTCTGTTTATGTGAAATTGAGGAATTGAACCCAAGACTTCATGAATGCTAGGCAAGCACTCTACCACAAAACCATATTTCCAGCCTCAATGCTTTCCATTTATTGTTTCAAAGGTTATCAGAACAAGATGCCTTTTATAATCTAAATTACCAGAAAATCATGTACAACTGGCTCCACTTAAAGATCCGTACCAATTCTTGGCCAAACAATTTATTACATTACAAATAAGCTTTTACCTTCACAGCCTGTAAAGCCTCTCCTGGACCATCTGTGTATATTTGACTCAATATGGGTAGAAGAAATGCTGCTGTTTTTCCAGACCCTGTTTAAAAAAGGCATGGCTTAACAATTTCATTTAAAGAGAATTTATCTTATTCTGTGAGAGAAAAATTGTTAGTTCTTAAGTTGATTTATTTTTTTTTTTTTTCAGTAAAACAATCAGAATGGGCTGAGATATAGCTCAGTGGAGAAGCATTTGCCAGAAAGTACAGTGTCTTGGGTTTGATTACCAGTACTAAAAAATTCAAACATCCTTCCTACCACAAGACAGCTAACTTCCCCCTTACCTCCCTAGGTCATAAAAACAGCCAGAAGATGGGTGCCAGTGGCTCACTCCTGTAGTTCTAGCTTCTCAGAAGGCTAGCATCATGGTTCCAAGCCACTAGAGCAGGAAAATCTGTGAACTCTAAGCTCTAAGCTCCAATTAACCACTCCAAAACCAGAAGTGAAGCTGTGGCTCAAAGTGGTAGAGTGCTAGCCTTAAGCAAAAAGCTCAGGACAACAACAACAACAACAAACAAAAACAAAAACCAGCCAAAGCATTGTAACAAAGCACTTTACCATGTGAATCAACAAAGCTCCCTTTCCGGCTTTTTGGTATTTAGCTGGAGATAAGAGTCTCCTAATCTTTCCTGCCTGAGCTAGCTTCAAACTGCAATCCTCATAAATCAGCCTCCTGAGTAGCTAGTATTATAAACATGACTACTAGAAGCCAGCAATGAAGTTTTTCTTAGATAAAGGTACTAGTTTGGAGCTGGGAAGGTGGCTCAGTGGTAGAGTGCTTGCCTTGCATGCATGAGGCCCTGGGTTCGACTCCTCAGCACCACATAAGCAAAAAGAAAAAAGCCGGAAGTGGCGCTGTGGCTCAAGTGGTAAAGCACTAGTCTTGAGCTGAAGAGCTGAGGGATAGCGCCCAGGCCCAGAGTTCAGGCCCCACAACCGGACCTCCCCCCCCAAAAAAAGTACTAGTCTGGTCTACAGATTTGTTAATTGTAGTAGTAACTACCTAAAAAAAAGACAAGTTTCTTATGGCAAAGGAAGGTAAGTATATATTCATGTAAACATGTAACACACACAACGTATAAATAATTTTTCACTATTTATTTCACCTATAGTCAAACTGTTAAGGAATTCTACACTTCTCTGACTATACTATTCCCAAAAAACTGGAGTGCACACTTTTTTATACTTTTCATATTTTCTTCTGATTTTACATTTTGTATTTAAACTGCTACTTCTCCTTCTACCATATTAATTTTTTTCATGAAGTAGCAGTTTGCTGAAGGCTGCCCAAAAGACCTAATGATCTAAAAAAAAAACCACTGGTTTCATTCAAAGATTCAAATGACTAATAAAAAAGGCATACCCCAACTATCATCAAAACCACACAAATAACCAGGTGCACCGGGGCCTCACACCTGTAATCCTAGCTACTCAGGAGACTGAGATCTAAGGACTGTGGTTTGAAGCCAGACTAAGCAGGAAAAGTCTGTGAGGCTCTTATCTCCAATTAACTACCAGAAAACTAGAAGTGGCCCTGCAGTTCAAGTGGCAGAGCACTAGCCTTGAGCTGAAGAGCTGAGGGACAGAACCCAGGCCACGTTCAAGCCCCAAGACCAACATAACCCAAAAAACAACAAAACCCCATAAAAATAGAATACATAGGCTTTCCTAAAGAAAATACTAGTTTACATCTAATCCCAATTAAAGTATTATTTAACAAGAAAACTTACCTGTCTGAGCACAAGCCATTAAATCTCTTTTTTCTTTGATAATAGGAATAGCATGTTTTTGCACTGGGGTAGGGCGAGTGTAACGAGTAAGCTCAATGTTCCCCATGATAATCTCTCCCATCTCTACATCACTGAACTGTGAAAGAAGATGAGTCAGGTCAATAGAAATAGAAATGTTGGGGCTGGGAAGGTGGCTCAGTGGTAGAGTGCTTGCCTTGCATGCATGAGGCCCTGGGTTTAATTCCTCAGCACCACATAAGCAAACAGAAAAAAGCCGGAAGTGGCGCTGTGGCTCAAGTGGTAGAGCACTAGCCTTGAGCTGAGGAGCTGAGGGACAGCGCCCAGGCCCAGAGTTCAGGCCCCATGACTGGACCCAAAAAAAAAGAAATAGAAATGTTGTATCTATAGCAATTTGGGGGTCGAGGGAGATATGCGTGTGCCAGTAATGGGACTTGAGTGTTTGGGGAATGGCCCTGAGCGTTTTTGCTTAAGGTTCTCACTCTACAATTTGAGCCACATTTCTACTTCTGATTTTTTTGTTGGTTAATTGAAGGTTAAGAATTTGTGGGCGGCGCACTGGTGGCTTATGCCTGTAATCATAGCTAGTCAGGAGGCTGAGCTCTAAGGATGGCAGTTCAAAGCCAACCTGGGCAGGAAAGTCTGTGAGACTCCTCTTTCAAATAAATTACTCAGAAGAAGTGGTCTTGTGGCTCCAGGGATAGAGTGCTCGCCTTGAGCTGAAGAGCTGAGGGACAGCGCCCCAAACCTAGAGTTAAAGCCCCACGACCGACCAAAAAAAAAAAAATTCTCAGAAAAAGCCCAGAAGTGGCACTGTGGCTCAGATGGTAGAGTGCTAGCCTTGAGCACAAAGAAGTTCAGGGAAAACATCCCAGGACTGGAGGGGGGGAAGGTCTAATGGACTTTCCTACCCAGGCTGGCTTTGAACTATGAAACTCAGATCTCAGCCTCCTAAGTAGTTAGAATTACAAGTGTAAGCCCCCAATGCCCAACTAATCTACAGCGATTTTTATTTTACAGTAGTATAATTAAAGTAACTCAATTAAATAATTTTTAATATTTCTATATTAGATTGATTTAGGTCATTATTTAGAGTACCTTTTTAACAAAATGAAAAATTCTTGGTCTAATACAAATACTCAAGAAATTCAGGTTCTTACATTTGACATATAGTCTATTTCAAGATTATGCATAATAGTAACCTCATTTTTTTCTTCATAGCACACATTTTAAAAACTGGGCAATGGTGGTTAATAGCCACTGAAGATAGTGGTTTACAGCCTATTCAAGCTGAAAAATCTGTGAGACTCATCTACAATTAACCATTAGAAAACAGAAGTGGTGCCTTGGCTCCAAGTAGTAGGGAGCTAGCCTTGAACAAAAGAGCTCAGAGAAAGTACCCAGGCCAGGCCACAAGTTCAAGCCCATGACTGACAAAATTAACCAAGCGACTAAGAAATTAATAAAAAGGAAAACAAAAACTCACATTTTCAATATGTGGAGGACAGTTACTGCCTGTTGCTTCTACTGGTATATCATCATATTTTTCAAAGTTAATCCCAGTGTTCCCTCCAGAAAAAAGCTCCCTGAAATAAAAATTATTATACGTTATATAGTAAGTTAAAAGTTTTACCACATTAACATGCATTTCAAAAACTAACTTACTGCTCTAGGCGTTCGTTTGGTGGAAGAGGTATTGACCAATCATCTTCATCTGATTTGTCACACCAACGACTATGTCCACTTCGTTCAAATTTGCCAAAGCTAGTTCTGTCACCACGATTGCCAATACCATCATAGTCACTCCTACCACGATCATCAAATCTGCACATAAATAGTGTGAAATTTACAATATGGAACTATCATTTCTAGAAAGGTAGGTACTTGGGTAAGCCAGGCATTAGTGGCTCATACATGTAATCCTAGCTACTCATGAGTCTGAGGGTAGAGGATTGTTGTTTGAAGCCAGCCATAGTAGAAAAGTCTGCTGGAGGGAGTTGGGAGGGCAGGGAAGGTAAGGAGAAACAAAGCAGGAGGCAACAATGCTTGATAAGAAATGTACTCCTGGGTGTTCGCTTCGGCAGCACATACACTAAAATTGGAACAATATAGAGAAGATTAGCATGGCCCCTGTGCAAGGATGACACGCAAATTCGTGAAGCGTTCCATATTTTTGGATCCATTGCAACAATGAGATGTACAAATCCTTATGTGGAAAAACAAACTTTACAACTTTGATGGGGGGGGGGTGGAATTGGGAGGGGGGTGAGGGAAGGATGGGAAGGGGAAACAAAGGAGGCTACAATGCTTGATAAGAAATGTACTCATTATCTTGCCCATGTAATTGTAACCCCTCTGTGTACAGTATTTTCACAATAAAAAAAAAATTAAAAAAAAAAAGAAATGTACTCATGGGCTGGGAAGGTCGCTCAGTGGTAGAGTGCTTGCCTTGCATGCATGAGGCCCTGGGTTCGATTCTTCAGCACTACATAAGCAAAAAGAAAAAAGCCGGAAGTGGCACTGTGGCTCAAGTGGTAGAGTGCTAGCCTTGAGCTGAAGAGCTGAGGGACAGCACCCAGGCCCAGAGTTCAGGCCCCATGACCGGATCCAAAAAAAAAAAAAAACCCTCAAAAAAACAAAAACAATGAATCAGAAACATTATAGGAGGGGCTTGGAAGGTGGCTCAGTGGTAGAGTGCTTGCCTTGCATGCCTAAGGCCCTGGGTTCGATTCCGCAGCACCACATAAGCAAAAAGAAAAAAGCAGGAAGCGTCGCTGTGGCTCAAGTGGTAGAGTGTTAGCTTTGAGCTGAAAAGCTGAGGGAGAGCGCCCAGGCCCAGAGTTTTGGCCCCAAGACCGCTCCCCCCCCCAAAAAAACAAACAAACAAACAAAAAGAAATGTTCTCATTACTCATGTAATTGTAACCCCTCTGTATGGTATTTTCACAATTAAAAAAAAAAACCTTATTAATTAAAAAAAAAAAGAAAGAAAAGTCTGCTGACTCATCTTCAATTAACCAACAGAAAACTGGAAATGCTCCCCCCCCCCTCCCGGGCTGAGGAACGAACCCAGGGCCTTGCCCGCGCGGGACAGACACCCTTCCGCTGGGCTAAACCCCCAGCCCCAAAACTGGAAATATTGATGTGGCTGAAAACAGTAGAGCAGGGGCTGGGAAAGTGGCTCAGCAGGAGAGTGTTTTCCTTGCATGCATGAGGCCCTGGGTTCGAATCTCAGCACCACATAAACAGAAAATGTTGGAAGTAGCACTGTGGCTCAAGTGGTAGAGCATTAGCCTTGAGCTGAAGAGCTCAGGGACAGCATCTAGACCTAGAGTTCAAGCCCCACAACTGATTAAAAACAAAACAAAACAAAACAGTAGAGCACTAACCTTGAGCAAAAGAAGCTCAAGAATAGCACCCAGGCCCTGAGTTCTAGCCATGATTCTGGCAAAAAAATAAAATAAAAAAGATGGGTACCTGGGTGTTAATTGAATTTTTTTTACTGTGTGTGCTCGGATGAGGGCTTAAGTCAGCAACTGGACTTTGCCCTGTAGCTTTCAATACCATTTGAAGCCACAACTCTACTTTAGGATTTTTGCTTGTTTGAGAGAAGAGTATCATGAACTTTCTTACCTGGGCTGGGTAACACAGATTGCAGCCTCCTGAGTAATTGGAATCATATATGTAAGCCACCTGTGCTTTGTTTAGCTCAACTGTTTAACATTTTTAAAAGTAACAAATGCCTATAATCCAAGGTACTTTGGAGGCAAAGATAGAAGGGTTAGGGTTAAGGCTCATAATAGGCAAAAAACAAATAAAAATCTAAAAAATAACTAAAACAAAAAAAGGAAAAGGTATGCCTCTCTAGCAAGAGACTGAGCTAAAAGCTAGTATCTCCTGCTGGGTGCTGGTGACTCATGCCTGTAATTCTAGGTATTCAGGAAGCTGAGATCTAAGGATCATGGTTCAAAGCCAGTCCTGGCAAGAAAGTCTGTGAGCCTCTTTTTATTTGTTTATTTATTTCTCAGTCAAGGGGCCTGAACTCTGGGCCTGGGCATTATCCCTCAGCTCTTCAGCTCAAGGCTAGAGCTCTACTACTTGAGCCATAGCACCATGTACAGCTTTTTCTATTTTTGTGGTGCTGAGGAATCGAACCCAGAACCTCCTATATGTGAGGCAAGCACTTTACCAACTGAGCCACCTTCCCAGCCCTCTGTGAGACTCTTATCTCCAATTTATCACCAGGAAACTGGAAGTGGCACTGTGGCTCAAAAGGTAGAGTACTTGCCTACAGTTGAAGAGCTCAAGGACAGTGCGCAGGCCCAGAGTTCAAGCTCCATGACTGACCAAAAAAAAAAAAAAAGCTAATATCTCTTACACATAAAATTTGCACTTATCTATTATGTCAATAATTCAGTACTAGCATTATTTGTGAAGTGTTCTTTTGACAAAGAATTTATCATAATTTTTAAATATATAGTATTTATTACTTAACTTATACAAAGGTAACTCCTTTTTATAATAAATTTTTAAATATAGTGTTCAAATGTTTAAAAATAACATAGTATTAAATTAATTAGATAAGAGTTAATGTAATCCTCCTAGCTACTCTGAAAAGTATCCAAAAAACAACTAAAGCCAAGATGGCTCAAATAATAGAGGGACTGCCTTAGCAAACAGGACACACTGCTTTCAAACCCAGTAGAGCCAAAATTATTTAAAAACTAGGTAAAAATATAAATACCTCAACTATGTAAAAGAATTGTATCTGTAATCCTATTTTTATTTCATCTGATTTCAATTTCATCTAATTTAAAAAAGATTTTAACTAGGGGCCTGGGAAGTTGGCTCAGTGGTAGAGCGCTTGCCTTGCATGCCAGAGGCTCTGGGTTTGATTCCTAGCACCACATAAGCAAAAAGAAAAAAAGCCAGAAGTGGCGCTGTGGCTCAAGTGGTAGAGCACTAGCCTTGAGCTGAAGAGCTGAGGGACAGCACCCAGGCCCAGAGTTAGGGCCCCACAACTGGACCCCCCCCCCAAAAAAAAGAAAAAAGCTGGAAGTGGTGCTGTGGCTCAAGTGGTACAGCGCTAGCCTTGAGCTGAGGGACAGCCCAGGCCCAGAGTTCAGGCCCCATGACCGGAACCCCCCCCCATCCCCCCCCCCATCCCCCCCCCCCCCCTCAAAAAAAAAAAGACTTTAACTAGATTAAGTGTATGAACATTTTGCTTAAATCTAATAGATCATCTGTTGAGGAAAATATGCTTAAGAATCAATGCATATAATGTCAAGTTTACATATTGGTGTGCTAGTACCAAGTCTTGGATTTTCCATTCACTTCTTTGCTTCTGGCTGATATTTCATAACTAAAGCCACACATTTACTCCAGCATTTTGCTGGCTAATTGGAGACAGATATTTTTATGTATACATGTGTAAGCTAAGTTCTTACCTTCCTCTTGAACTGTTCCCACGATCACTAAAATAACTGGACTTTCCTCTTGTGTCACAAGATTCAAAACTGTTGTATGCATCCTTATCTTTACTAGAGCTCCATCCTGAACTGTCCTTATCATAGAGTCCTTGAAGAAAAAGGCAAAGTTTAGAAGCTGATAATACTTTATTATTCCCATCTTCATGTATATAGCTATTACTTTCTAGATGATCCTGATGGGATTAAAAGCCAATGCTTGGGCTGGGAAGGTGGCTTAGTGGTAGAACGCTTGCCTTGCATGCATAAGGCCCTGGGTTCAATTCCTCAGCACCATATAAGCAAAAAGAAAAAAGCCGGAAGTGGCGCTTGTGGCTCAAGTGGTAGAGCACTTGCCTTGAGCTGAAGAGCTGAGGGACAGCGCCCAGGCCCAGAGTTCAGGCCCCACGACTGGATCCCCCCCCACCAAAAAAAAGTCAATGCTTTCCTCACAAACAGCTGTTTTGTTTTATTTTTTTCATGGTAGTACTGGGGCTTAACAACTTCAGGGCCTCTCGCTTCTACTCTGCTTTTTGCTCAATGCTGGAGCTCTGCCATGTGGGACATACCTCACTTTCTGCTTTTTGCTGTTTAATTGGGGGGGGGGGGGGGAAGTATCTCTGATTTGTCTTTCTGGGCTGGCTTTTAATCTTTTATCCCCAGGTCTCAGCCTTCTGAGTAACTAAGATTATAGATGTGAGACACCAGGCAGGAAAGGCTGTGAACTATCTTCAACTACCAGGAAGTTGTAGTTGTAGTGGTAGAGTGTTAGCCTTCAGCAATAGAACTCAGGGATGGCACCAAGCCCTGTACAAGCCCCAGAATGGGGGGGGGGGGGGGAGAAGCTAACAAAAATTGATAAAGTTATTTCCCTTCCATCAGAAAGTCCTACTTTTCTGACAATCTTTTCGAAGCATGGAGCATGGAATGGAGATGCAATTCTTGTCAGACACATTCAGAATATTATACATGAACATAATGAAAGAAATTCTGCAGTAATTTCAAGTAAGTATACTCACATAAATCTTCAGGCAACATACATAACATATACTATATGGACAATCACAATCTTCAGAGCCTTTCTGTCTTTATTAACATTTTCTTTCCTTTTGGCTTTAAGTACTTTTCCTGACCTTTCCTTCTCCTGTAAATTTTGTTATCTCTGGTCAATACATAGTGTTCATACTATTATTCCAATAATATTTTTTCTTTTGTGGTTTGAACTCTGCCTTGTCCTTTCTTGACTAGCATTCTATAACAGAGGGGCCCCTCTAGATACTATTACTATTTTGGAGGTGGGGTCCCAACAGACTTTTTTTTTTTTTTAATTTAATTTTATTTTATTTGAGAACATACTGTACAGAGGGGTTACAATTACATGGGCAGGATAATGCATACATTTCTTACCAAGCATTGCAGCCTCCTCCTTTGTTTACCCTTCACCTCCCTTCCCAGCCTCCCCCCTTCCCCCCACCCAATCATACCCCACCCCCCTACACACCGACATTGTAAAGCTGGTTTTGACATGACATTTTGTACTTCTCATCCAACAGACTTTTTATGTTTTATTTTTATTTTTTGTTGGTGGCTGTGGGGCTGGAACTTTAGGTCTGCGCGCTATCCCTGAGCTCTTCAGCTCTAGGTAAACGTTCTACCAGTTGAGCCACAGTACCACTTCTGGTTTGGTGGTTAATTAGAGATTAGAGTCTCACAGATTTTACTTTGAACCATGATCCTCAGATCTCAGCCTCCTGAGTAGCTGGGACTACAGTTGCAAGACATAACCATACCTACATACTTTCTTGTTAATATTTATAAATTAAGTACTTGATAATATAATGCAAATATAGATAATCTAAACCCATGGGACTACTCTGTCAAAGCAAATAGACTATTCATGATTTAACATTATATAATGTTTCCAAAGTTAGAAAAGCAAATTCTTTATTTTTTCTCTTTGCTGAGGATCTTGAACTTGGTGCTAGGATGCTGTCCCTGAGCTCTTTTACTCAAAGCTAGCACTCTACCACTTGAGCCACAGGGCCACTTCTGGGCTTCTTCTGCTTATGTGGTGTTGAGGATTGAATCCAGGGCCTCATGCACACAAGGCAAGACCTCTACCACTGAGCTACGTTCCCAGCTCTAAAAGCAAAAGAAGACAGCACAGGGAAAAAAAAAAAAAACCAGTACCAAGAAAAAAAGTGTTGCTTTTCTTTGTTTTTTGATACGTCATGGGGCTTGAACTCTGGGCCTGGCCACTGTCACTTAGCTCTTCAGCTTAAGGCTAGTGCCTCAGCACCAATTCCATTTTTCTGGTGGTTAATTGGAGAAAAGAGTCTCATGGACTTTACTGCCTTGACTAGTTTTGAACCTTAATTCTCAGATCTCAGCCTGCTCAGTGTAGCTAGGGTTACAGGCATGAGCCATTGGCACCCAGCAAATTTGCATTTTTTAAAGCTACACACACACACACACACACACACACACACACACACACACACACACACACACACACACACACACATTTTCTCTTTTGATACTGGGGATCAAATCCAGGATGTTGCATTAAGTAGGCAAGCATTTTGCCACTGAGCTACATCTCCGCTCAATGTTTACATTTGCAAAGTTATATTATTTTCCCCTATTCTTTAACTTTTAAAAAGTAAAAATCAAGTTTACCCATCTGCCATACAACATACCTTTAGATGCTTCTCTGTTTCTTAAATGAGGAGGTATATAGCGCCCTTCTAAAGGAGAAAATGTAATATTGAGAGCTTATAGTATTTTCCAACATACATGTTTTTCCCAAAATATCAATTTCCCAGAATAATATTTTGTTTCTACTGCTAAGGTGAATATCTTATAACAACAGTAATACTAAATAAATAAAGCTAGACATGATTTAAAGGAATAGGCATTGATTTTAATTTTTTTTCCAGAACCAGGATTTGAATTCATAGTACTATATCCACAGCTCCACTGTGTCTTTAAGATGTTAATTTGTGTCTGTGTGTGTTGGTACCAGTATTTGAACTCAGAATCTGGTCATTGTTCCTAACTTTTTGACTCAAGACTAACACTTTACCACTTGAACAATATCTTTTTGATGGCTAATTGGAGATAAAAATCTCATAAACTTTGCTGTCTTGAATGGCTTTGAAATGTGATTTTCAGATCTCAGTCTCCTAAGTTGCTAAAATTATGTAGGCATGAGCTACCCATGTCCAGCTCAGTAAGTTAATTTTAAGCTATTAAAATCATCAACTGCTTACACTTATAACTGGAAAAAAAAATTAGTTGAGGTGAAATGCTATCATTATCTGAAAACTTAGGTAAACCCATTTTAATTTCCTCCGAATTTAAAATTCAAAATTAAATTTGCATAAGGAATTAATATAATGAAAAGTAACCTTAAAATTAAAATTCAAGGTTTTCCAGAGTTGTCTACCAATTGCTGTAAAATAACCATCAAATGCCTCATCAAATATTCCAAAAAGAGTGTAGACCCATTATTTCCAAAAGAAGGCTTCTTTAAATCTAATTCTTCTTCTAAAGAGTTTATCAGAGTCTACTACTACCCAAGTAATCGGTAGAATTTAATTTCATCATTAAATCTCAGAATTTCATAAGAAAGGACACCCATTAATCATGCCCCAAAATGTACAAGAAAAAACAAAAGTAATTCAGAAGGGATGTACAAATACCATAATGCCTTTTTTTTTTGTCTGTCATGGGGCTTGAACTCTGGGACTAAGCACTGTCCCTCAGCTCTTCAGCTCAAGGCTAGCACTCTACCACTTAAGTAACAGCACCACTTCCAGTTTTCTGGTTTATTGGAGATAAGAATTTCATGGACTTTCCTGCCCGGGCTGGCTTTGAACCATGATCCTCAGCCTCCTGAGTAGCTAGGATTACAGGTGTGAGCCACTGGCACGGGCTTATAATGCCTTCTTTCTTCTGAACTTATATTTTTCAAGAATAGTTTAAATTTAGTTAAATTGTATTGATTAATTTAGTTAACTGTACTGTAACTGCGAATATCCCTACTTTTAAATATTAAGGTTAGTTAAGTCCAATGATTTAAGAAAGAAGCTGATAAATACTATAATTTAAGAAACAACTTACTGCTCACTGAACTCCCTCCTCCATTTTGATTATCAGAAGAGTTCAGGTTTAGATCATCAAACTGGAAAAGATGTTAACAAATTAAAGATTTGAGAAAAAAATATTGAGCAGACAACATCACAAAACACAAACTGAAGCTTTAAATTCTATTTCTGTACCTATGTCTGCTTCCCATAGTAAAAGCCCATAGTAAAAGCTCTTCAATCACTCAAATGGCATTTCAATTTGTCAGTACTTAAAATTTTACCCTTATTAATGCTCTTAATGCCATATTAATGTTATTAGTGGCACTGTCTTTCCTATGGGACAGAACTTAAACCTAAAAACCAAACAACAACAAAAGATCACAGACAAATACTAATGAGGAAGGCTGTAATACTAGCTACTCAGGAGATAGAGATCTCATGATCTCAGTTTGAAGACAGCCCTGAAAGACTCATCTTCAGGCCCACTCAAAAACACCAACCTTGAGTGGAAAAAGCCATAAGAAGTCTATTAGCACAAACAACTACTACTAGATTAGGGCAGTTTGAAGCTTCCGCAATTTCTATAGGACTTACATGTGTTATTTTTTAGATAAATCCCTAAGAGTAAAATAATTTATCACCACTGAGCAGATGGTTCAATATCATGTAGCTTTACATAGTAATGAATTAAAATGTGACCCATTATGCCGGGGGCTGGTGGCTCACGCCTGTAATCCTAGCTACTCAGGAGGCTGAGATCTGATGATAGTGGTTCAAAGCCAGCCCGGGCAGGAGAGACCGTGAGACTCCTATCTGCAATAAACCACCAGAAAACCGGAAGTGGCGCTGTAGCTCAAGTGGTAGAGCGCTCACCTTGAGCTGAAGAGCTGAGGGACAGCGCCCAGGCCCAGAGTTCAAGCCCCATGACCGACCAAAAAAAAAGTGACCCATTGAGGTGTATAAGATGTACTTATGTTTTTATTTTTTTATGCATGAGAGGTTCAGAGTGATATTTGGTCACAAAGCTCCTAACTTACAAAACTGACATTGCCTTTTTACATTTCAATTATTATTTTTGGGGGGGGGGGTCTGGTTGTGGGGCCTGGACGGTGTCCCTCAGCTCTTCAGCTCAAGGCTAGCGCTCTACCACTTGAGCCACAGCACCACTTCCAGCTTTTTTCTTTTTGCTTATGTGGTGCTGAGGAACTGAACCCAGGGCCTCAGGCATGCAAGGCAAACGCTCTACCACTGAGCCACCTTCCCAGCCCCTCACTTATTCTTTTTACAATGAAAACCTGTAGAATAAAGTTTGCTTTCTACTATACTCATATGAAAAAACTTTGAAGCATAAGACAAACTAAATGCCAGTTTTTTTTTTGCCTCCACAAAATGGAACACCAATATTGTCACATATTTGCCAGTTCTTATACCATTAACATGCTTGTAAAAATTTTTACCAATAGCCCTGTAATTCTAGCAATTCAGAATTCTCAAGATTGTGATTAGAAGCCAGCCTCGGCTGGAAAGTCTGTGATACTCTTATCTTAAATAAACTACCCAAAAGAAAACCAGAAGTGGCACTGTGGCTCTAGTGATAGAGAGATGGTCTTGAGCAAAAGAAGCTAAGGGGCGGCACCCAGGCCCTGAATTCAAGGCCTATGCCTTGCAAAACAAAAGAAAAACCAAAAACTAATAAAAAAAAAATAGAACAAACAACAAAAAATTACTTTTTGAACTTTTAATTAATTGTAGTTATCATGAAAATTTTTTTCTTTTTCTGTTGGTCACAGAGGTAGCCTCCTGAGTAGTTAGGATTACAGGTGTGAGCCACAGGCAGTGGGGGCACCATGAGATTATCAGTCTTGTATGATTTCAGTTATGAAGACAGTATCAGATATATAGATTCCCTGGGCTCTAACTTTTACATTTTGTAAGTTCTTAATGTCAGATGAAGTCTGATTAACTGCATAAACATAAACCTGTGGTTTGAGGAAAAATACCCCTAAAGGTCGAATTTTCAAATTCTTCATATAATTTTTAAAAATAATTTTAATTGCTTTCAGGTAGATAAACCAAGAATGAGTCACATTAGAAGCTGATATTCTTGTAATACATACTATATATTATTTATGTCTACCTTCCTCCAAAAAAAAACAACCACTCCAAATTCCCCTAATCAGAGGTTAGCTTCTGCCTTTCAATTATTTCGCTGTTCACAGATTCAATAAAGTGAACAAAATTATGGGCGTCGACTACCAACCTATTTTTGACTATGGCTACCTCTAGGATAAAATATTTAAAGATATACATTATCTTTACAAAATAATGCTTTCGACTGGCCACTTAGGATACTATAACATGTGAGTTCCAAGCATCGCAGGTGACATCCCTCTTCCGGCACAAACTCCATTAGCTACAGAATCTGTAAAGGAAAGCACACCGTATCTTTTCTCTTTCCATGACTTACTATTCCCTTTCCGTTCTTGTGCGTCACAAAACTTTGCGTTCTACAAAAATTGGAAATCTCCTTTTGCTGCTTGCTGCCAACGTGGGACTATGTGAGCTGAATGACTATAAACGATGACAGACTAAACGGTGACAGAGATGTATTCTCCCACGAATCTTGGAGACTCCACGTTGCCAGGCAACTGCACCAGTACTTCAGACATGAGGACCCTCCCCCACCAGCATTTCCCTACTCAATGGGCACGTTTTCATTAAAAAAAAAATCAAGATCCCACGGCCTCCGGCCACCTTTTACAGATCATCCATCCTGGGTCAACGAAAACAAAAGCGTCCAAAAACATCTATCTGGCCTTCGGACAAAATAGTTCCCTCCAGCGGCCTGAACCCCATCATAAACAGCAGTTGCTTGCACGTGTCCATTACCAAATGCTCAAGATTTCATTTTTTAAAAAATCCACCATGTACAAGGCCTAGAGCAGAACTTACAGACCCAGCCTGAACTACTAAACAAATTAGTACCACTGTTTCCGGTCCATTCGTTGACCAAATAACCCAACTACTTAAAACTTAATCCTGTTTTACAGATTCACTCAACAAAGTTAAAATTCCGGAGACTTGAAATCAGGCGGTACTGGCGAGGGAGAAGGGAGTGTCTTCGAAGAGAACCCGATTGCAGGCACATTGCAACTTACTTGCTGGTCCAGCCCAAATGTATTTTCCAACGGCACATGACTCATCCCTGGAGAACCGAGAACTGGGTGGGGGGGAGAGGGGAAAGGGGACAGGGGAAGTGTGGTTCTCCCACTGCAGATATAATGCGTCCAACCGGGCTTCTGAGCAGTAACTGTAGCTCTGAAAAAGTGAACACTTTTAATACATCCGAAGGACAAGTCCGCCGGACATGTCAGTACACAAGCGCACCTCCCTTGGTAAAACGGTTTCCCGTTACTTGCTTACTTAGGTTAGTTTACTCCTAACATCGATCAGCATTTTCTAGCCAGTCAGATCCCAAAAGCTCTCAGAAGCTGTGAGAACTTTACCACCACCTTTACTACCCCCTCCCTCTTCCAACGTCTGGATTCTTCAGAACTAGTGAGAATACGCTGTTTTTCTAGCCTTTCTCCTGTTAGAAGAGACTCAGCTAATCTTTTTCTAGTCTTCCCTACTCCCCACTCTTCTTTACTGTTTCCTTCAGTTTCCTGTTACTTTTCAGACCTGGGAATGTCCGTAAAATTTCTCTATATAACTTAGTCCTCACCTTCCTTTGAAAAGCTTCAGAAAGTTGAAACTACTTGAAAGCTCTGAAATGGAAACGATTTAAGATCAGTTGATCATGAGCTTCAGGCGCTGTGTCCATTTTGCAGAGTGGTCAACGGTGGCTTGAATCCTTTGCCTGGGGAGGTGGAAAAAGAGGAGGTGGGAAAAATTAATGCAGAGCGCAAGATGGTGACTTGCGTCGGGGAAACCCAAGGGGAGTAAGCAGCTACTTCCAAGCTGCCAGATGTGGCCCGGCTTCAGTGGTTAGCCGGGGGTGAGCTAAAATTCTCCAGGCCCTCCGGTTTTCTACCAGTAATACAGGAGCTGTTAGTGGGTGAGAGCTCCACCTCCTATAGTGAGGAAACAATGAAATACTTTATGTTGTCAGTGACGCTGATGATAACGCAATTCTGGGTAATAGCAGGCCCACCCATGTCTTTTAAACTACGTGAAAGGCTTTTTCCCTGAATGGGAAGTGATCTTCCTGTTTCCCCCCCCACCCCCGAAAAGTCCCAGGCCTTTTTTTGTTTTGTTTTGTTTTGTTTTTGGTCGTGGGGCTTGAACTCTGTGCTTGGGTGCTTTGTTCCTCAGCTCTTCAGCTCAAGGTGAGTGCTCTACCGCTTGAGCCACAGCACCACTTCCAGTTTTCTAGTGGTTTATTGGAGATGAGTCTCATGAGGTTTCCTGCCCGGGCTGGCTTTGAACCTCAGATCTTAGCCTCCTGAGTAGCTAGGATTACAGGCGTGCGCCACCAGTGCCCGTTTTTTTGTTTTTTTTTTTTTTTTGGTGGTCTTGGGGCCTGAACTCTCGGCCTCAGGGCTGTCCCTCAGCTCTTCAGTTGAAGGTTAATGGGCTGCAAAGCCACTTCCGGCCTTTTCTGCTTATGTGGTGCTGAGGAATCAAACCTAGGGCATCATATGTACAAGACAAGCATTCTACCACTGAGCCACCTTGCGAGCCCCAGTCCCACCCAGGCTTTTTGTTTTTATAAGATAATTGCTCCTTAGACCATATGCACTTGGGGAGGGTTTTTTTTTTGGTGTGTGTGTGTTTTGGGGCCAGGACTGGGATTTTTTTGCGAGGACTGGGATTTTTTTGCGAGGCCTGGGCACTGTCCTTGAGCTTCTTTCGCTTGAGGCTAGCATCTACCACTTGAGTCACAGCACCCCTTTCTGGCTTTTTTGTTTATGTGGCACTGAGGAACTCAGGACTTCATGTATGCCAGGCAATGAATCTATCACCAAGCCACTTTCCCAGCCTGAGGTGTTTCTTTTGATTGGTCAAGCAGTGGTCACTTACTATGGAAGGTCTTTTTCTCTGGTACAAACCTTCCTGCCCTGGGTGAAAGTGGGAGAGCTTGCCTTCTGCCTTTGTTTCTGGTCTGAGCACTAATGCAGGGACTTAGAACCTACCTGGGCAGGAACAAGAAAGATTAACATTTCTTTGTTTCCCGCTATGTAGACCATTGTCCCAGTTACCTAACTGGCCAAGTATCTGTCCTTCAACCTGGCATTTGATTAAATTTAAAATTCTTTTTGTTATACTTTCCAATTCATTGAATTTTGTTTACATTCAGTTCCTATTAAGCCACATTCTTTTACAGATTGTGAACCTGTTAGCATTATCCCCACCTTTGGTCCTCATCTCCATCCAAACCTGAGCTCTTCCCAGTTTTGGAGTTCCCACCATAAAGCTGCCCACTCCCTCTCTCTGCCAGACCCACCTGCCTCCTAGACCTGCCTGCTACCTGGATAGGACTGATGCCATGTGCTTCCTCTCCTGGAAAATATGGCCCCTCTAATAAACCTTATAATAACCTTGCTCCTGTGCCTGATTGCCTCTAGGTGGTCCCCTGGGCTGGAAGTGAAGGATCATTTAATCAGATGCATGAAACCCGGCATAGATTCCCTGGTGGGTACTGTTAGCAAAATGAGCTCTCTTCCCATAGCTTAGTATACTCCTTCCACTCTCCACAGCTTAGCATGCTCCCTTCCTAGGCAACATGAGGCCCATTTAGCAAAGGCAGTAAATAATTAGTCTCCAACCTTGGAATGGCACTTCTCTGGAGCAGCCACATATAAGGCAACAGGAGTCCCCTAGAGTGATCTTCAGGTTTGGGCAGTTGTAGGACCCTTATCTACTATTTTGGACAGCAGTATAAATTCTACTCCACCATGATGAAGCCCCTGGCCCACATGTCCCCACCAGTATCTCTGCCTCCTATCTAGCCCTTCCTAAACCCCTTAGGTTATATAGGTCACCTCAGATAATAGCCAGTGCTGCTTCTCACTTCTCACTTATGAGAAGGGGGGTCTTATTGGCCCCTTTCTGGGCAATAAACCTTTCTTTGTTCTCTGTACTTGGATATCTGTGTGGTTCTCTGACAAAGTCTAATTTACCCTATCAGGTATGCTCTCCCCTCCACTTTGGAAGGGGTCTGACCAGCTGCCCCAGGACATAGCCTATAGTCCTACACTCCTGACACCAGAGGACCACCAAGGTAATTTTCTCCTAACCAAGCTCTAACTGCTGTCCATCCAACACTGGCTAATTAAGTCCTAATACTAGGTAAGTGACCAGTTGACCAGTTTGAGGTCTGGGTTTTCAATTTCTGTAGTAAAGCCACTTGGTCTTGGTAGGCTGCCAAGCCCCCATCTGAGCAAAGTCTTGACCACTGAGATCTCACTGCCTTGGCCTCCCATTGAAGAGCCAAAGTAACTCCATTTTGAGACTGGCCCCACCATATTGTGCTAGGCTGCCCTCAGAATAACCCCAAGAGAAAGAAAAACAATTATTGGAAAAACCACAGACAGCCATCAACACTGTCTACCCCTAGCAACAGCCAGTCAGGAGAAAGCAGCAGAACAACTGCTAAAAGACCCAGGTGTTCCAGGAACAGAACGGGTTTGCAACCATCAAACTGTCAAACATATATCAATAGTATAATCTCTGTAAAAAATCTACCAATTGTGTTACTGCTTGTGTGGAAATCCCCTAAACTTGTTTGTTCAATACTAAAAAAGTCATGCTGATTTTAGGTTTGGAGCCTCTTAGCATCACCAGTTACCCAGTGCATGGAGGACTAAGCTCTAACTTGCAAATAAATGACTCTTTTGCTGTTTGCATTGGTTGTAGTCTCTGGTGGTCTTTCAGGGTTCCGAGTCCGTGTATTATACGATGAACCAGGGATGTGGGATGCCTCAATCGGCTGTTTTATTCCCTTTTTACAAGCTAAACTGCACTACCTTGGATGCTCAGCAACAAGCTTTTGTTTTGGTTCCAGGCCACTTATGGAAAAACACAACCAAATTCCTCTCTCCTTCACACCCTCCTCTCTCTCTCTCTCTGTCTTCCTGTCCCAGTAAGGGCTAAAATTAGCTTCAGATAATCTCTCCCTTCTTTCAACTAAAGGTACTGCTTGGGATAAATTTAACTCCTGCATTCTTCAACAAGTTGTTTAAATGCCAATATACCTGCCACTAAGTAAGCCCTGGAAAAATATTACCAGAGTAATTTCTTTAAAAGTTGTATTAGTGGGCTGGAAGGTGGCTCAGTGGTAGAGTGCTTGCCTTGCATGCCTGAGGCTCTGGGTTCAATTCCTCAGCACCACATAAGCAAAAAAGAAAAAAGCCGGAAGTGGTGCTGTGGCTCAAGTGGTAGAGCGCTAGCCTTGAGCTGAAGAGCTGAGGGAAAGCGCCCAGGACCAAAAAAAAAAAACACACAAAACAAAAAAAACACACTGAGAGTCTGCAAAGCCATCACTAAGGCAACTAGACCCAGCCAGAGGCAAGCCAGCTCTGCCCTCATTAATAAACAGATGACCAAAAACAAAGCTGTCACCAAAGACAACCCTGGTATTCAGACATAGCCAGAAATGAAGGGCCAGCCTAAAACATATAAAAAGCTAGTGAAGGACTGAGGCATTCCCACCCCCTCCCCCCCCCATATTTACACCAGGCAAAATCCCAGGTATGTGCAAACTTGTTTGAAGTGCAATTCACCTAAACCCAGCTGTAAACAGCCTGCTGTGGGACCAACTGAAAAGCCCCACCTTCTTTGACCTAATGGCTTTTTCATTAACCTCTGCCTCCTTGCTTGGACCTCCCTATAAAAACCTAGCTCCTCTCCCAACTCTTCAGCACAACCTCCAAACCCTTGGGGAGGTCTGTGTCCCTCACTGTTCTTCAATAAACAGTCCTCACCTGTTGATGATCTAGTCAGCCTATTCCTTTCTTGTTTCTCCTCCACTTTCCTAACATTTGGTGCCAACACCTGGGAAAAGTACCAGGGGTACCTGGGTGCCCTCTGCTGCAGGGCCACTCACATCCTCATTGCCTCTCATCAAGCTTTTCTGCTACCTTCCCCCTCCTTTCCAGGCTTTTCTTCACTGGGAGCACAGAGCCCTCCAAGCCTAAACAGTCATCTGAAAGACCTCGTGGCCTTAGCTTACATAAGTGGCAAAACTCATGGATGACCATCCCATGTGGTTTGAGGTATTATTGTCCCCGTTTGTAAGCCCAGAAAAGGCCTTATCTCTCCCTTCTTCTCTCTCCTTCACCCTATCCCTGGACTCTTGAGCTTCAGGCAGGAGGCCATTTGCCACTTGATGGACTCCATCCGCCACCTAAAAGCTGGGTCTATGGCAGAGGTGCCCCCAACACAGACCCTGGAACTCCAGGAGTCCCTCCCTTATTTTCTGTCTGTGGGGGTCGACAGAGACTCCAGGAATCTCACCTGTGCTTGACCCTCTGACACTCCTCTAATTAGAAGATCTAGGGATGCCCTCTCCTAATTATTGGGATCTGTCCATCAGCCTTCCCAAAGCAGGGACAGTGGGACAGGCTCCATAGTCCTACCAAATTTTCCAAATTGTCTCCCAGAGACACACCATTAGCATGCCTTCAGTCTAATCTCAAGACTCTGGGCTGACTGATTTACAGTAAAAAAAAAAAAAAAAAAAAAAAATCCTGACTTGTCTACCAAAATCTGGTCTCACTACCATGGCCACCATTGGCCTAAATTTGGAACCTTTGGTTTTACTCTTAACTAATTTAAACAATTCTCCAATAAAACAGAGAGGAGCCTTTCTCTGACCTCCACTCCAGAGACCCCCTTCTGCTCGTCCTGTTCTTTTCACCAAGTCCTTCTCTGACATTCATGCCAGAGGCCCCCCCCTCTGCTCTCATGCCTTTCTCACCAAACCATTCTCTGCCATGAGCTGCCCAGTCATCTCCTCTGGCAAAGGAACTCTTTATCTTGTAGGAGCTCAATCTGTCTCTTACCCCTTTTTCTTTCTTTTTCCTCATCTCCCCTCCTTTTCTTTGATGACCTTCAACACCAAAGATCCTTTTCTTCTTCCTTGGTCTTCTACACTCTTGCTATTTGCAGTTGGTCCAGATTCTCTAGGCTAAAACTGTCTGCTTCAAACAAACCCTTCTGCTAACCTGTCCCTGTCCCTGAGCCTACCTGCCTGCATGCCTGCCTGTGTAGCCGACACAGATGGGGGTGGGCATAGGCCTGAAAAGGTAAAACAACAAGTTAACAGCCCTGCTTAAACTCCCTCTAAACCAGACGTACACATTTATTTCCCTTCTATGGCTAATACCCATTCTTCCCTTCCAGACCCTAACTAAATGGGTCAATGCTCTGGCTCTTTTGTTAATCTGTCACTGACAGTGGCTGGCTGGCAAACACACTGAAGTCAGCCTCTCTTTCCCAACCAAAAATCCCATAATAAAAACAAACCAGTCCTTTTTCTCTTTGGGACTCAAGACAATAATCCAATCCTTTTCTCTTTCCTGAGTCCACTCCCGTCAAAATCTGGATTTTTAATTTCTCTTCTAGGAGGTTGCAGAAAAGAAATACCTCCCTCTCACCTCTTCCAGTAACTCAATCCAATTACTCAAAACATTCACTTTTTGGTACCTTCATTATGCCACATCCTCCCTTTAAATGCCTTCAGGTTAAAAGTGCTACCTCTCCCCCTTACAAACCTATCCAGGCCCCTCTCCCCCAATTCTCTCTACAAGCCCTAAAAGCTGACACCTAGGAAGAGATAAGGACAACATGATGGGTTTTTCTACAACCTCCACTCTTCCACCAATCTTACTCCTCTTCACTCTTCTAGGTGGTTTTATCATATTGGGGAAAACAATATCACTTTGCCACTGGAATTCTAAAAACACTGCCAATTTTCACTTTTTAAAAAAATCTCAGCGCACCTTAAAACTTTTGTACAAATGTGTGTGAACTATGTTCAACATAATCTCATTGTAATACATAAAAACTCTGTAAAAAGGTATCTTCTATTTCTTGGTACTGTTTGTAAGGTGTATTAAATAGGTAGGTTTCATTAGGTAGTCCATGAAAGGAACATGCGCTATTCAGGCAGGAGAAGTTTATTTACGGAACTGCTGCCACTGTCCAGCCTGGTGGAGAAGCATGGCTGAAAAGGAAAGGGGGGGGGAGGGGTGGACCCACCTTTGGGCCAAGACTTATCTAGGCCAGGGACAGGAAGAGGTGCAGCCAGGTGGGGGAAAGGTGTGGCCACACTGGTCAGGACGTGACCTAAGGGTCTGGTCAGATAGGAGACCTGTAACCAGAGGTGGCCCAGGATGTGACCTAGCAGGAGGGGAAGGTGACTGCTTCTAGGTCTGTCAGTTACCTAGGTAACTGATACAGGGCAGAAACTTAGCCAAGAGGGAGGGAGGGGTCCCGGCTCAGGCCTAACACTGTTATGTCCTAAAATTTACATTCCTTGGCTACAATTGTAAATTCTGTGTTAAAAAAGTTAATTATCAAGCATGCTGTTTGTTAAAAGAAAGCATCTTTATTAATAATGAGACCCAGCTCAGCTCCAAGCCAGCTGAGACTAAGAACCCCAGTAAGAAGATAAAAAATATAAACAAAAACAAAAACAAAAATGTAAACAAAGAAAAATGCTAGTAAAGAAGGCCTTGGAAAGGGGAACTGATGAAATACCTTTGGATATGAAAGTATTTGAAAGTAAGAATTGTCTTAAAAGGTAGAAATTAAGATAAACTCCAGGATGTTCTAGTAGGTGGCAGATGGTATGAGTATGTAGTAAATTATTAGAAGATAAAGCTTACTAAAATTGGTATGTAATTGTTAGCTGTGATTTAAATGCTGATGTAAAACCAGCATGTCATTCTTTATATCTGTAAGGGTCGAGAAGCTCGCCACACATAAGGAAGACTCCAAGAGACGTTCTCTCATGCAAAGAGCAAGGGGATTTATTCACCAAGCATGCATGGGGCTCACTGAACACACAGGAACAGAGAGCCCTGAGCTGAAAGCAGACAGGTTTATAAAGGCAAAAGACTACCAAGTGACAAAAAGATACATTAACCAGGTGTTAACATTCCAGGGTGGTTAGAGTCAGCAGGGGGTTAAGGAACCAAAAGCTACAAAGGGACAGTAACCAGATGTTAACATCCCAGAGCTGTTAGCATCAGCAGGGGGTTATAGAACCGGATGGGTCATCTGGGGGGGGGGGGGGGGGGTAGTGAGGGTCTGATGATTTCAGTATCATAAAACATCGCCTGGTGTCCCCTGAGTGAGATGAAGTTGTTTTTGCTAGAGTTATTTTTGCTCTTTTACTTTCTCAATATCCATCCAAAGTCAAGTGTCTTTTAACTAGTCTGTGTATAAATTTGAAAGCAACTAACTCTGACAATGCATCTGAGGGACGCAGTCTAGCACTGATCCTGCCTGGACCATCCTAGGTTCACCATGGTAGACTGGACTCCTGCCTGTCTTCATCACATGCAGCTGATTCTTGGTGTAAGACTGCTTTAGATTTATAGAAACTAAGACTCTTGTGGGACAATTCTCTGCAAACCTTACCCAGACTGACCTGAAAAAGCTGGCCATGTTATTATGCTATTGAAACGTGTAGGCCAGGGGAACCTCTTGTGAACTTTGGTTATCAGGTTTTCCAGGCAGCCAAGCAATACTGTATCTATGCTAAAATTCTCATCTATTGCAGAGTCATTGCAGAGTTCTGGCAAGTATTTGTTGATCCATTCTTGATAGGATACAAGTAAGCTTTACTTGTAACCATTGATCTCCTTGTTGCTTTAATTGGAAATAAAAAAGGTGTTTTGTGGCAAAGATTGCCATTCAAAGCTAGCCTGGGCAGAAAAATACCTCTGAGACTCTATCTCCCAACTAACCAGCAAAGAGCCAGGCTGGAAGCATGGCTCGCTCAAAATTTAACCAGCCAAATAAAAGTGGCCCTGTGACTCAAAGTGGTAGGGCACTAGCCTCCAGCAGAAGTGCTCAGGTTAAATGCCCAGGCCTTGAGTTCAAAGCTTGGACAAGTTATCTGAGCAACAAGCACCTAGAGCCCCAGGATGAGGTAGAGAAGAGTAAGAGGAGATGATGTCACATAAGCTACTTTGTACCTGCCCTTTCAAAATTAACCAGAGCAGGGAGGTCAATAGAAATTGTAAGCATCATGCCCACCTTTGGTCCTCAGCTCCACCCAGACCTGAGCTTCTCCCTGCCCTGGAGTTCCTTCCATATATTTGGCCCCTCCCTCTCTCTGACCCACCAGAACTCCCAACTACCTCACTTCCTAACCCCCAGACCCTGCTGCTACTTATAGTGGAGGCTGCTCTGTGCTCTTTTTCGGGAGGAAATATGGCTCCTTTAATAAACCTTGTAATAATCTTTCTCTTGTGCCTGCTGGCATGGAGGTGGTGAATTCTTTCATTGATCCTTTCATTGGTGGTCCTACAGGGCTAGATTTCCTGGTGGATTTATAATGCCCAGAGACTTGGAGTGTCCAAGACCACCAGGGACCAAAGATCAATGCAAGCGGCAATAAGTCGTTTATTGACGAGCTCGAGCATGGACCCCTCTGTGCACTGATGTCCTACTGCAGACAGAGGCCCCCAGCACAGGGTTACAGCACTTTTTATATGTTCTTTGGAAGGGGTAAGGCCTCAGTATGTATTGGCAACAAATCAGTACACCACGCGGGAAATTTAAGTCATAATTCTAGCGGATGATTGGCGCAATACAAAGCAGGGAAAAGGGCTGGGTAATAATTGGTCAGGCTAGCCAGCTATTGTGCTCTAAACTAATTAGACAGTACTTCTAGGGTAACTTAGGAGAAGTGGTTGCCAGATGGCCACTATCTCTGACCCCAACCCGGGGGAAAGTGGTTGCCAGACAGCCACTATCTCCGATCCTAGGCTGGGGGGAGGGGGGGAGTAGTCTGGAATGTGTACTTTGTCAGGTACTCCCAGCTGGAGGATCGTTAATTTCACCTCCAGATCCGGGAGTGTCTGGGGCTCAAGGGCATGTAGAATAGCAGCTGCATTCTTCAAGCAGATCTTATACAAAATGGCAAATACAGGTCTATCTGGTTATATATGTCATACTTCTCAGATTTGCTCCCCCTCTCCACTTTGGATGGGGGTCCGACCAGCTTCCCTGAGACCTAGCCTGAGATCCTACACATCGATCATCAGAGGACCAACAAGGTAACTTTCTCCTGACTGAGGCTCTAATTGCTGCCCAACACTGGCTAATTAAGTCCTATCCTAGGTCAGTAACCAGTTCACTGTAGTTCTAGGTTTCCAATTTCTGTACCCCTGCCTTCTGACCAAAATTTTGGCCAAGTGCCAGGATCTCACCAGGCCTTCTGTGGCTGGGGACCACTGTGGAGAGGGGTGAGTATCCTTCCCACAGGTTGGAGCTACACGGCACTGCCAAGGATGCCCTGCAGCTAGCTTTTGGGTCACTTATGGAAAAAGAGAACTAAATTTTCTTACAATCAAATTTGGCCCCAAATTTAAAACTCCACTTATTTGAGTGCTTAGGCAGTAGATCTCTCTCTCTTCCTCCCTCCCCATCCTACTGCAGGTAAGAGTACAGATGAGTTTAAGTTTAAACTCCTCCTCTGTGTACATCCTTTGCAGCTTCCCCTCCTCTGCAGCCCCCCCCCAAGAGGTAATCCCTTTTGTGGCCTCCCCCACCAGGCACCCTCTTTTGCAGCCTCCCCTGCAAGGTGCCCCCACTTGTGTGGCCTCCCCAGCAAAGTACATCCCCCTTTTGTAGCCTCCCCTGCAAGGCTCACCCCTCTTCTGTGGCCTCCCTTGTAAGGTACCCCCTCTTCTGTGGCCTTCCCGGTAAGGTACCCCCTCTTGCAGCCTCCTCGGTGAGGCACCCACTCCCCTGTGGGACCCCTTCTCTGCCTTTGTAGTGGGAGTGGAACCTGAAGCTGCAGTTGTGCCAGAAGCAATGCACCCTTACTGTCAAAATCTTAAGCTCTCTCTAGCATTGACCATGTGGTAGGTGGGCCATCTTGGCATCTAGGAGCTCAGCTTTGATCTCACACTGACCTCAACTTGATTGTGACACTATTCCCCCAACTGACCAGCAGTGCCACGTGTCTGTTGGTGTCTTGTCTCCTGTTTAAAAGTTTCTTCTTGTTGGCAGTTTGTTTTAAACTGACCACATGGTCCCAACATAATTAGGCAAAGCAATTCCAAAAAAGCCTCAAACAGCCGATTTTAAAATCTAAGGGTGTTTTATAATTTGTGCACAAACATGTCTGTCAGTCTGTCTATATGTAAATGATTATGGTTTCAAGGTTACTAAGTACTCTGCTTACTAAAAATCTTTGTCAATGGAAGTTGTGATTTAATCTAAATTTTAAAATTGCTTTGACCTATAAGCCAAAGAAATTAAGGCTAAGGTTTTAATTCTCTGTTTTCTCCCCTGTGCACTGATCAATTCCCTTTAAGATCAAGAGACCAGAGTGAAACCAGTGGCACCAGCCTGCAAAAGCCAGTGCAAACCAGGTCTGACAAGCCACCTCAGATATTTGTTTAACCAGTTTATGTAGAAACTTTGCAGGTAACCAATGGCAAATGCCACTGACTTGCTCAGACTCTGGCCTTGCTCCATCACACATGACCAAAAGCCTGCTAATTTGGGGTAAGACATATAAGTTGACTTATATGCTATTTTACAATTGGATGTACATTAAGAAAAGCCTGCTAATTCCTAAATGTCAGACTACTGGAAAATCTTTGGCCTAGAGGTAAAGGGTGTAGCCCAGTGCTACAATGAAGGATTTAAATGCAGAGTAAAGTAACTTTAGAAAAAGGGACTAAAAATGGCGCTCCCTTTGTGAAAATATGGGAAGTTGTGGGAGTGGCTGTCTCCCTCGCCCCCCAGGAGAAGTTTAAAATTAAAATTGTCCTAAAGTTCATTTGAAGGTAAAAAAGATAAATCAGGATTACCAGAGACCAGAGATTTTGTCCCTACTAAGATGGTTCCTCAGCCAACCAGAAAAATGCTTTTCAAAACAAGTGCTAAACAGGTTACAGTGCACATCAGAGTGTCAATCAGTCTCTACTGGGTTTTATTTTAAAAACTGGCAAATAAAAGAAATGCAAATCAAAACAACATTGAGATATCACCTCACCCCAGTTAGAATGGCTAGAGTCAAGAACTCTAATGGAAAGACCCCAGACTCCTGGGATACTTTTGTCAACGGGAGGACGCCCCAGAAACTCAGACTCCAGGCCGGGAGATGCAATAAGCAAGATGAGTTTATTCAGTGTTTGCCCAAACGGTCTCTCTGCCCCGGCAAGGGAGAGAGCCCTGAGCAGCGGTTACAGGCATTTTTAAAGGCAGAAACCCCAAGACTGACACATAACACAAGGCGTCTGGGGATTGGCCCGTTTAGAGGTCACTATACACTCCAGCAATCATTTTTTACTACACGGAGAAGTTTATAACACTCTTTGTAATAGAACGATTGGTGCAGGTGATTTAAAGGAGGTAATCACTCTGGAATGTAAGGGTTAGGGGAGTTTACATAGTTACAGGCTTGTGATTAACATTTGGCCTAGTTGGCTGGACTTGCCAGGTGGTCCTTATCTTGGTTCCTTATCTTGGGTCCCATTTAGCCACTTACGGAATTTTCAAACAGGAACTAGAAAACACAAATACCTGTTTGTTCTTTATCTATGACCACAGACCTTGTCCCAGGCCGCATCAGGGCTCGGGGAGACTTTTTACTCAATTCCTTATTTCCAGAAGGGAGGGGAGTTAGTGCTAGGGCGAGCAAGTTTACAAAAGCAAAATCAGCAGTTAGCAATTGTAAAATGTAATTCTAATTTTTAATCTTTCATAATAACAACAGACGCTGGAGGGGATGTGGACAGAAGGGAACCTTACTGCATTGTTGTAAGTGTAAACTTGTTCAACCATTTTGGAAAGACTCTACATAGAGCTCCCCTATGACCCCGCAATCCCACTTTTGGGTATTTACCCAAATGATCAAACAAAGCCACACTAAAGCTACCAGCACAACTATGTTTATTGCAGCATTATTTACCATAGCTAAGATATGGAACCAACCCAGATGCCCCTCAGTAGATGAATGGATCAAGAAAATGTGGTATATATACACAATGGAATTCTAAGCCTCCATCAGAGAGAATGACATTAACCCATTTGTTAGGAAATGGAAAGACTTAAGTGAAGTAAGCCAGGCCCAAAGAAACATAGGTCCCTTGGTTTCCCTTATTTGCAATAACAAATATATGTCTGAGTCAAGCAGAAAAGGTCAGATAAGTTGATGTGAGGGAAATGAACCCTAAGATATGTATTCCAATGTTTTTTTTTCTTCTTTCAGGTGATAATACACTTATAAGATTATTTCTTTGTTGCTTTGTATGTCCCTCCCCCATGGTATAACCCCTGCTTTCACTGTATTTGAGGTTGGTATAATTTGTGGAGGGGAAGGGAAAAAACAAATCACTTAAACAGGGATAGAGGTGGATCCGTTGCAACAATGATATGTACAAGTCATTATGTTGAAAAACGAACTTTACAATTGGTGGGGGGGGCAGGATTGGGTAGGGGGGCAGAGGGAGGATGGGAAGGGAAGGGGAAACAAAGGAGGAGGCTGCAATGCTTGATAAGAAATATACTCATTATCTTGCCCATGTAATTGTAACCCCTCTGTACAGTATTTTCACAATAAGTTAAAAAAAAAACTGCTGGCAAGTAATTGTTAGTCAACTGCTAACATTATAGGTAACCTCTATCTCCTTGATCTCTGTTAGGTTTTTTAAAAAGAGGTAGTGGAGTAAGAACAGCACCACACACGTGGTATTCAGATAAGGGGTAGGTTTATTCATCGTTCTGATTGTCACCAGGCCTTCTGGCTGGAACCAGGCCATGTTGGCCCTCCACTTGGCTGGGAAAGAGAGAGAGAAGAGCTAGAAAAGAGAGCTATAAAAGAGCTAGAAAAGAGATCGTCTCAGAAAGATGGGAAAGAGATAGCTAGGAAAGAGAAGAGAGCAGGGAAAGGGAAGAGAAGAGCTGAGAAAGAGCTAGAAAAGAGCAGAGAGAGGTGTCTGGGCCTGGCCTAGGCCCTATCTAGGGTATGGGCAGAGAAAGGTGTGGCCACATCAAATTCAGATGTGACCTCAGGGGATGCAGATGTGGCCTCTTCCTGGTGTCCCAGTTGCCTAGGTAATGCAGGTACTGGGTGGAGACTTTGCTGCAAGGAGGGTGAAATCTGCTAGCCATCCAGGAGCGGACCTTACAATCTCCTTTTTGCTTTAATTGGAAATAAATGGTTTTTGTAACACAGACTCCTTTTGCCACAGTTCAAAGCCATCCCAGGCACAAAAGAATCACTCTAAAAATCCATCTCCCAGCTAATTACAGAGCCAGGCTAGAGGCATGGCTCAAGACTCACCTCTAAGTATCTAGCAGAAGGATGAAACTGGCATTGTGACTCTTAAGTGATATAGAGCACTAGCCTCAAGCAGTAGTATTCAGGGACAGTGTCCAGGTCTTGAGGCCAAACCTGGTAAATGTCAACTGTGACTAGCTATCCCAGCAAGGGATGCTGATATCCCACCAGAACAAAGCCAGTCTTGACCATGGAAAACCATGGAGAGGAGTAAGAGGAAATGATATCCTAAACAGAGTTACCTTAAACTCTTTCAAAATTTTGAGCTGGGAGATCAAGAGAAATAATAGCTTCTTGCCCACCTAATGTCCATGCTTGTCTACCTTCTAAATGGACAGAAAATTAACAGTCTTGTTTTTGTTACCTGCTAGTTGTATCTATATTAGCCTCTGATTGGTACTCCCAACCAGTCAATTATGCTCTCCCCTACTCAGTTCCCCTAGACACCCTTTCCTGCCTTCCTTGCAGGAGTCCAGCTATTCCTCCTTCCCTGTAAAGGGCTGTAATTGGGCTTTATACTCCAAATGCAACTTTTCTGGCCCATGGCCAATGTGTGTTCTCCTGTGTCATTCATGTTAACTGACCTTGTCATCTTGTCAGCTTTTTGCTTGATCTTTCCAAAAGTCTCTTTCCACATGATAACATCCCCTGCCCAGGATTCCACTTGGGAACAAGTCAAAGCCATCCTGTTTCTTCAGGCAACCAGAGACATCACTTGCCTTGCCAAGCACAGACAGACCTAATGACCCAAGCTCAAGGGATTCCTTGATGCTCCCAGGCCAACAGGAAGTAGCCAAAAGAGCCTATGACACCCATTGGCTCTGGTACACTTAAATATTTCTGCTCCCCCCTCCTAAGGTTACTGTGATCAGAAAGCAGGAAGTCTTACTCCCCTCCTCCAGGATGCTGGAGTCAGGTACCATGCTAAGTCAATTCCATATCTTTGATAGCCCCTTCTGGGAATCAATCCCTCCATGGTATATTCTTCTCTTGGGGTACTAACATTTTTTTTTGCCTTTTATTGTCTTGCATTTTAGGTAACTATAGCCATGGAAAAAGGAGGACCTTTACCAACCACTGTCAAGCAGATGCTTCTTGGACGGTACCCAGCCAAGCAAAGAAATAGGGACCCCTGACTACTTCACCTCTTTACAGCAGGAAGGAAGTATCTCCAGAAGAAATGACCTCTGCCCATACCCCCCCTCCCCAGCCGGGTACCCCCTATTTTTATTAACAGAGCAGGGAATGTAAGCATTTTGCCCACCTTTGGTCCTCAGCTCCACCCAGACCTGAGCTCCTTCCTGCCCTAGAGTTCCTTCCATATAGTTGGCCCCTCCTCTCTCTGCCAGACCCACCTGAACTCCCATCTACCTCACTTGTTAACTCCCAGACCCTGCTGCTACCTATAGTGAAGGCTGCCATATGCTCTCTGGGGGAAATATGGCTCCTCTAATAAACCTTGTAATAATCTTTCTCCTGTGCCTGCCTGCCTCTGTGTGTCCTCTGGCAAGGAGGTGGTGGATCCTTTCAGAAATAAATGGAGAAGTTTGTCCATCTAATGCCCATATCTGTCTAACTTCTAACTGGATAGAATTTTACATCCTTGCCTTGTTACCTGCTATTTATGAGAAATGATCAAGGTTTCTCACCAGGCCCTTAACCACTCCAATCCAGCCCTACCTTCTAACTGGTTATGGGCTCATGCTCCAAATGGAACTTTTCTGGCTTATGCCCAGGGTGTGTTTTCCTGTGTCATTCTTATCAACCAGTCCTGCTATCTTGTCAGCCTTTTGCTTGATCTCAGCTTTTTCAAGTTTTTCTCTAACAGGATAATAACCCTCACTCAGGACCTGGGAGCAAGTCAAGGCTATTCTATTATTGCAGGCAACCAGAGGCCTCACTTACACTGCCCTCCCCAGAACAGACCTGGACATTGAAGACCCCAGCACCAGTGACTTATCAACAAGCCAGCAGGAAGTTGCCAGAAAAGATTACAATGTCTCTACACCTTTTATATTCCTTCAAGGTTCCAAATTATTGGAATCTGCTTTGTTCTCATAACTCGATATTATTCCCATCTCAGCCTAATTCTTTTTTTTTTTTTTTTTTTTGGGGGGGGGGGGGGTCCGGTCATGGGGCCTGAACTCTGGGCCTGGGCACTGTCCCTCAGCTCTTCAGCTCAAGGCTAGTGCTCTACTGCTTGAGCCACAGCGCCACTTCCGGCTTTTTTCTTTTTACTTATGTGGTGCTGAGGAATCGAACCCAGGGTCTCGAGCATGCAAGGCAAATGCTCTACCACTGAGCCACCTTCCCAGCCCCTCAGCCTAATTCTTTTTATGTATCCAAAGATCCTCTATGAAGAACCTGCACTTCCCTCCTGGCCTGATCATTTTATGTATCTAAAGATGGGATATGAAAGATTGACCCCTCCTCCCATAAAGATGTCAGGCAAAATCCCAGGTATGTGTGAACTTGTTTGAAATACAGGCAGGGCAATCCACCTGTTTTCAACCCTGTTTACAGCAGGGTTGCTGTAAACATACCATTTGGGGCCCAACTGAGAGGCCCCCACCTTCTTTGACCTCCTTGATTAGACTTTGGATAAAAACCCAGCTTTTGTCCCAACTCTTCAGCCCAACCTCCAAACCCTTGGGAAGGTCTGTGTCCCTAGCTGTTCCTCAATAAACAGTCCTAACCTGTAGATGATCAAACTCGATCTATTCTTTTTCCATTCTCCTCCATTTTCCTAACACCCAGGACAGCAGAGACCCAGTTAGAAGATCTCCCTGAGCAAGGTTCTGTCCAACCACTGGAGGCTGCCCCAGCAAGGTAGCTGCTTTTCCCTTCAGGGACTTGGAGCAGCCCAGAGGACACACTAAACAAACTCCTCTTAACCTCCTTTACACATGAACTTCCCAGGGTGTGGGCCACACTTATTAGGATTAGGCCTCCGAATTAGTTATTGGTATGCATGGTATTAAAAATGGTTAAATAAACTAAGTAAACTATAAAGTCTAAGCTTTTTGCTATTGATATGCAAAATCATCACCCCCCCAACTTCTCCCTCTCCTTCAAGCTGTAAAGTTTGTTATAGAGTCTTGTACATGAGCATTTTGTTATTACCCAGCTCCCCAAATTAGATGTATATGCAGGGCACCAGAATCAAATACATTGAAAACGGGGTATACCATAGAGGAAGAACATACAAAAGAAACAAAACAACAAAAAAACCCACAGCACATTGTAAATACACTAGAACAAACAGCAACAAAGATAAAACCTCGTGTGTCCCTATCTTGGGGTTGATTTCACTTTGAATCATCTTGTATGGTAATATTGAGCTTTGCTGCTGGTCCTAGATGTTAGTGAAATGAGCTCCCTCCCCATAGCTTACTTAGTCCACTCCTTCCTTTCTCCACAGCTTAGCATGCTCCCTCCCTAGGCAACACTAGGCCCATGTACTAAAGGCAGTAAATAACTTACAACCCCCTTTACCTTGGGATGACACTTCTCTGGGGCAGCTACCACCATATAAGGTAATGAGAGCCCCTTAGATGAACTTAAGGTCTGGGCAGTTGAAGGACTCTTATCTACTGTTTGGTTATCAGCCATGAATTGTAGTCCACCATGATTCATCATGGCTTCAGCCCCTGGCGTACATGTCTACACCAGGGTCTCTGCCTCCTAGCTCCCTTTGCCCCTCCTAGGTTAAATAGGTCACCCCAGACAATAGCCAGTGCTTCTTCCAAGTGTTTTCATTTCCTAACAAAAGGAGAGGTGTCACTCTTTCTAATGGAGGCATAGAATTCCATGGTGTGTGTGTATGTATATACATACATACATACTTGATTTATTCATATACTGAGGGGCATCTGAGTTGGTGCCATATCTTAGGTATGGTGAATAATGCTGATGAACATAGTTGTAGTGATAGCTTTAGTATGGCCTTTTCTTTGTAATCATTTGGGTAAATGTCCAAAAATGGGATTGCTGGGTCATAGGGGAGTATAGAGGGGATAAGTCTCCTAGTGTTAAGGGGACCCAAAACTAACTCCATTTTTAATATACCAGGAGTTCCCCCCTCACCCTTGAGAATCAAAATACTGTTTTTTCACAAGCCCCCAGGGTCAGGAAATATGTTTTTGAGACCCCAGGAAATGTGAAAGCCCTGCTGATTGTTGTGATAAGGTTATGGGATTTGTAGTCCTGTTTGGTTATCAATAACTCAGACAGGATCTGCAGCCCAGTTTGGTTATCAATAGCCCAGATATGATCTGAGCTGTGTTTGGTTATCAATAGTAAAACAGCCCAGCCACCTTTCCAGGAAGGAGCAGCCTTATCCCTGCCCTCAGCAGTGAGAATATCCCCCTGCTTTGTGTGGGGACCCCCAAATTTGTGCACCAATTCAAACCAGGATGGGTTAGTTCAAACAGATACTATGAGATGGACTGTAACCCCACTGACCACTGACATAAATATCAATATTTATGTGTGTGTTACAATCCCATTGGTCACCTGGGGTGGCCAGGCTTGACCACATGAATTTTGCCTTTAAAAACCCTAACTTGTGGGCTCTTTGGGGGTCACAGTTTCAGCTCCCCAGTCTGTGCTTTGTCCCTGGCTGGTCAGCTATCCACTTCCCCAGTAAAGTCATCTTATTACATGACTATGTTGAGTCTTTTCAGCAACCTCCATACTGCTTTCCAAAGTGGTTGTTTACATTCCCACCAACAATGCAGTAGGGTTCCCTCCTTAATGGTTTTTTAAGTTTCCAGTAGGCCCACAGCAAAGGACAGAGAATTGTTATACATTTGTCAGATGTAATGTTGGCCCTTAAGAAGTTTCAGGTAAGACCATGCTATAAAACTACTTCCAATGACCATCATTTTTGTTTTTGTTTTTGTTTTTTTGGTCAGTCTTTTTTTTGGTCAGGCTTGCACTCTGGGCTTGGGTGCTGTCCCTGAGCTCTTGAGCTCAAGGCAAGCACTTTACCACTTGAGCCACAGCACCGCTTCTGGTTTTCTAGTGTTTTATTGGAGATAAGAGTCTCATGGACTTTCCTGCCTGGGATGACTTTTTTTTTTTTGGTCCAGTTGTGAGGCCTGAACTCTGAGCCTGGGCGCTGTCCCTCAGCTCTTCAGCTCAAGGCTAGCACTCTACCACTTGAGCCACAGCACCACTTCCGGCTTTTTTGTTTTTGCTTATGTGGTGCTGAGGAATCAAACCCAGGGCCTCAGGCATTGCAAGGCAAGCGCTCTGCTGCTGAGCCACCTTCCCAGACCCCTGGGATGACTTTGAACCACGATCCTCAGATATCAGCCTCCTGAGTAACCAGGATTACAGGCATGAGCCACCAGTGCCCAGATTCTTTTTTGCTTTTAATTGGAGTAAAGTGGCCATTTGTAAAGACTCCGTCTGAGAACTGCAGTTTGAAGCCAGTCGGGGGCAGAGAAAGGTCTTGTGAGATTTTCATTTCTAATCTGCCAACAGAGTGCTGAAAAGCAGAGTTACTTTGGAGCTCAAAGTGGCAGAGTGCTAGCTTTGAGCTGTTGAGCTCAAACCCTGAGTTCAAGTCCAGCAACTGAACAAGCAAAATGCCAAAGATACATTTATCCAGCATGGAGAAAGACACTCCAGAGACCTGGCAATGTTGGAACATCCAGGGGCAATTACAACTTTTTGTCAAGTAAGGTGGCTGAATGTAAATAATTTACTGTAGCCACACTGGTGCTTAGGCAGGAGATGGGGTGGGGGTGGGGGGTAGAGGGGGTTCCTAAACCCAGTTTCAAGGTGACACAAGCCATCCTTTGAAATACAGATACCTACCAGCCATTCTGGTGGCTAGGCAGGGGTTGAGTGCTGTCTACCTAGCCTCAAGACCTGGAGGTGAGGCAAGCCATCCTTTGGAGTGGAGATGCTAGGCTTAATGGGGTGAGCTGTGAGGGCTCTGTTTTAGAGAAATGCAGATGTCAAAGCCATAGGAAAGCTTTACAGATAGATAATGCTCTGATTCTGCATTGACTAGCTCCCTAAATGGATTGAATCACCGGCCTCTGAGTAGCCCCTAAGCATACCCTATATGGAAGGTTAAGGTCTATCTTGCCTAGATGGAAGTTTTGCTGGTACCTGAGTATGTTCATCTAAAGTCTAGCAACTTGTCTTCATGGTGGGGGAGACTGATTCCCACCCACCCTGTCAGGTGATAGGCATAGGGTGTGATTCCTCAGTAGGATATAATTCCAAAAAGCTGGAAGTGCTGTGTGGCTCTAGTGGTAGAGTGCTAGCCTGGAGCAAAGTAAGTGTTGTAAGGTAAATCATCCCAGAAGCCACATTTTAAAATATAGAATATTGGAGTTTTTATTATATAGTTAACAGGCTGCAGGCCACCAGCTGATACAAAGACCTGCAGCATGCCCATACACATAACCAAGCTAGGAAACATGCTAAAGAGAAAAAATATAAAAACAATACCAACAAGCCAATTCAGCTCCAATGGAGAGCTGAATTGGGATTGCTGAATTGGGATTCCATGATGACTGGAGACAGGACACAGGACAGATCACATGGCACAGAGTCCAACCGCTAGGCTGCTCAGGGCCTAAAATAGGTCGGCACAGGGGGCAGATGCTCCAGAAATTCCTAGTTCCAGGCCTAGACTGACAGATTCAGTAACCCATCAGCCCTTGCCTCCAGGGGTCCAGACACGCCCATTACCTTTGAGGCAGGTGATGGGGGGAGGTTCCCTTCCACCAGCATGAAGACAAGATTCCAGACCCTACCTGCACCATATGGCCAATATGGTGCTCGCCAGATCTGGCCTCCTTACTTCAGAAGCTTAGGGACAGTGTACAGGTCCTGAGATTAAGCTCCAGTATGGGCAATAAATAAATAATACTGCTAGTCTCTGCCCACAAGGTAGTATAGTGAATATTATAAATACTGACATAATGCTATTGAATAATGACATAATATTATTGAATACTGACATAGATATGAACTATATTGAACACATGTGCTGTAAAATAATATAACATGTTAAGTTGTAAAATTAGGGGTTAAAAATTAAAACTACGCAACGGTAGATAAAAACCTTGGGAGTCAACAGAGCCATTATCAAGGCAACTAGCCCTCATTGATAACCAGACTCAGACAGGGGCAAGCCAGCTCTGCCCTCATGGATAACCAGACCTGAATAGATGCAAAACTGTCACCAAGACAACCCTGGTAATCATAGCCAGAAATAAATGGCAGTGTAAAACATATAGTAACCCAAAGCAGCAGAGACCCAGCGAGATGAGCTCCCTGAGCGAGGTGACTCCATGTCAAACCAACCCTCCATTGGAGCTTGTCTGGCAAGCTTCTGCGACTTGGAGCAGCCCAGTGGACACCCTGGACACCCTGAGTAGACTCCCTAACCTCCAGACAAAGTGACTTGACAAAGTGACTTCCCTGGTTGGGAACAGGCTTAGTAGAATTAGGACTAGGTGTTAGTTATTGGTATGGATGGTATTTGAAGTGCTTAAATAAACTAAGAAGTCTAAGTCTATTGCTATGCAAACTCATCATAGGTAACCCAGATAATTACCTGATGTATTCTTTCTCAACTCTGAGTGCTCCATCTTCACATCCACCAGTGGCCACCTACATCCTCTAGTCTTCCTTGCTGAGTGAATTCTGTTCCAGGAACCTAGATTCCACTGCTGACTTCTGTAAGTCTGGGTATTAAGCTCTGGAATTCTCTAAGGCCTTTGCCTAAGACACATGAATGCAGGTGATGACTATCTTCCCGTTCTCTGCAATTATACAAGTTGAGGAACTTTTAGGGATGCCTACAGTCCCTCCTAATTGCTATCATTTGTTCCTTACCCTGGAATGATTCTCCTCACACAAACTCTTTGTTGTCTTCTTTTTGGGGGGTCTGTCCCTCAGCTCTTCAGCTCAACATGAGCGCTCTACCACTTGAGCCACTGCTCCACTTGTGGCTTTTTTTCTTTTTGCTTATGTGGTGCTGAGGAATCGAACCCAGGGCCTCATGCATGCAAGACAAGCACTCTCCCACCATGCCACATTCCCAGCCCTCTGTGTCTTCTTAATAATATTACTCCTCTTAAATTCTCTCCTGGTCTCAAGTCTTCCAGGCCTGTTTGCTTGTATAATCAAATTTAGACCCATTAGAATGACCCTTGATCCTAACTTTTTTTTTTTTTTTGGGGGTCCGGTCATGGGGCCTGAACTCTGGGACTGGGCACTGTCCCTCAGCTCTTCAGCTCAAGGCTAGCGCTCTACTACCTGAGCCACAGTGCCACTTCCGGCTTTTTCTTTTTACTTATGTAGTGCTGAGAAATAGAACCAAGGGCCTCATGCATGCAAGACAAGCACTCTACCACTGAGCCACCCCTCCCAGCCTCCTTTTTTTTGTCGATCATGGGAATTGAACTTTTTTTGTGTATGAAAACTGTACAGAGAAGTTACAATTACATGGGCAAGATAATGAGTATATTTCTTATCAAGCAAGGTTGCCTCCTCCTTTATTTCCCCTTCCTATACCTTCCAAGTCCCCCCACCCCCTTGAACTTTTCTAACTTTTTTTTTTTTTGTCGATCATGGGGCTTCAACTCTGGGCCTGGGCATTGTCCCTGTACTCTTCAGCTCAAGGCAAGTGCTCTATCGCTTGAGCCACAGGGCCACTTCTGGTTTTCTAGTGGTTTATTGGAGATGAGTCTCACGGACTTTCCTACCCGGGCTGGCTTTGAATCATGATCCTATCTCAGCCTCTGAGTAGCTAGAATCACTGGCTGACTTTTATAACTTCTGAGAGCACTCAGAAAAATGACAGATTTACCACATACAAGCTTCTTTCTCTGCCACTTCTAAGCTTCTCCCTCTACACCTACTGCTCTCCCTTCTCCACCAACACTGCCTCCTCCCTCAGATCCTAATGTACTGCTGCCTAACCTTTTCAGCCCTTCTAGCACTCAATTATGGTCAACCACTTCCCTCACTCTAACAACCAGACTCCTCCTCTGAATTTCTTTCAAACTGGGACACTCCTTTGGAGTGTCTCCTAGCCTCCATACATGTCTTTGTAACCAAAGGACTAACCTGATCCCTTCCTCAAACTCTACTAGCTTCAAAAGCTCTGGCTACCCTCCCTCCTCTTTCTATCACCTTTCTCTACTGGGAGAACAAAACTATCCATGATTACTATTCTGGGACGAACCTGTTGTGACCAGGTTCTCATGAGTTCTTGTGACCTTAGACTTTTGACAGAAATGGAAGTGCCTTTCTCTGAAATCAGGCAACACAGGCTTTTCTTGAAAACAGGTGACAGGTAGCTGCAATCTTAAATGGCAGCCCCTCCCCTAGAAGGAATTTTCCTCTCCTTTGTGCAGCTACGACTACAAATGTTAACATCTTCCACATGAACAGTAAGTAAGGCAATGGAGTTTATTTAACAAAGACAAAGTAAAGGCCACTAAAAAGAATGTGAAGCTGACAGAACCAATTGTCTCTACGTATCTAAGGACTGGCTGTTTTGAACTGTCCCTCCAACCTGTTTAGGCAGTCTGTGTGATTGCTGTGTTTGAACAGACAACATGCTCTTTCCTGGGTTGTGACAGATGGTAGATTTGGCCTGGCATTGCGGACCTTTCCCACTTTTGTCCTCCCCTTAGGCACTTTGTTACAATGTGGTTGGCATGTCTAAAACAGGCAGTAGCTCAGGACAATGACATAGCCTGGCTGAGGCCTTTCTTTTCCCTGATAATTTGGCAATTAAATGGAGGAAAACTTAGTTAAGCTTTGTTAGTTGCTTCCTGGTTCCAACTTCAGTGATCTGTTAGAACCAGGTTAAATTAAACAAATAGAGTATTAATCAGACCAAGAAAAAAAAGAAATTTAATTGGGACAAACAAGTAAAGTACAGACCATAGGAACAGAAAAAACTGAGGCCTGGAATTCACTGAAATTTGCAAAGTGATTAAGAATAAGCCCAAACTTGAAAGGCAGGATCTCCTTGTAGAGAAAACTCCAGGACAGTAATTAAAAGGAAAAATTCCTAAGACTTGAAGTAGCCAGGCGCTGGTGGCTCACACTTGTAATCCTAGCTACTCAAGAGGCTGAGATCTGAGGATCATGGTTCAAAGCCAGACAAGGTTGGAAAGCCCATAAGACTATCTTCAATAAATCACTAGAAAACCGGAAGTGGCACTGTGGCTCAAGTGGTAGAGCACTAGCTTTGAGCCGAAGAGCTGAGGGACAGCGCTCAGTCCCAGAGCTCTAGCTGCATCACCACCAAAAAGAAAAGACTTGAAGTAAATTGTTAAGTTATACACCAGGTTATTGAAATTCGAAACTCAAAGAAAACCTGGAAAGTTGTTTGATTTTGGGGTGTGATAAGAAATTTGGAATGTAGTTTTTTGTTTTGAGGATTTCTTTGCTTATAGAGACTGTAATTATTTCACTAGCTTGCTTCTTTGATGGGAAGATTTGGGATAAAGACTTTGCCGTGTAACTGATAGCCTGAGTTATTCGAATAGCTAAAATGTTATCACCATTTTGTAACCACTAACTGCTAGCTCTGCTTCTATAACATACTTCTTGGCCAATCTTGAAACTATCACAGGCCACCTGCAAGTGGTGCCTCCTTGCCCATGGATATTGCTTTTCATTACCCTGAGCTAACTGACTTTATTGCTGTTCTTCACTGTCTTGGTATAGAGGTCAGCTGCCATGGCTAATCAATGACTCCTAGTCCTACTGAGTGTTGTTGACTCCTTTCACTGATATTGATTTAGAATCTCACCTGCCCTGGGAAAACTGGGATATTTCAGATCCTTTGTAATTTTTTCATAAAAATTTAACTTCCCTATCTCTTCACCTATCTTGTCACTGTTGAGAGCCCTGCAGGGAGTCTCTCTGCATGATAAGCTTGGCTATCCTGCTGGAACATCTCTCAAGGCTATTTACAGAATCTGGTCTTTGCATCCTTCCCCAAACAAAGACCAGGTAGCTGCTATTGACCACCTTTTCACATTGCCCTAAGCAAGCATCCTGCAGCTGCTACGCCCAATGAAAAAGCTTCCTTATTCTAAGCATATAAATATCCCTGTGTGAAAAATAAAATTTGGCAGCTTGATCAGAATCCTTGTCTTGCTGTCCTTCTTCGTGTCTCTTGTCCCTTCATTCCTTCTCCCTTAGGTTCATTGCCCTGGTTGAAGTCCTGCGGGTCAGGACAACTGGCGCCCAACGTGGGGCACGAGCCTCTGACTGAGGAAGGAACGCCGTCCTCCGGGAAAACTTGGCCAAGTACAGTCCGAGATCGCGAGATCGCCTCGACAGACCCCACCGAGAGACAGATCCAGGAGGAGAGTGGGGACGGCGCATGGTAAGTGGCCCACTATGGGACAAGCAATATCGTCACATGATCTATTTCTGTCAGACCTCAGGGAGGCCTTCAAGACACGAGGAACTCGGGTTAAGAAAAAGGATTTAGAATTATTTTTCTCATTCATAGAGGACTTGTGTCCTTGGTTCTCCTTTGAAGGAATCATAGATGCAAAAAGCTGGCAAAGAGTAGGAGATTGTTTAAAAGATTATTATGAAACCTTTGGTTCAGAAAAGGTTCCTGCTACGGCCTTTTCCTATTGGAATTTGATTAATGACATTTTAAAATGTTCTCTGTTTGATAGTGGAATTTTAAAACTTGTAAAAACGGGAGAGGAGGTTCTCCAACATGCCTCTAGGCCCCCCTCGGCTTGCCCATCAGTTGTATTAGATATGACTGCTGGTCAATTTACTGAAAATCCCTTCCTTTTGTGGCCCAGCCCTTCAAGGGCCCACTACCCCTCCAGATCCAGATGTTTTTTCTCCCTCCCCTTTACCTAACCTGGCACCTTTACGGGAGACTCTTCAACATAGGCAAGAACACCTTCAACTTTTAAAAGAACTGCGGTCCCTTGATTATGAACTCCGCATACTGGCCTTGGCCGATACGCCAAAAACGCCTGATAAAATTAAGGTTAGATCAGGCCATCAATCAGTTCTCGCCTTTCCAGTAACTCGGAGCCAGACAGATAGGGCCTCAGAGGGTGAGGAGGACGAATCAGAAGAGGAGGAAAAGGAGGATGAAGAGCAGGATACAGGGGATGAAGAGGAACAACCCACCCAGGGAAAAGGCCAACAAGAGTATAAGAGGCTTAGCCTCCGGTTTGTTGAAAAGCTTAAAAATGCATGTGCCCAATATGACCCGACTGCGCCTTATACATTAGCCTTGTTAGAAAACCAAAGTGCGCGCTGGCTCACCCCTAATGATTGGAAGTTCCTGGCCCGCGCCACCCTTAGTGGGGGTGATTTTGTTTTATGGAATGCGGACTTTAAGGAACAATATAGAGAGACCGCGCAAAAAAATTTGGCTAAAACATCTTCAAAAACCTGGACCTATACTAAACTTTTGGGTATTGCACCCTTTGATACCAATGCTAAACAGGCGCGCTTTCCTACTGGACTTTTGGCACAAATTCAAAACGCTGGCCTTTATGCTTGGAAGCGTCTCCCTCAAAAGGGATTGGCTACTACTTCCCTGGCAAAGGTTAGACAGGGGCCAGAGGAACCCTACAGTGACTTTGTCTCGCGGCTTAACTTGGCTGCAGAAAGGCTTCTTGGGCCAAGTGAAAGTGAAAGTGCCTTTGTTAAACATCTTGCCTTTGAAAATGCTAATCCGGCATGTCAAGATGTCCTCTGACCACATAAAAACAAGAGTGACCTCTCTGAGTTCGTCAGGCTTTGTGCTGGAGTAGGAACCGCTCACACCATGGGGCTCGCCATAGGTGCCGCCTTTACCAAGGCATTTCAAGGTTCAGTCCCCAGCTCACATACTTGCTTTAATTGTAAACAACCTGGTCACTTTGTGAATGTCCCTTAAGGGGCAATGCCCTCCCAAACTACTGGTAGACCACTCCCTGCCACTCTTTGTCTTTTAGATCAAGAACAAGCAGCCCCAAGGTGGCTGCCAGAATGTTTGATAAAACAGGTAAATGGCTTACCACAACCCAGGGGAAGCCTTCCCTCCCCCCAAGGATGATGCCTTTTCTCTTGCAGATGCAGCTAGAACTCCAGACATGGACCATCCTGTTTAAATTTATTAAATAACAGATTAATCTCTTGGTTTCTAAGCCCATACAGGTTCATCACCATCGCCTTGATATGGCAGACTGCAGCATTGAGATCTAGGAATTAGTGTTTTGCCATGAGCTTGTTCCAGTGGGAAACAGCCCTCCTTTTTTTCTTATTTAGAAAACCCTCCTTATTCATAACTCCTGACTATTTAACGGGCAAGACCATAAGGGATAGGTTCGCCCCTCCTCCTATAGGTCCCTCCGCTTGGGGGAGGATGCACCTATGGGAGGAAGAAAAAATGCTCTAATCAAGGATGCAGGTAAGACTGCAGGGGGATGGATCCGCGAGATCCCAAAACCCAAGACCCCTGAGTGGCAAGCTCTGGTGCATGACGGTTGGCATGCATACCCACAAGCCGTCTCCTCAAAAAACATGCCAAGGTCTGTAAAATTCCCCTCCCCGAGTGAGGACGCTCTCTCGGAGTGGAGAAAAACCCTGGGCCCTTAGAGGAACAGAGCCTCTGTCACCCCCTCAAAAAGAGCACCAACAACTGATGGTCAATTTTCTAAATAAGAAAGGGGGAGATGTTGAGAGCCCTGCAGGGAGTCTCTCTGCATGATAAGCTTGGCTATCTCGCTGGAACATCTCTCAAGGCTATTTACAGAATCTGGTCTTTGCATCCTGCCCCAAACAAAGACCAGGTAGCTGCTATTGACCACCTTTTCACATTGCCCTAAGCAAGCATCCTGCAGCTGCTACGCCCAATGAAAAAGCTTCCTTATTCTAAGCATATAAATATCCCTGTGTGAAAAATAAAATTTGGCAGCTTGAACAGAATCCTTGTCTTGCTGTCCTTCTTCGTGTCTCTTGTCCCTTCATTCCTTCTCGCTTAGGTTCATTGCCCTGGTTGAAGTCCTGCGGGTCGGGACAGTCACAGTAAGAAAAAGTTATTTGACCCCAGTTAAACAGTAAGGAGTGTACAATTCAATGAAAATGAATCCACTTTGCAAAGAAACCTGTGGGACACAAGCAAAAGCAGTCCTGAGGGGCAAATTTATCACCGTCAGTGCCCATTTCAAGAAAATAGAGACAGACCGAGTAAATAATCTCATACTACAAATAAAACTACTAGAAAAACATGAAAAATGGAACTAAAGTTCCGAGATGAAGCCAGATAACCAAATTAAGAGCTGGAATTATACGAAAATTATAAATAAAATTAATAAAACAAAAAGCTGGTTCTTTGAAAAAATAAATAAAATTGATGGACTTTTGGTAAGGTTAATTAAGAAAAGGAAACAGGAAACCCAAATCAACAAGATTAGGGATGCCATGGGGAAAATCACAACAAATACCCAAATCATCCAAACAAGAATTATTTTCAAAAGTTATATTCTTGGACTGGGAAGGTGGCTCAGTGGTAGAGGGCTTCTCTTGCATGCATGAGCCCTAGAATTGATTCCTCAACATGACATAAGCAGAAAAACCCAGAAGGGATGCTATGGTTCAAGCTGTAAAACACTAGCCTTGAGCTGAAGAGCTGAGGTACATTGTCCAAGCCCATTGTTGAAGCCGCACCATGACCAAAAAAAAAAAAAAAAAAGGTAAAAACAAAAGTTAAGCTCTCTAAAAAAAGAAAATCTAGCAGAAATGGATACATTTTTAGAGAAATATAAGTTGCCCAAATTGAGCAAAGAAGAAATAAATCAATTAAATAAGCCAAATATTTACAACAAGATTCAGGAAGCAATCAGAAGCCTTCCAGCAAGGAAAAGCCCAAGCACAGATGGATTCACAATGGAATTGTTTTTTTTGTATTTTTTGGGTCCGGTCGTGAGGCCTGAACTCAGCCTGGGTGCTGTCCCTCAGCTCTTCAGCTCAAGGCTAGCACTCTACCACTTGAGCCACAGCATCACTTCTGGCTTTTTTTTCTGCTTATGTGGTGCTGAGGAATCCAACCCAGGGCCTCAAGCATGCAAGACGAGCCACCTTCCCAGCCCTCACAATGGAATTCTATAACACCTTTAAAGAACTAATACCCATACTCCTCAAGCCCTTCAGAGTAGAAAAAGAGGGAGCTGTCCTAAACTCATTCTACAATGCAGTATCACACTCATCCCCAAACCAGGCAAAGACCCAACCAAAAAAGGGAACTACAGACCAATCTTTTTGATGAACACAGATGCAAAGATCCTAAACAAAATTCTAGCTAACAGAATCCAGAAAGACACACAAAAAAATCATACACTACAACTAGGTAGGCTTCATCCCAGAGATGCAGAAGGGCTTAACATATGTAAATCAATAAATGTAATCCAACACATCAACAGATCCAAGTTCAAAAACCACATGATTGTCTCCATTGATGCAGAAAAGGCTTTTGATTAGATACATTTATTCATGTTAAAAGCTCTGGAGAAAATAGGAATAGAAGGAACATTCCTTAAAACAATAAAAGCCATATATGACAGAGCAATTGCCAATATTATACTTAATGGGAAAAAACTACAACCAATTCTCCCAAAATTAGGAAGAAGGCAAGGATGCCTACTGTCTCCACTCCTCTTCCAATAGAGTCCTGGAACCCTTAACCAGGGCAATAAGGCAAGAAAAAGACATTTAAGGGATGCCCATAGGGAAGAAAGAAGTTAAAACTATCCTTTTTTGCAGATAACATGATACTACACCTTCAAGATCCCAAAAACTCCATCCCCAAAATCTTAGAAATTATAAACCACTTTGGCAACGTAGAAGGATACAAAACCAACCCACAAAAATCAGTCACCTTCCTGTACACTGACAATGTACAAGCAGAGAGGGAAATAAAGGAAGCAACCCCATTCACAATAACCCCCTTAAAAATAAAATACTTAGGAATTAACCTAACCAAAGATGTATAGGAACTATTTATTGAAAACCATAAAAACTTAAAGAAAGAAAATACAGAAGACACCAGGAAATGGAAAGACCTTCCCTGCTCTTGGATAGGCAGACTTAATATAGTGAAAATGGCAATACTGCCAAAATTAATACACAAATTCAATGCAATTCTTATTAAAATCCCAGAGATGTACATTATTGACATACAGAAAACAGTCCAAAAATTCATATGGAACAAAAGACCTAGAATAGCCAAAACAATTCTAGGCAAAAAAGACAACATGGGAGGGATCTCCATGCTGGACTTCAAACTCTACTATAGAGCCCTAATAACAAAAACAGCCTGGTACTGGCACAAAAACAGACCCGAAGACCAATGGAATAGAATAGAAGATCTAGAAATAAAGTCACATGCCTGCAGTCTGCTGATATTTGACAAAGGAGCCAAAGACATACAGTGTATGAAACACAGCCTCTTCAACTACTGGTGCTGGGAAAACTGGGCAGCCACATGCAGAAAACTAAAAGCGGACCTCAGCCTATCACCATGCACCAACATTAACTCAAAATGGATTAAAAACATTAACATCAAACCTGAATCTCTGAAACTACTGCAGGACAGAGCAGGAGAGACACTTGAATTTGTTTTTTATTTATTTATTTTATTTTTTATTTGACACTTGAATTTGTAGGCACATGCAGGAACGTCCTGAACAGAGTTCCAGGGTCATAACAAATTGGAGACAGACTCGACAAATGGGAGTACCTTAAAATAAAATGTTTCTGCAGTTAAAGACAAAGCAACCAAGCTAGAAAGACAACCAACTAACTGGGAAAAATATTTACCAGCAATATATCAGACAAGGGGTTAATATCCAGTATATATAGCGAACTCAAGACACTAATCCCTCCAAAACTAATAAACCTATTACTAAATGGGCAAGAAAACTAAAGATAGACTTCTCAGAAGAAGAGATAAAAATGGCAAAGAAACACGTGAGGAAATGTTCGCTATTCCTGGTTGTAAAGCAAATGTAAATAAAGACAACCATGAGATACCACCTTACCCCAATCAGAATGGTCCACAGCCTAAAGTCAGCCAACGACAAATGCTGGAGAAGATGTGGAGAAAGAAGAACCCTATTTATTACGCTTCTGTTGGGAATGTACACCTGTACAACCACTTTGGAAAGCAGTCTGAAGGGTCCTCAGAAAGCTAAATATTGACCTCCCTTATGACCCAGGCATACTACTTCTAGGCATCCATCCTGAACAACAGGAACCAGGATACAATGACACATACACCTCCATGTTTAATGCAGCACTGTTCACAATAGCCATATGTGGAAACAACCCAGATGTCTCACTACAGATGAATGGATCCAAAAACTGTGGTATCTATACACAATGGAGTATTATACAGCCATTCCAGTTTACCATGTTGAGTTGGCATTGTACAGAAATTAATAGCCATATTGGTGTAGAAATGTTAAACTTAATTTTTTTTCCATTTGTACAGGGGTAAATGCACTGTATTAAATATGCAAGGTCTTATCTACATGGGTTTAATTACAGAAACTAACAAAGTACTTTCTAAATTAAAAAAAAAAACTAGTTTCGTCTTTTTTTTTTTTGTAAAAGTTAAGTAGGATCCTATTTGGTCTGTATTCAAAAAAAAATTTTTACAAATAGTATTTTTCCCTTTCCCTCATCTTCATTTCCTTTCTCTATTTTCTACTTTACTACCTTAAAATTAGTTTGAAAGTTTTTTTGTTGCTTTTTTTTTTACAGTATGTGATTATGAAACTCAGGCTAACTTTGAACTGACAATCTCCAACTTTCAGCTTCTCAGTACTGAAATTACAGATTTGACCACCATGATTGGTCTACATTGTTTTATACCAGGGTCATTAAAATGCACATGTTTGCATATGTTTGAATTGCAAACATTCACAAGGTTAGCGCCTGCATAATCTGGTAACATTTAAAAACATGGAATGTTCAAAGCCTTCTGAAAATGTCATGAAGAGAAAAATCCATGCTCATATTAACAAATGTCAATTAAAACACTTTTATCTAAGGTCTCAGAGTAAGCTTGCAGATTAAGTCCCCACCCTATGTCCCCACCTGTTTATAAAAATCACTTACTATTTCCTGATTCTGTATTGTTTTCCTGGTTGTGTTGTACAAATTCCTGCCCCAGTTCCAACAGTCTCATTACACTCTTTCTTGGAATGTGATTCTTCCCCCAATTTCTGTAGTCCATGTAACAGCTTTATCATACTTCTCAGAACTGGCTTTATCCCTGAATTCCCACAGTCTATGTAATGTGACCTCTGTGACTGCCTATGTGTGATCCATATGATTGCTACCTAAAATTGTGTTTAATTCTGGTCACACCTGTTTACCGTTGTTGCCTCCATTCCTGAATGAAGCAGTCCTGCAGTCCAGCCCCCCAATAAAGCCTTGAGCTCATCTGGGTTGCTCTCATTCGCCTCTCCACCTGTATAGAAAAAGTTCTACCCTTTTGATGATTAGTCACATATTCCTTTTTTGTTCTCACTTTCCTAACAAAGAATATAAAAACACTTAAGATCACAAAAATGTTCTTTCTGTGTGATTAGGTTTCTTGCTGAGTTCATTAGATATATTTGCCCTCAGGGGACTCCCTTGCTTCAGGTCTGGAGATCAGTTGGCCACAGAATACTTAGTTCTGACTACCATCTTTATTCAATTTCCTTAAATGCCTATGCAAAAACTGAATTTCATAGTTATCTAAAGAATACTTGAAAATACCATATTCAAAATCAAAATTTTGATAATCATTTGTATATTGACATTATAAAGATAGGAGGCCAGGTATACAGTAGCTAGCCTGTAATCCCAGCTACTAATGAGGCTGAGATCTGAGGCTTTTAATATAGTAGAGCCAAGTGAGAGCAAAAGAACCTGACTTCAAACTCTAGAACTAGCACAGTAGATAGATGGAAAATCGATGTTTTTTAAAACTCTGGAAATTTTCTAGGGCAGTCAAATTGGTAAATAATCATTTATACTTGTGCACTGACAGTTGCTAATCATACATAAATTTGGACAAGATCAAGTTTTTAAAAGCTTGTTTTCTCTAGAATAGTAGTAAGCAATTGACAAAAATATTGGCTACGTACACTTTTCCAATTTAACTGTGAAGTTTCTTTATTGAGATTTACTTATCTTGGAGACCCATGATCTAATGATGATGGTAGAACATTAAAAACACCTATGACTTTATGTTCCAATGTTACTTTTATGTGAAATTGGATGCACCAACAGTTGGTGCATATAATTTTACTAATGTTGTATCTTCTAGATGGGTAGTTACCTTTTTAATATATAATGAGCCTATCTATCTCCTGATTATTTTTGCTTGCAGTATCTTTTTGTCAGATAAATAAATTTAGATATTCTGTTTGCTTTTAATTATACTTGGAGGTAAAAATTTCAATTTTCAATCTATTTGTATTTTGCCATGAGATGTCCCTTGATATTTTCACTTTTTAATATATTCACTCTAGTATTTTTAACTAGAAAAGACCATTTGTATTTATGATTATTAAAAAAGATTTTTAAATAAGTTACATAATTTTTTTCTGGTTGAGTCAAGTATTTTTCTTGGTCCTTCCATGTTCCTGTTAGGAGTTGTCTGAATCACCTAATTTGGCTATTTGATTCTCTCCTCCTTATTTGTTTATTCCTGTTTTCTAACCTCTTATGCTTGTGCCCATCTTTTCTCCCTTAACTCTGTGTAACTTTTTTTTTTAATTTTATTGTAAAAATGCTGTTCAGAGGGGGTTACAGTTACACGAGTAAGGCAATGAGTACATTTCTTGTCTAGCACTGTTACTTCCCTTCCCTTGTTTTCCCTTACTATCCCTTCCTGCCTCCTACCTCTCACTCTCCCCTCCCCTCCCCCAAAGTTGTAAAGTTCATTTCCAGTATACTGCCTTGTGGTGTGAAAATTCTTTTTTTGGGGGGAGGGGTGTCTGGTTGTGGGGCCTGAACTCGGGGCCTGGGTGCTGTCTCTCAGTTCTTCAGCTCAAGGCTAGCGCTCTACCACTTGAGCCACAGCGCCACTTCCGGCTTTTTTCTTTTTGTTTATGTGGTGCTGAGGAGTCAAACCCAGGGTCTCATGCATGCAAGGCAAGCACTCTACCACTGAGCCACCTTCCCAGCACCTGAGTTCAAATTCTTAAACACAGATGACCTGATGTATATCTGCTTTTCTATCTGCCTATTGATTAAATGACTCCTGCTACTCTTATACTAGATTACCTAAATACTAGGTTTTTTTTAAAAAAAGATTAGTTCCTTCATGTGTTATTTTTCATTATCTCTTTTTTTGATAATCATTATTGTTAACTGGTATTTGTGGTACACAGTATATATCTATTCTTTTCCTCAGTTCACCTCCCTACCCTAACACATAAACTAGATATTTTTATACTTATCTCATTTCAGTTTATTATTGAACATTCCCTTCCCACCCTATGCTACCAAAAACCTACTGTTGTTCCACTATATTCTCTTAGAGTGGATGAGAAGTTGTCAATGACTGTTCTTTATTAGTTAGAAAAACAAGATCATGGTGCTGGGAAGGTGGCTCTGTGGTAAAGTGCTTGCCTTGCATGCATGAGGCCCTGGGTTCGATTCCTTAGAACCACATAAGCAAAAAGAAAAAAAGCCAGAAGTGGCACTGTGGCTCAAGTGGTAGAGCGCTAGCCTTGAGCTGAAGAGATGAGGGACAGTGCCCAGGCCAAGAGTTCAGGCCCTATGACTGGACCCCCCTTCCAAAAAGAAAAGAAAAGAAAAAAAAGAAACACAAGGTTATGTGTTACCTTTGAAAAAAAGATTCCTGAGGATTGAAATCGAGTAAGACTCACTTTTCTAATCTATATACTATAGCCCAATCATTATCCTGCCTTAAGTAAACTAAAAGAAAGGATACCAAATATTGAAATATTACATATATTGGACTTGGTAAGTCTCAATGAAATACTATTAAACTAATAAGTAAACAAAACCAAACAACCTGTCTTCCTTAACATTACTAATAATGCCACAATAAAAGACTTAAATGATAGTGAAAAGGCAGAGTCTACACAATGAGCTCAATTTAAAAAAAAGCAAAGAATGGTTAATAAAGAAATTAATGTCAGGCTGGGAAGGTGGCTCAGCAGCAGAGCGCTTGCCTTGCATGCCTGAGGCCCTGGCTTCGATTCCTCAGCACCACATAAACAAAAAGAAAAAAGCCGGAAGTGGCGCTGTGGCTCAAGTGGTAGAGCACTAGCCTTGAGTTGAAGAGCTGAGGAGACAGTGCCCAGGTCCAGAGTTCAGGCCCATGACCACCACCACCACTACCAACAACAAAAAGAATCTAAGCAGCTGAATGAAATAAAGAAGGCAATTAAGGATATGAAGAACTTAATAGATATAAGGCCAGAAATGGAGCTGTGGCTTGAAGCTCAGGACCAGTACCTGAATACAAACCCCAGGACCAGCACCAAAAACAAAACAAAACACAACAACAAAAGCAATAGGAAACTTCAGTATATAATGAGCAACAAGAAAGGTATATAAATGAAAGCTCAACAAATAAAGTTAAATGACACTAAAAAAAATCAAGTGAACTTAACAAAGTATTTCATCCAATATATGCACAATAGCGATTATCCTCAGCAGACCATGGAACATTCTCCAAAATAGATCATACTCTAGGATATAAAAAACAACCTTTAGGGCTGGGAAGTTGGCTCAGTGGTAGAGAGCTTGCCTTGCATGCATGAGGCCCTGGGTCTGACTCCTCAGCACCATAAGCAAAAAGAAAAAAGCCGGAAGTGGTGCTGTGGCTTAAGTGTACAGTGCTAGCTTTGAGCTGAAGGACAGCGCCCAGGCCCAGAGTTCAGGCTCCGCGACTGGACCTCAAAAATAAATAAATAAATAAATAAATAAAAAACAACCTTTAGCAAATATTTTTAAAATTTGTAAAAGATCCTTGCATTCTATCAGACCATTAAAAGAATTAAAAGAGAATGTAGCAGATAAACATACTACCAATATATTTAGGCATGCAAAAAATGAACAACATAATTCTGAATGACATACCAAATGACTATAGAAATTAAAAAAAAAATTATCAAGTGGAAAGATAAAGAACAGGAAAGAGTAATGGATACTGAAACAATTAGTACCACCAAACTCTCATTTTTTGGAAGAATGAGATTTAAACTCCTAGCTAATCTGACCAGAAAAAGGACATTCAAATTCTACAACTCAGAGATGAAAAGGAAGCATCCTAACAAAAATCAATGAAATCCAAAGGATCTTGAGAAAATACTTCTAAAATCCATACTCAAACAGGAATTTTTTAAAAAAGGATATATTCTTTCATTCCATCACTGGTTATGTAGCTAACAAGAATAATCAATATACCAGAAAGACACTGTATCATTACACAAGTGTGCGCGTACACTCATGCGCAACACTACAAAGCCACAAATAAAAAATAAGCTCATATAATTATAAGAAAATGTATGAAGCTATAGGACACCCTTTTTAATGAGATGTAAAAAATACAGTGTTTTTGCTCATTTGTGGAAGCTATAACTGGAACACATACATATTCATAGACATACATACACATATAAAACATAGAACACGATTTTCACTAGAAGTCTGTTTAGGAGTATATTCTACCTGTATATGACTATATACAATGTAGCATAAAAAATTGTCAGTAATAGGAGTTCAGGTTGCAGGGAAAGAGAAATAGGTTCTGTTAAGGTTGTGTTATGTCTGATGAAACCGATGACACAAATGTCTTGTTTGCATGGGATGTTTTGTTTTTTGGTGCTAGTTCTGGGCTTGAGCTCAGGACTAGAGCACTGCTACTAAATCTTTTTTGCTCACAACTAGCCATTGAACCACACAGCTCCACTTCAGCTTTTTGGTGACTAACTAGAGATGAAAGTCTCACAAACTTTCCTGCCTGATTGGTTTAACTGTAACCTCAGATTTCAGCCTTCTGAATAGCAAGGATTACAAGCCACCAGCACCCAGCAAGTTGAGAGTTCTTTTTTTTTTTTTTTAAATTTTATTTTATTTTATTTGTGAACATACTGTACAGAGGGGTTACAATTACATGGGCAGGATAATGTGTACATTTCTTACCAAGCATTGCAGCCTCCTTTGGTTTACCCTTCACATAAGTTGAGAGTTCTTATATCATCAGGCAACTTCCCATTCCTTTGTGTTGAAACCTTGAGTTTCAGAGGTTAATAGTTTGGATTTCCAAACAGAGGATTTTTAATGTAGGCCCTAAAGAAACAGAAGCTGTAACTTTATTGCTGGGTAATGAAGAGAGAATTATGTGGAATTATGGAATTATGTAGAGTACCAACACCTAATGGTGACAGTAACAATTTTCCACCCTTAGCACTTTCTCTTAAATTCTAGTGGCAGGGGCTTAAACAAATTCATTTTAGCCTCATCTCTCTAACTTTTGTCTTTTTTCTTCAATAATGTCAATTTCTCTACTGTCACCTGTTTCTTAGCTTTATGAAAATTCCTTCCTCATTTGGTATCTGGAGCTCACTCCTACTGTTACTTTTTTTTTAATGATAGTTGTTGGGATCCTTGGCTTTCAGCTTCCAATTGCTGTTAAAACCTCTGAACCCTGAGAGCAGGAACTCTAGCTCTTATGCTCTTTAGAGCTCTCAGCCAGTTCTTAGTTTTATAGTTCTGATCTTTAGATTCAGAGCCCTGATGGCTCTAGAACTTCTTTTAAAAATTATAAAGGTGATATACCAGAAGGGTTAGTTACATAACTCAGGTACCATCAGTAATTTCTTTTTGAACAATGACAACTCTCCCTCATTTTCTCCCAGTTCTTCCCCTCCTGACCCCATCCTCATCAAGTCGCAGAGTTCATTTCCAACATAGTGTCTAGTGAGTATTGCACTGTTTCTGTGCTTCACATTTTGACTCCTCAAATCAGATAAACTTATATACAAGACAAAGGGTGCAGAAATCACAAAAATAAAAAAAATTTTTTTTTAAAAAGAAATCACAAAAATAGACACAAGGGAATAAACCAAAAGGAGAGGGAAAATAAAGGATAACAGTACAATAAAAATTTGTTTCCCAGGGGCTGGGAAGGTGGCTCAGTGGTAGAGTGCTTGCCTTGCATGCCTGAGTCCCTGGGTTCGATTCCCCAGCACCAGATAAGCAAAAAGAAAAAAGCTGGAAGTGGTGCTGTGGCTCAAGTGGTAGAGCGCTAGTTGAGCTGAAGAGCTGAGGGACAGTGCCCAGGCCCAGAGTTCAGGTCCCACAACCGGACCCAAAAAAAACCAAAACACACACACACACACACACACACACACACAAACTTGTTTCCATTTCTCGGAATTTATTTCGATAAGCATCATTTTATATGATAATATGCACACAGCTATTGAAACCTTTTGATCCTCTCCTAAGAATAACCTCCTTTGGTTTTACTATGTGAATGTTTAGGCCATTGTTCAGTTAACCATGCCCAAGTGTAATGTTCTGTCTTTTTATAGGCTCATTCTAATTATTACAAATGAGGGAGCACAGGTTCCTTTTGGTCTGGCTTACTTTGCTTAATATAATTACTTTCAAGTCTTTCCATTTCCTTGAGTGGGCAAAGTCATTCTTTCTAACAGGAACGTAGAATTCCATTGTGCATATATACTGTATTTTCTTGATGCTTTATCCACCGAGACATGGAATCCTTTAGTCAACCTCACAATCAGGACTGGAAGCTCCCCCAAGTCTTCGTCTCCTTTTCTTACAGACCTACACAAGGCTGAGATATGGCAACATCAGGCACAAGTCCCCCAAACTAACAAAAAAAGTATAAGAAACTTACAGCTTACCACTCTGATATAAAAAAGTGGAAGGGACAGGAGGGGAAAACCCAAATGAATGACTAAACCTTTTACAATGTAAATTCACAGAGGATCATAAACAGTTCTATAAAGATATGTACTTGGTTCCTAAGAAAATATATGAAGTTTCACTAGGAACATCAAATGAATTCCAACAGAATGACAGAAAGTAAATAGAGCCTTATAGCTTGCCCCTTACTGTTAGTCCCATAGTTCAAAACACAGGAACTATCCATAAGGCTTTAAGTAGATAACCAAAAAAGAAACTGACTAGAAATGATCACTAGCAGGGTGCCAGTGGCTCAAGCCTGTAATCCTAGCTATTCAGGAGGCTGAGATCTGAGAATCTCAGTTTAAAGCCAGCTGTTGTGAAGTCAAGGACTGTCCTAGCATGAGTTACCCTCTTCCAGGGCTTTCCAAGACCTCACATTGCAGTGGCAGTTTTATCAACACCCATCAAGGTCCTCACCGATTGAAAGACTCAAGGAAGAACCCATCAGAAGACATTCATAGCTACAGCCCCTTATCTGTCATTCAAAAGCTTCTTTCACTGTCATTAAGACAAATGCTATTCTTCTTTCTGATCTAATTAAGAGCTGCTATTATGATGTTTGAAACAGCTAAACCTCAGAAACAGCTACAAGTAAGATTAGTGCAGGTCAGTGAGGTTCCTCATGATAAGGTTTCTGGTGGTGATAAGGTCAGGGCAAAAGTTGTATCCAGTAGCTATTGCTTTAATAGGAGACTGTAGCTTCCTCAAGATATACATAGTGTTCTAACTGGCTGGGCTGAAATTACGACAACTGAAATGCTCTTGTTTATAGCTCAAGACATTTAAGCACCAGGAAAGGGTCTAAGAGATGCCAGGCAACAAGTCAAGTGGCTTGCTTCCCAATTAATTTATGAAAACCATATACATCTCTATGAAATGACTATGCTAGCCTATATATGGAATCACATGTAATTTCTTTCACAATCATACTATTTTTACATCTCTATACTTTACATCTTTATATTACATCTTTATGTATTTTGTTACTAAATATAGCACACTTATTAATTTTTGTCTACTGAGTGATATCTACTCTTTGGTTATTATTCGTAACATTGATGTGGATTATTTTATTTTATTTGTGCTAGTCCCTAAGCTTTTATACTCCAGGAACCTGGGATACAGCTCCACTTCTGATTTTTTGGGTAATTTAAGATCAGTCTCACAGACTTCCTGCCCAAGTTGGCTTCCAATTGCAATCCTCAGATCTTTGCTTCCTTATGTGGTGCTGAGAAATCGAACCCAGGGCCTCATACATGCAAGGCAAGCACTCTACCACTAAGCCACCTTCCCAGCCCCAGATCTTTGCTTCCTAAGTAGCTAGAATTACAGTCATAAACCAATGGCACCTCTAGCTGATACAATCACCTTTGTGTAAGCTTTTTTCTTGAAGACCTTTTTCAATTTTTTATGTAAGAGTAAGTTGCAAGTTATTGGAATACTTAACACTTGAAGAAATATTTTCCACAATAGAGCCACTATTTACCATTCACATCATCAATACAAAAAGTTCTCCTTCTGGCCAGGCATCAATGGCTCACAACTGTAATCCTAGCTACTCAGGAAGCTGAGATCTGAGAATTGTGGTTCAAAGCCAGGCCACAAGACTCTTATCTCTAATTAACCATGAGAACTGGAAGTGGTGCTGTGGCTCAAGTGGTAGAGCACTCACCTTGAACTGAAGAGCTGAGGGACAGCACTCAGGCCCAGAGTTCAAGCTCCACAATGGACAAGAACAACAAAAGTTCTCCTGAATGTTTAGTTTCTGAGTTTTAATTATAGATAGGACATATTATGTGAATTATAATGACATTTTTATAGAAAATGTTTATATTATATATATACTGAACTAGAAATAGTTATTGTTTGGTTTTCCTTTTTCTAATATTTAGTGATATTGAACATGTATTTCTGGCCTCTAATTGTCTTCATTTTGAGTTGGGTTGTCTTTTTGTCATTCAATTATGAGTTTATTATTGTTGTTTTTATGCAGGTCCTGGGCTTGAACTTGGCCCCTGGGTGCTACTTTTGAACTTTCTTGCTCAACCCCTAGAGCCATAGGTCTACTTCTAGTTTTTGGAGGGTAGTTAACTGGAGATTGGAATCTTACAGGCTTTCATATCTAGGCTAGCTACAAACCACAACCTTAGATCTCAGCCACCTGAGTAACTAGGATGTCTAGTGTGAGCCACTGGTGCCTGGAAGTATCTCTTGTATTTGTTTTCTTGTGAAAATTTTTTGTCTAATTAATTAACTAGCTTATAGTATTGGGACTTGAACTTAGGGTCTCTCTTGCTTGACTTTTTTGCTCAAGACTGGCTTTCTATCACTTGAGTATATATCTTCTTCCTTGCCTTCTATATTTAACCATGATACTGCTTCATAGAATGAGCTATAGAACATTGTTCCTTTTTTTGTATTTTGCAACCTGACAGGTACTGAAAATTTTTCCTCAAACGTTTTGTAGAATTCATGACAGAAGTCAGGAATTAGAAATTGAGAATACAATAATACAGGTTTTTAAGCGAAGAGATGTTTACTAAAGCCAAAATGCAAGAAGATATGATAAAGTAAACAGGACTCAAGAAACAAAGGACAGTCACCCATTTTCTCATATCATTGCTAAATGACTCCATGTTCTTGACCATAGATATGGCAAATATATGCATGTAATGGAGGGAAGCCAGAAGAAGGAACAGAGTAAGTGGGAAACAGAACAATACACAACAAAGGGGCCCATCAGCAGCACTGGACATAGAAGAGAAAGAACGAATCAACCCAAAGACAGCTATGGGAAGAGAGGAATGAGAGGGAAAGAGGGAACAGCCTATACTAAGCAAAAGGAAAGAAATGTAATCATCAGCTGATGTGGAAGAAATAATTTGTACTGTCCAAGTTCATTGAATTCACAAACTTTGTTTTTTTGTTTTTTTTGTTTTTGGGTCCGGTTGTGGGCCTGAACTCTGAGCCTGGGCGCTGTCCCTCAGCTCTTCAGTTCAAGGTTAGCGCTCTATCACTTGAGCCAAAGCACCACTTCCGGCTTTTTTTTTTTGCTTATGGGTGCTGAGGAATCGAACCCAGGGTCTCCAGCATGCAAGGCAAGCGCTCTACCACTGAGCCACCTTCCCAGCCCCTGAATTCAAAAACTTTATAGACCATGATAATGACAATTTGCCTTGTGAAGGTTAAAATGTGTTTGTGACTTTAATTAAGTGTTAAACAATACTGTGAAATACGTGAAATTTATGTAATCACCTCATCTCAATTTAAAATAAACGTGAGAGAAGGGATGGGTTAGAAACGATGATTGACAAAGTTGGCAGACACCTTGTACTCATATAGTGTTTTGTAGAATGGGAACTTGTTTCTAACTACTTAAAGATAATAATAAAAATATGTAAAAAAAAAAAAGAAATACAATGATTTTACTTCTTAGTACTTTGTATTTCTTAACTTAACATGGCTTTTTGTAGCAATATCATCTCTTAATAAAGAAAATATTATTTGAACTTTCATGAGTTATTTTTCTTTTGAATTCAAGTCAAATAGGTTTTTCAAATGTCAAAAAAAGAAAAAGAAAATGAGAGTTGTCCTTTAAGTGGAATTCTGCATCTTGCATTTGGAATTTATATTGGAAAACAGGTAAACAGAAGGAAATTCTACATGTGCTGACTTTATTGTTCAGTTACAACAGAACCTGAACACTCAACAAAATTGATGTAAAATCAAAGAGCTTCTAATAAGCATAGCCACATCCTGAATACCTTATTAATTTTAGTATAATGAATTCTTCGGAGCTGGGCTATGCCACAAGCCTGGGTACCCTTCCACCTCCTGATTGCATAGAGGTTTGGTAGGTTTCCTCTCGAGGAACAGAGGCAGCAGAGAGACATATGTAGCTGACCTAGTTTGCGAGTCAAAATTATGTATCAGACTCTTGATTATTCTAAGGTCTCAGAGTTAGCATGCTGATTAAGTCCCCACCCTTTGTCCCTAGCTGTTTACAAAAATCTGTTAAGTTTCTATTTCCCTGAATGTTATATTGTTTTCCCAGTGTGACATACAAATTCCTGCCCCAGTTGCAACAGTCTCATTGTACACCTCAGAATTGTCTCCCCCACCCAACTCCTGTAGCCTATGTAACACCTTTGCCACACCTTTTTCTTGGAACTGACTATCCCCACCTCCCTGAATTCCCATGGTCCACATAATATGACTTGTATGACTGCCCTCTAATTTTGTTTAAATTCTGCCTATACCTGTCTGCTGCTGCTTCCATTCCTGCTTCAATAAGCCTGGCAGGCCTGTCCCCCAGTAAAGGCTTGCGCCCATATGGGTCACTCACCTCTCATTTGTTACAGTTATTAGTCAAAGCCAGGAATAGCTCTGCTCCCCTTTTAAAATTCCACAGGGCAAATTATCTGAGTAGAAAAACATGCCCAGTACAGTAAATATCTAGTAGATTTAATGCTCAAACATAGCCTAATATTGACTAAAATTTAAAGTCTACCTATAGGAAAGAGGATCCTCACAAAATAAATAATTTATCACTATTTTTTGTTACCCAACAACCTAAATGGAAGATATAATATTTTATGTATTGTTGAATATATAGCACTTGGCAAATGAATACCAACTTGTGATAAACAATGCAACAAATGAGGTAGAGCTCCTGTAGGATGAGGATAGTATCCATCTCTTTTTTTTAGATGTTGTCAAACCTGTTTGTGACACTATACAGACATAGAAGATTCCAGAATAAATTACTATTGGAAGTACATTGGATACAGGACTCTGTAGCAAAGTATGTAAACAAAAGAGCCAAAATAAGCTTGAAGAGTCGTCACAAAGCTGAATTATGATTTTTCTGAATTTGAGAAAGAATTTATTAGATTAAAAGGAATTCACACAATCCTATACAGAATATACTGCTAATATAACCAGTATAAAAGCACCAGTGGGCACCAGTGGTTCATGTTATAAGCCTATCTAATCAAGAGATATAGATAAAAAAAAAGGGAGAGAGAGATAGATCCAAGTATGGTGATTAAAGGCTGGACAGGCAAGTCCATGCTTTTTCCCCTCCCCTGGGGGTTGAACTCAGGGTCTGGGCATTGTCCTTAAGCCTCTTTATACCCAAGGCTAGCACCCTACCACCATTGTGCCATTTCTGGCTTTTTCTGAATAGTTTATTAAAGATAAGAGTCTCTCAGACTTTCCTGCCTGGGCTGTCTTTGAACTGCCATCCTGAGATTTCAACCTCCTCAGTAGCTATGACCATAATTGTGATACTGGTGCCCAGGCCATAAGACTCTTACTCCAGTTAATCACTAGTTAGTCAACAAAGGGCAGAAGTGGAGTTGTGGGTCAAACAGTAATAATGTCCCATATGGAAGAATTTAGGTTTGTACAAGATTTGAAAGCCACAATTGTGCCTAACCCATACATCTTCTTAACTACTCTACTGAGGGACTATGGATGTTTTCAGTGTTTAACTAAGGAATATTTCTTCTTCATCCTTATGAGGGAAAAAAAAATCTCAATTATTTTAGCATTATTTAAAGACTGTTGAACATTGCAATAGTTCAACACTGAGCAGTAAATAATGGACTGCTAAATAGTCTTGGTCAAGAATTTAAAAATGTACCTATCATATTTAATAAAAGCTTAGCAGGAATTGAACAATGGTGGCTTAACCACTACTCATAGCTATCAGGAGGCTAAGCTCTGAGGATGATGGTTCAAAGCCAGCCTAAGCAGGAAGGTCTATAAGACTCAATAATTTTCTCATTCAGAAGTAGCACAGTGGCTCAAAGTGGTAGAGTGCTAACCTTGAACAAAAAAGCTCAAAGAAAGCACCCAATCCATGCATGAGGTTCAAGCCCTATGTCCACCATCACCCCTAACAACAAAAAGTTTAGCAGGACTAATGTTTAGTCCTGATTCTGAATACTCTTGCCTAGTGTGATTACAAGGTATCACCCCAAAAGGCATATATTTGTAAGCAAAAGGCTACTTAGATTTTCATATCAATTAGTGAAGCTGGAGTCCCATGCCAGACCGCATATATGCCATTTTGTAAATTACAGGCCCAAGGACCAAGAAAACTGCACAGGTTCTTGATAATGATGGAATTTTGCCACATTTGGATTCCACATTTTGGGCTAAAAGCGAAGACTTTTTCTCAACATGACTGGCTCCTAATGGGGTCTTAAGTTGAATCCCTGTGAAAAAGTATATGGGAGATCCTTCTTTTCCCCCCAAGTAACAAACAGAAAAAAGTAAGTGAAGAATAAACTAAACTTAAATAATATGTACAAGAAGGAAGTAAAATACAAATTAGTATATATAAGTTTGCTTCATTTGGGTCATTGCCTCAGTTGAAACATCCTTTAAAGGACAAGAGATCAAACTCTTCTAAAAATTGGAAAGCATGATTCTAAAAGAAACTGTAAAAGAAATTAAAAAAACTTTCCAATGTGTTCTTGGTAACACTTTTTTGAAGCTAGCTCGAGTAACGGCTCTGTCACCCTATAATAAATGGCTGGCAGAGTCAACTCTATCAAACCTGAACAACAATATTATTGCCAACCACTGGAAAATCAAAGACTTATTTTGAATGTTCTTATAAGACTTAAAAATTTGTTTTTGTCTTTGAACCCCTTCTACAGACTGAAGGATAGCTCACTGTTCCATACTGCATTCCTTGGGATCCCTTGCAAAGTTGGGTTGGATAATCAAATGGCTCTAGACTATAAGTTGGCTGGACAAGGAGAGATACACTATTAATAATATATCCTATGTTCTCACATCAATACTTTGTCTCAGATAGAAACTAAGATTAAATAATAAGCTATTTGGTTACAACAAATAAGGAAATATCCAACATCAATTCTAGGTAGGTTGGGGATCAGACTGACAGGCCCAGAGACAGATTATTTTCCCAGATCTCCAGTATTTTTAAATTAATTCATGTATTGGTTGGTTGGTCCTGGGGCCTGAACTCTGGGCTTGGGCATTCTCCCTCAGCTCTTCAGCTCATTTGAGCTACAGCGCCACACAGCTTTTTCTGCTTATGTGGTTCTGGGGCATTAAACCCACAGCCTATAAGACAAGTACTCTACCACTGAGCCATCTTCCCAGCCCTTGAATATTTTTAAATATGTTCTGTTTCCTATCCTCCATTTTGGTGAAACAATGGTGTGAATTACAGAATTAACATATACATGTTTCCACTTAGTACTCTGTTACATACCTTTCATGAAAAAAATCATTGTTGTGGCTCTTAAGACCAATCTGGCATAGATAGGTACATGTTTTCATCAGGGGAGTCTATTTTCTGTGCAAAGGAAGCAGATAATTATAATGATAATGTCTCTTTTTGTATAGAAATTGAAGGAATTGACTGTAACAGAACAGACATCTTAATGTGCCCACAACTGAAGCTTAAGCTGAATAGCCAAGATACTTTCAGTTACTCAATTTTTTTTAAAGTCATTTTTTTCTTTCTTACTCTATCTTCCCATCTCAATTCCTCAGAACATTTGTTCAGAACATTTGTCAGCTCAAAGAAAAGTCACCATACTCACTTACCTTGTTGATTAGAAGAATGAAGAAATATTTGGACAGAAAGAAATTTTAAAAATCCAGCTCAGGAAATGAGTGGACCCAAAGCTATAATGCAGCCTTGTTTATCTCTTAGCACATACATCCATGCTGCTATGCTTCAGTTTAAAATCCCATTCTCATTCCTACAAGGCAAGCTGTGCTTTCTTTGGCAATAAAGCTCAAATAGTCCATTTTACTTGGTAAAATTAATAAACTTTTTTTTCTTGTCAATAAAATCTTGGTATTGGGATTTGTACATTGAGTTCAGCAACCAATTTCCAGTATCAAACTACCTTTTGGTGGAACAATCTATAAAGAAAATGTGGTATAAAAAAACCAATATAGGGGGCTGGGAAGGTGTCTCAGTGGTAGAGCGCTTGCCTTGCATGCATGAGGCCCTGGGTTTGATTCCTCAGCACCACATAAGCAAAAAGAAAAAAGCCAGAAGTGGTGCTGTGGCTTAAGTGGTAGAGCGCTAGCATTGAGCTGAAGAGCTGAGGGACAGCACCCGGGCCCAGAGTTCAGGCCCCACAACCATACCCAAAAAAACAATATAGCATTGCAGTCAGCTTTACTTTCTTCCTTTTTTTCCTTAAAAAAATCTGAAAATATTTATCTTACAATAAAGATCAATTTTGTTTTTTGCCTCGCTTAGTCTGTAATTTGAGTACTTATTTTTTATTTGAATTTCTGAGCTCTTTACTTGCAAAATTTTGCTTCTTTTGGTCAAAATCTCTATTATCTAATTACCTTGCTCATATCTCCATACAAATCCAAACTACCCATGGCAATATACATTGTCTAAGAGGTCAAGATCTCTAACTGCCTATTTTCTGTAGCTGTGCTCTCCTCTCTATTACAAATCACCACAACACTTGTCTCCTATAGTTCAGAGCATGCTAGAAAGCTTGAATTAGAACTACTGTTGGATAGTCTGGAATATGCAAGTAACATAGAATGTCTGTATATTTTATATGGGGTTTAAAGAAGTTTCTGTCCTTTGAGCATCCCTAATTTACACAGTATCCCTCACTTAATCTGGCTTCTTGCAAAAACACTCTGCAGGTTCACTGAGATGATGTAATGTATTTTCCAAACCAAGGTTACTGTATGCACTTCAGATTATATATATTTAAATAGGTTACAAATCTATGGGGATGGCAAGGTTTTCCTGTAGTTAAGACTGTCAGTATCAATGCTGATAGAATTAGTTGGGCTTTACCTTACCATCTTTCTCCCTGCAGAGAACCTACTCATCCAGCTTGTGCTGGTAAGGTGGCAGATGCTATGGAATCAATTTCTTTGCATACTTTTTTGTCTCAAACTCAGAATCAAATACTCTAGTTTCATTCTTGTTGATTTCAATTGTTCACTTCATTATTCATTTCAAAATACAGTACTTTGTTCTTTGTGGGAGAAAAGCTAAGTGATAGATATCTCTTTTCAGGCAACTTGAAATCTGTATTAATTTCTTAAGGCTGACATATTAGTGTCCTAAAGAGTAATATGACAATACAATATAACTTGTCTTTCATTTCTGGAATTTAGCATTAGGAGTTCAGCAGGGTCTATCTACAGGGCTATATTTTCTCAAAACCTACGGAAAATCATCTTTGTGTTTTCTAACTTACAGTGTAGTTCATGACATTTCTTGTCTTGAAAAAGCATCATTATTGTCATTGTCTCTGTCACATACCTTTCTGTTCTTATAAAATAGCAGTCACTTCAGACACATAAATAATTTAGCACAAACTCAAAAAGATGTAATACTCCATACTTCCAACATTCTACTAACCTTTGCTATAGCTGGGCTCAACTTAGTAAAGAATACTGTACTTTCAAAAATTTTAAATCCAGTAGTTGAGAGTGAAGCAATTACTGTCTTCATTTAAAATGAATTTCCACCAATAAATCAGCTTTTGTAGGAGCTGAAGAGATATGCTGTGAAACAATCTGAAAAATAACCCCCATGCATATGAATGTAAAACCTAAACATGGACATATTTTGAGAAAAGTAATATAGCTAGGTGCTGTGCCTCACACCTTTAACCCTAGCTAAGATCTGAGAATGGCGATTAGAAACCTGCCCAGACAAACTGCAGAGACTCTTACCTGTAATTCACCACCCAAATATGGAAGTGTAGATCAAGAGGTGGAGTGCTAGCCAGGGAGAACAGAGGGGAAAGAGACAGTATGTGAGGCCTGGAGTTGAAAACTGTGTCACCCATATACATAAACATACACTTATACACATTGGTAAGTAATTTCAAATTAGTCAATTAAAATAAAATTTGTTTAGAAATGGAGCTACTGAATAAGGAACAAGTGCCTTGCACATGGCTTAATATTCCATTGATTCCAGAAAATATGTTATTATCTTGTTGTATATGGCTGATCCTATGTAATCAGCTCAAAACCTTGTGGGAGCTACCTAGTCCTGGTCTGTATGTCCTCAATTTACCTGGCAAGTTGATAAGATTTAACTGAACAATGAGAAACCCTGAGACATTTTGTTATTTGGTATCTTGTACATACAAATACTACCAGAACAAGCAGAGTTGGACCAAACAAGGGCTCAACAGATGTTTGCTCTGTAGAGACTTAAGAGACTAGAACTGGAAGGATCTTTAGAATCCATTCTTGCTATTAATCCTACCAGAACACCTTAGACCTTGAAGCCCATGGCTGAATCAGATAAGGCTGTGCATTTGCTCCTGTAAACTTATCCTCAGCACCATTCCAAGATATTGATGACACAGACAGGAACTTTCTGAGTAAAGTTCCAGGGTCTCAGCAAATCAAAGAAAGAATGGACAATTTTTCACCAATCTAAGAAGTGTCTGCAAGACAATGGACAGAAGGGAAGAAGATCTTTGCTAGCTATATATGCATCAGGCAATGATGCAACCGAATTAGTAAATGGGCAACTGAGCTAAATAGAGAGACTTCTCTGTTGGCAAAAATAGCCAATACACACATTTAGAATGTACAACATCTCTGGCCATATAAAAAAAGACACCCGAAAACCAGAGACTTTATCTCACTTAAAATGGCCATTACTGAGAACACACATGAAAAAAGAGGCTAGTATGAATGTAGGGGAAAAAGACTCTTAATACACTGTTGGTGGGAAACTAACTTGTTCAGCAACTTAAGAGAGTAGTTTGGAGATTCCTCAAAAACCTAAACACAGAATACCCCACTATGAAACAGCAATAACATTCTTGGGTACGTATCCAAAAGCTTATAAATCAGGAGTTATAAAGTCACCTGTATAACCATTTTCATTGCTGCATTATTCATCACAGCAAATGTGTCCCTCGATGGACAAATGGATTAAAAAAAAGGTGGTATATACACAATGGAATTTTAGTAATTCATTAGGAAGAATAACATTACACTATTTGCAATGAAATGGAAGAACCTAGAAAAAATTATGTTAACTGAAGTCAGGCTCAGAGAGATAAAGGATTTATCTTTCCTCTTATCTGGAAAGTAGAAGTAATTTTTAAACATACAAGCAAGCACATGTGGTGATTTATGTAAATGTGCTTAAATTATTAACCACACTATAGTATTTGAAGAGGAGAACTCAAATGGTAAAATTGCTTAAAAAAAGATGGACTCACAGTCCAAAAATGAATACCAGGTAACTGGTATTTGAAAAGTAGTGGGAGTGAGGTGAGAGTTGAATAGAAGGGTGGGGTGGACAAATGAATTCACCATACTCAATGTATATTCTATGAAATTAAGAAAATGGAGGGGAGGAGCTGCGTTGGTAGGGAAAGAGAATAATAAAGGGTGACTTTGACCAAGATAACTATATTCATAAACTGATTTGGGTGAATGGCAACTCTAAGGATAATAAAAAATATAAAGAGAATTACAGAATTTAAAAAGTTAACAGAATTAAATAAATTTATTTAAAAAATTTCATCCATTCACCCATTTATTTATTAACTTTTTTTTTTTTGGTCGGTAGTGGGTCCTGAACTCTGGGCCTGGGTGCTGTCCTTCAGCTCTTCAGCTCAAGGCTAGCGCTCTACCACTTGAGCCACAGCACCACTTCCGGCTTTTTTGTTTTTGCTTATGTGGTGCTGAGGAATCGAACCCAGGGCCTCATGCATGCAAGGCAAGTGCTCTACCACTGAGCCACCTTCCTAGGCCCTACCCATTTATTTATTATTTAGTGTATGTTCTTATTGTTTCAGGCCCTGGGACTTACACTCAGGATTTTGACTTATTTTGACTTTTTCAATCTAGGCTGGTACTCTACCACTTGAGCCATTCCATGACTTTTGGCTTTTTGCTGGCTAATTGGAAGTAAGAATCTAACAGACATTTCTGCCTAGGCTGGCTTCAAACTTTTCCACTGACCTTAGCCTCCTCAGTAGCTATGATTACAGGTGTAAGCCACTAACCATAGGCACCAAAATTCATAGTAAGCACATATGCTTTCAACAACTACATACACTGATGCCACAATATTCATATAGCAGTTGGCCAAACACATTTGCTTGGGATTAGCAAGTATTTTCTCCCATTTTACAATTGTTTCTTCATTCTTAACAACTTCCTTTGCTGCATGGAATCATGTTAAGATGGATATAATACCTTGTATATACTTTTCTTTTCCACTGTCCTATGATTCTAGGGACCTATCCAGGAAGTCAAGCTTTTTTTTTTTTAATACTTTATTATAATTTTTTTTTTCAGCTTATTTAACCCACTGATAATTCTCCCCGCCACCAGCCATCTTTGTTGAAGATTATTTCCCTGCTACATGTATGTGCTTTATACTCCTACTAAAGATTCATTGCTAAATATGGCCACAAGGGTGTACCACTTTTGAGATCCATTATATAACCTATTTCATTTACCAATGTGTGTGTTAAGAAAACAAAATGAATCCAAAGAATTCCTTAAACAAGAAACAATTTTTAATTATAATCTAATTGAAAATGAGCAAATGATCTGAGTGGGCACTTCTTACAGGAGATTCAAAGGTAAGACAAATATGAAAAAATGACACAAGTATTGTAAATCATCAGGAAAATGGAAATCAAATCCACAATGAAAGCATATCTCAACAGTGAAGGATGACTACTAGGAAAAATAGGCAAAGTATAAAAATCCTGGTGGGGATGCAGAAGAAGAAACTCTTAATCATGCTAGAATGGGAAAACAACATGGAGGTTCCATACAAAACAAAAAGTAGAATTACTGTAGGATTCAAGTGATTCCATTCTTGAATATATATCCAAAGGGCCTGAAATTGGCATATTATTGGGCACCCTTCACAACATCTAAGATAGAGAATCACCCTTAGTGTCCAGCATCTGATATCTGAATTTTAAAAAAGTGGTACACATGGGCTGGGAAGGTAGCTCAGTGGTAGAGTACTTGCCTTGCATGCATGAGGCCCTGGGTTCGATTCCTCAGCACCACATAAGCAAAAACAAAAAAGCCAGAAGTGGCACTGTGGCTCAAGTGGTAGAGTGCTAGCCTTGAGCTGAAGAGCTGAGGGACAGCACCTAGGCCCAGAGTTCAGGCCCCACGACTGGACCAAAAAAATAAAATAAAAAAGTGGTACACATACACAGTGGAGTATTATTCAGGCATTAACAAGAAAGAGATTCTTCTGTTTGCAACACTATGGCTGGTGTTCAACTTAAGTTCAATAGGTTAGACACAAAGACAAAGTACTGCCCATCAAGCAGATGGAATCTTCAAACAAGTCAAAATTCAAATAGTGTAAACAGAGATTTGAAGCCCATTAAGAAGAGTGTGCAGAGAGGTAGAGGAAGGTAAGACACATATGATCAATGCACAAAATACATACACATATGCCCATTAACAGGTTCAAAAGTGTGTGTTCATATAAACAAATTCTGGAATTGTTATTCTATTATAATTCTGATACTTTGCTTTAATTTTTTATGTATTTGCAGCATATTTATATGGCCTAAAATTACCCTAAGAAGTATAAAGCCATGAGCCAGGTGCTGGTGGCTCACGCCTGTAATCCCAGCTACTCAGGAGGATGAGATTTGAGGATTGTGGTTCAAAGCCAGCTGGGGTAGGAAAGACCATGAGACTCCTATCTCCAAGAAACCACTAGAAAACCTTAAGTGGTGCTGTACTTCAAGTGGTAGAGCGCTTGCCTTGAGCTGAAGAGCTGAGGGATAGCTCCCAGGCCCAGAGTTCAAGCCCCACAACTGACAAAAAAAAAAAAAGAAATATGGAGCCATGAAATGTGTAGAATGTGTATGGTTGCTACTTTATACAAACAATTATATCTTACACAAATAAAAATATGAATATGAAAATACCTCTAGTAGACAAAAGGTTCTTACTTTCCACTGTACCTTTCAGAGCATTTTGTTTGCAGAACTTATTAATATATATATTTTTTTTCACCCGTCTTTAGATGTATGCAGATCTTTATAAAATATAGGAGTCTCATCTCTATTTTCCTCCAAAGAATGTTTGTCTCAAGAACCGTAGAATTCTCTCTTTGAGACATAATATCCCCATCTATAGCAGAGTAACTAAAAGCCTATCTTTGGGAGGTCACTCAAATAACCAGATGAAATTGCAATAAGCTTTGTGTGATGAGTAGTCCTGCACACAAGTTTATAAATAAGTTATGTTTAGGTTAAGAACAGGGCATGCATGGATTTAACTGTTATATGTGCTTGGCTAGTAAAAGGTAAGCATCCTGTGTTCCCAACTTCTCTTATGATATACATCATACCCTTTTAGTGCTCACTAAATTATAAAAAGTTTTTGTCTTTAAATTTGTGAAAGAATTGTCTGTATTGGCATATTTTGTTTTTACTTACATCTCACGACATCCACCTAGTTTCTTAGGTCTCTGTTTTGGTGATGGAACCAAAGTCCACCTGATCCACATGCATTAGCTATGGATGATGCATGGGAAAGAGGAAGAGAGGAATCTATTCGTACAAGTAGAATTGTGGCCAGGGATTGGTGACTCATGCCTATAATCCTAGCTACTCAAGAGGCTGAGATCTGAGGATAGCAGATTAAAGCCAGCCTGAGCAGGAAAGTTAGTGAGACTCCTATCTCTAATAAACCACCAGAAAACTGGAAGAGGCACTGTGGCTCAAGTGGTAGAGTACTAGCCTTGAGCTGAAGAGCTGAGGGACAGTGCCCAGGCCCTGAGTTCAAGCCCCATGACCAACAAAAAAATAAAAATAAAATTTAGAATTTTGTCCCTTCCTGCCCTCAGTATGTGATGTTTCTTGGCCAAGAACCTTTACAGAGGCAGTTAATCATAACAAATCATTTTAACAGAAAAGGAAACAATGGGTTGGCCAGCCAAGTAATGATCTATCAGGAAAGCCACTATCTGCAAAGACAAGGAAAACAAAAGCCTTCAGATGAAGCTAAAGTTGAGAGCATAAATTTCTGTTAGGCATTCAATCTAGAATTTTATTTTGCCTTTCCTAGTATAAATAATACTCTGACACACACTTTACATCCTTATTAAAAGAGAGGTTCTTTCTGCCTTTCTTATTTAAATTTCATGAGAAAGCAAGCTGATAAAGAACTTTTCCATTTAAGCTGACCCTATTGCTCTTCCAAGAGCACTAAGCTAAGAGTACAGTCTATGACATTTAATCAGAGCTTCCCCTATGACACAGAATGAGTATGTCCATCTCAAGGAAGCAGCATGATATGGTGTCAGATATGGATGGAAATCAGGGATGCCTCTTAAGGCTACCATCCCCTCTTCCAGTTATCACTATAGGTCTGTTTCTAAAGGTATAGTAGGCAAATACCAAGACCAGAGGGCTTGCTGCCCATTGTTTTAATTAAGTAAAGTTATGTAACTTTCCTGCCTCTTCTCCTCTATGCTGGAGAGTAGCCATGGCGAAACAAAGAGGACTACAGCTCTTTCCAAACTACTGGAGTTAGCTCTATCTTAGATGCAGGCAGTTTTCAAAGGGAATTGGAATCACTTTTTCCATGGGAGAATTTTTAGTCAATGGTCATGGCTCTCATTACCAGACTTCTGGGTTCCTGAAAAGCACAAAGTACCACAAATTCCACCAAGGAAACCACAAGTTAGCTGGGCACCAGTATCTCACACGTGTAATCCTAGCTGCTCAAGAGGTTGAGATCTGAGGATTATGGTGAGAAGCCAATGTATTCTGAAAGGTCCCATGAGATGCTTTTCTCCAATTAACTATCAGAAAACTGGAAATGATGCTGTGGCTCAAAAGTGGCAGAGCATTAACCTTGAACAAAAGAAATCAGTGACAACATCTAGGCCCTGAGTTCAAACCCTACAACTGACAAACAAACAAACAAACAAAAAGTTAACCACAAATCCAGCTCCAACCACTGGAGATATCTATCATCCTCAGACTTAACTAAGGTGCCTTCAACAAACACCAGAAGCCAAAATCACCCTATCAACACTCATAGCCATGCCAGGTTCAGAACATCCATGCCAACATGAGAGAATTTGTGCCAGGAAAATGTACAAGACCTAAAAGAACCAATGGGGTGCACTCAAACCTATGATACTGAACACTCCTTCCAAGAAGTACATGTGTCTTCCATGGACTAGAAGAACCAAAAGGCTCATGTCCAATTTGAAGCTCTCAAATCACTGATTCTAAACTGCAGACAGTCCAAAATATAGAAGGTCTGATTCTGCAGGAAAAAAGAAGAGGGAAAAAGGAAGAAGATAACTCAATACCAAAAAGTGGGTTGGATGGTGACAGCTTTTCCAGAGCTGTTTTTGGCCCACAGGGATATCTGTAAGTCAACTTGATTTTCTCTTGCATAAATCAACTATTATCACTTTCTCCAAACCCAGAAGTTCAGATAGTATTATTTTTAGGGAAAGAGGAGAGAATGCTTTGTTTCTGCGTTATTGTCACAGCAGGTAAACTTACAGGACTAAGCTATATATCCACACTATTTAACGCCTATTTCCATTTTGACATCACAAAACTATGTTTTTCTTCCCTACATTTTCTTCCCCACAGATGTTTTCAGAGTTACTAAAGAAGTGAACATTAGTGTATTACAAATGTTATGAAATAAAACACATTTGTGTATTATGGACACAGTTATCATTCCCTTAACCTTTTATTTTCCACCTGCTCAAAGGCAGAATTGTGCTAAATCATACATCCTGTATAGGAGCCACAGGAGTCTTTCCTAATAGCCAGAGTCCTTAATAGCCAGAGGCTATTAAGAAAGCCCAATAACAGATAAAAGGCAGAAGTTTACCAAAACCTCTGAAGAGAAGGCATTGAAAAGCCATTTTTTGAAAAAGCCTTGGTAACTGGCTAAGGATTTATCTTAAGAATGTAAGGAAGCAGGCACTGGTGGTTCAAGCCTGTAATCTTAGTTACTCAGGAGGCTGAGATCTGAGGATCATAGTTCAAAGCCAGCACAATCAAGAAACACTGTGAGACTCTTATCTCCAATTAACCAGTGGTGCTGTGGCTCAAGTGGTAGAGCACTAGCCTTGAGCTGAAGAGCTGAGGGACAGCAACCAGGCCCAGATTTCAAGTTCCATGACCAATCCCCAAAAAAAAGAATGTAAGGGAGCTCTGGTGCATGATTAGTAATCCCTGCAATAGTTAACATTTTTCTCAGATGGTTACAAGAATTGAAGAGCCACAATTTTATCCATCTCTGCTGTGTATCACCTGGATCATGCTTATGTATGATGTGTCTGATTGATAGCACCACGTTCTACTCTCTGCTGACAGTCTTACCATGTGATAATGACCTTTGCTCATCCTTGATCACAGAATTCTATCTGCTAGCCTTTTTTTAAAGAAAACAAAAAATCCAGGGCTGGGAAGGTGGCTCAGTGGTAGAATGTTTGCCTTGCAGGCATGAGGTCCTGGGTTCAATTCCTCAGCACCACATAAGCAGAAAAAGCCAGAAGTGGTGCTATGGCTCAAGTGGTAGAGCACTCTCCTTGAGCTGAAGAGCTGAGGGATAGCACCCAGCCCAGAGTTCAAGCCCCACAGGCAAAAAAAAAAAAAAGAAAAGAAATCTAAATCCTTCTTCCTCCTGATAGCATCTCAATCATTCCCCAACAGCTACCATTCTGTCAGAACCACTTAGACATGTCTCAGAGAAGCAGCTGACCCTACCCTCTTGACCTGGTAAAAATCATTCTGAATTATCATGAAGTAGAAAAAAAATGCTACATGTCTCACAACATGTCCCAGAAAAAAAAATGCTACATGTCTCACAACATGTCCCAGAAAAAGAACATGGTATTTCTCACACATGCTTGGCAAAGCCCAGGCACCTGACAGAAATGGGAATTGGGGGATGGAGAGGATACAAAATTCAGTTTATTCAGCACATGGACATATGCCAGTCATCTCACTATGGAAAACACAGGAAACAGCCAGGCTTCTATTATAGACATACAGCAGGTGTCTATAATGTGGAAGCCTTACTCCTGGAGAGGGAAGCCCTACATGTGTCACAGGAAGGGAAAATGCTATGTCTGGGTGCTTGATTTCTAGGCAGTATGTAAGGAAATCTCAAAAGATTAAGGCACCCAATCACCCACAGACAGGGTCTTCAAAAAACTGTTACTGGAGCAAAGTGCCAGTGACTTATGTTTGTAACCGCAGCTACTCAGGAGGCTAAGATCTAGAGAACCAAGGTTCCTTTGATCCTGTGTAGGCAGATGGTGTCTCCAATTGCTGGACTATAGGCATGGCTCAAGTGGTAGCTCAGCAGCCCAGCATACAAGCTGAGTAAGAATAAGAAAGAAAGAAATTTAAAATGAAATCAAATTTTACAATAAAGAATTTAAAAGTAACTGGAAAAAAGAAACATGGTTCTCCCACATAGAAAAGGTTTGGGGAGGAAGTTAAGGAATACCCACCAGCTCACAAAAACACAATCTGTCCCTCACATGTGAAATGCCAAAAGGGTCTATATAAGCCATATAACGGACAATTTTTTATTTAACTTTCAGTGAGTTGAATACTACAAATAGTACAGCTCTCCCAAAACTGGCTCAACTGTACCTAGAGCTGAAGTAAGTGAAGGAGGTTCTCTTAAAAAAAAAAAAAAAAAAGATGTATCTCAAAGCATTCTAGAATTCCAGAGCAACAAGGGTGCCCTTCCAACCTTTCATTTTTATAAACTTTGTATTACACTTTTCTTTTTACATTATCCTAAAGTATACACATGTAAATTTGAAGAATATAATAACACTAATAGATTAATATGTTAACCTTTAATACATTAATCTATATTACATTAATCAATTAATCTATTAATAGATTATCAGGTGCCTGAAAACTACCATAATTTGCTAATGTGAAATGAACAAAATATTTTTATTTTATTATTTTATTTTATTTTTAATCTTTGCCTGGCTTGGGGCTTGAACTCAGGGCCTGAACACTGTGCCTGAGATTCTTTTGCTCATGGTTAGGACTCTACTACTTGAGTCACGGCACCACTTCTGGCTTTTTCTGTGTATGTGGTACTGAGGAATTGAACCCAAAGCTTCATGCATGCTAGACAAGCACTCTACTATAAGTAGAGTGGCCATCTGCCACATTTCTTTTCTAATTAATATTCCTACCAGGTTTACCATGTTGTAATGTTGACTAAAATTCATCTTTTGCCCGATGAAGATAACCCAGGTACATGTGGTTGCACTCTATTTCTGGTAACAACTGGTACAATGGAAAGGAACTTAAGCATGGTCATTTTTGACTTGGACTAATCAAACGGTAACATTAAGTCTTCACAGGAAAGGCACTTCTATTTGGGGATAGACTGAATCTCTGGTAAGTGTTAGCCACCTGTGTGTGAATGTGATTGGAAACTGAGACATAGAACAGTGTGACCACATCAATCAGTGCCTATGACTCAAGCTACCATAGTACAGAATTCTTTAGTTTTTAAGGCATGATAGATAGGTGAAAAGAAATTTTATTTTTTCCCTTTTCTCTTGAACTGGTATTGTGACTTGACACTGGCTTCCTGCTCCAGGATTACACTGTACCACTTAAACCCAAATCTCCACTTTTTTCTTTTGGCTGATTAATGGCAGATGAACAGTCTCCAGGATTTGTCCATCCAGGCTTGTTTCAAGCCTTTAAATCTTCCATCTCAGCCTCCTGAGTGGTGAGGATGGTAAGAATGAATTTGGTACTTTATCATTTTTAACCAATATTAAAAGTGGTGAAAGTGCCAGATGCCAGTAATCCTAGCTACCCATGAGACTGAGATCTGAGGATCAAAGTTTGAAGTCAAATGGGCAGACAAACCCAAGATATACTTCTCTGCAATTAACTAGCAAAAAGCTGAAAGATGGAGGGGTGACTCAAGTATACAGCTATAGCTTTCAGAGAAAACACAAGAAAAAATAAGATACCTGAGTTCATGCTCTACTACCAGTACATTAAATAAAAAGTTTTAGAAGGCCCTGAAAAGCAAAACAAACAAACAAACAAAAACCCTGAAAAAAAATCAGGTAAATTCTACTTTGTAATATTAAAAAGTTACAAAATTAGATATCTGGATATATCTAGCTACATCTATCTGGATAGATACAGAGACAGATCTATTCCTACCCACCCCAAACCATTAAGGATTCACAGCCTTTAAGAAAGACTTGACCAAGGATTCTCCTCTTCTCCTCCCCCTCTACTTCAGAAAGTATAAAATCTAGATAGGAGCTGCCCATTTTAATCTTGGGGGGGAGGGTCAGTTCTGAGGCTTGAATTCTGGCCTAGTCACTGGGCCTGAATTTTTGTGTTCTACCACTTGAGCCATAGCTGTACTTCCAGTTCTTTTGGAGATAGTCTCACAGACTTGCCTATCCTGTCCAGATAGGCTCTGAACTGTGGACCCTCAGATCTCAGCCTCTGAGAAGCTAAGAAAATAGAAGTGAGGGCTGGGAAGGTGGCTCAGTGATAGAGCACTTGCCTTGTATGCCTGAGCCCCTGGGTTCAATCTCTCAGCACCATATAAGCAAAAAGAAAAAAGCCGGAAGTGGCACTGTGGCTCGAGTGGTAGAGCACTAGCCTTGAGCAGAAGAGCTGAAGGACAGCACCCAGGCCCAGAGTTCAGGCCCCATGACTGGACCAAAAAAAAAGAAAAGAAAAGAAAAAAGAAAACAGAAGTGAACCACGCCTTGGTTCCAATTTTAATCTTTACTTCCCATTTCCTATATGGGGAGCAGAAAATGTTTCTCTCCTTGTAACCATTCTTTTACAATTGGTGACCAAAACTCCAAATAGCTATAACAGACTTTACACAGTGTCCCTAGACCAACCACAAAATGATGAAAGTAAACTGCCAGGAATGAGCAGCTTGGGAAAAAAAAATAAACCCTCTCCATCTTCCATTTCAGTTGGACTTAACTGTACCAATGTGTATCGATGTGTGCTTGAATGTAGTTGTGTGTGTTTGAGCATATGACTGCTTTACTTTCTTTTCTATTTGTATTTTCTTTTCCCTTGCTATTGTTTTTTTTTTTTTTTTTGTCGGTCATGGGGCTTGAACTCTGGGCCTGGGCGCTGTCCCTCAGCTCTTCAGCTCAAGGCAAGCGCTCTACCACTTGAGCTACAGTGCCACTTCCGGTTTTCTGGTGGTTTATTAGAGATAGGAGTCTCACGGTCTCTCCTGCCCGGGCTGGCTTTGAACAGCGATCCTCAGATCTCAGTCTCCTGAGTAGCTAGGATTACAGGCGTGAGCCACCAGAGCCCGGCTCCTTGCTATTGTTTTTTTTTTTTTTTTTTACTGTAAAGCTACTATACAGAGGGTTACAGTTACATGAGTGAGGTAATGAGTACACTTCCTCTTGAACATTGTTACCCCCTCCATTGTTCTCCCCCTACCATCCCCTCCCTCCCTCCCTTGCCCGAGGTTCTTTTTTTTTTTTTTTTTTTGATTGTGATTAAGTGATTACATAATTTCAAAGTCACAAGTTCATTCTAACTTCCCTGGAGCAAATTGTCTACCACAGTCTGTAATATATAACAGTGTTCACATGTTATATACCATATTTGTGATCAGCAGCATGGGGATATTTAGTAGTGGTTCAACCAGATGAGCGGGAGTTCTTTGTTTCTTAAGTCCTGTTAGTTTTGTCGTATCACCTAACCTTTTGGATTTAGCATCCACTTATCAGGGAGACCATGTACCGTTTGTCTCTTCGTTCTTGGCTTACCTCGCTCAACATGATTCCTTCTAGCTCCATCCATTTCCCTGCAAATGCCATTATTTTGTCATTTCTAATGGCTGCATAATATTCCATTGTGTATAGATACCACAATTTTTGGATCCATTCATCTGTGGTGGGGCATCTAGGTTGTTTCCATATCCTAGCTATTGCGAACAGTGCTGCAATAAACATGGAGGTGCACGTGTCCTTGTATATTGGTTCCTGTTGTTCAGGGTAGATGCCTAGAAGTGGTATGACTGGGTCGTAGGGGAGGTCAATCTTTAGCTTTCTAAGGACCCTCCAGACTGCTTTCCAAAGTGGTTGTATAAGTGTACATTCCCACCAGCAGTGTAATAGGGTTCCTCTTTCTCCACATCCCCTCCAGCATTTGTCGTTGGCTGATTTGTGGATTTGGGACATTCTGACTGGGGTAAGGTGGTATCTCAGGGTTGTCTTTATTTGCATTTCCTTCACCACCAGGGATGATGAACATTTCCTCATGTGTTTCTTTGCCATTTTTATTTCTTCATTTGAGAAGTCCCTCTTTAGTTCCCTTGCCCACTTAGTAATTGGTTTGTTAGGTTTGGAAGGGATTAGTTTCTTGAGTTCCCTGTATATACAGGATGTTAACCCCTTGTCTGATATATTGCTGGTAAATATTTTTTCTCAATTAGTTGGTTGTCTTTCTAGCTTAGTTGCGATAGATTTAGCTGTGCAGAAGCTTTTTATTTTAAGGTAGTCCCATTTGTCGAGTCTCTCTCCAACTTGTTGTGACCCTGGGACTCTGTTCAGGAAGTTCCTTCCTGTGCCTATTAGTTCAAGTGTCTCTCCTACTCTGTCCTGCAGTAGTTTCAGAGATTCAGGTTTAATGTTAAGGTCTTTAATCCATTTTGAGTTGATGTTGGTGCATGGTGATAGGCTGGGGTCCACTTTTAGTTTTCTGCATGTGGCTGCCCAGTTTTCCCAGCACCAGCGGTTGAAGAGGCTGTGTTTCTTCCATTGTATGTCTTTGGCTCCTTTGTCGAATATCATCTGGCTGTAGGCCTGTGGATTTATATCTGGATCTTCTATTCTGTTCCATTGGTCTTCGGGTCTGTTTTTGTGCCAGTACCATGCTGTCTTTGTTATTATAGCTCTGTAGTAGAGTTTGAAGTTCGGCATGGATAGCCCTCCCATATTGTCTTTATCCCCTAGAATTGTTTTGGCTATTCTAGGTCTTTTGTTGTTCCATATAAATTTTTGGACTGTTTTCTGTATTTCAGTGATGTACGTCATTGGGATTTTAATAGGAATTGCATTGAATTTGTATATTAGTTTTGGAAGTATCACCATCTTTACTATATTAAGTCGGCCTATCCAGGAGCATGGGAGGTCTTTCCATTTCCTAGTGTCTTCTGCAATTTCTTTCTTTAACTTTTTATAGTTCTCATTAAATAGTTCTTTTACATCTTTGGTTAGGTTAATTCCTAAATATTTTATTTTTTGGGAGGTTATTGTGAATGGGGTTACTCCCTTTATTTCCCTCCCTTCCTGTGCGTTATCAGTGTATAGGAAGGCAACTGATTTTTGTGGGTTTATTTTGTATCCTGCTATTTTGCTGAAGTGACTTATGATTTCTAAAAGTTTGGGGATAGAGTTCTTGCTATTGTTTTTTATAGCTGCATCCCATACACTTTCACCTCTAATTTTTCCACCCCTTTAAAAAATTTTTCACCTTTCCCTTTTATTATTCTATAATACGTATTTTTACTTTTCTACTTTATCCAACAGGTATGTTGGCACCTTTTCTTGATATTCCTTTTGGGGATACAGTTTTTACTACCAGCTATGTTTTTGTTTGTTTTGGCTTTATTTGCTGCTGTTACCTTTCTAATCTCTGAATGGTAGGGATAGACACATTAAGATTACCTATAGAAAACTAGAAGGCACACTATCTCAATGATAACACCAATCACAACATAAACACAAGTACAAAAAGCACACTATGATTCTTCCAAAAATTTCTGATGCTTCAAAAACCTAATCCAAAAAATCACTGAAAGGTAGTGGGGTACAGAGTCAAATAACAAGAAGACAGATGGAGAGTACTACTGGGTAACAATGCATACAAAGGAAAGTTTGATCTCTCTCTCTGTCTCTCTCTCTCTCTCTCTCTCTCTATCTATCTATCTATCTATCTATCTATCTGTATCTATCAATGAAGATGGGACAAAATGGAAACAGAGTAGGTAGGTATTTAAGAGAGGCAAAACATTGGCAGGAATCATATTCCTTTTCCATTCAGATAAACAGATGAGGGAGGGGGGGCAGAGACAAAGGAAAGAATTAACTAAGGCAAATGATATAAGAAAACGAATGAACTTATCTTTAATTCCAGTGCTCGTGAGCCTGAGGCAGATTGAGGACTGCAAGGCTGAGTGTAGATTCTGATGATGAGACACAGCCTCCAAAAAATAAAAAAAACAGGTGGTAGGAGACAGAGGAAAGTGGTAGGATACAGGAGAGATGAGGTAGATCATTTCCTCACTATCTATAATAGGAAGAAGAGAGTGGTAAGAGTTTACCTTCACCAACCATCCTGATATAAGACCAACTTGAAGTTCAAGAGAAGGGTGTTGTGGGAAAATCCTGGCTCTAGGATCACTGCCTAGCCAATGGTATAAAATACTGAGGAAGACTTAGATAAAACAGGGAACAGGTAGAATAGTGACTGACCACATGTTCAAATACTCTTACCAACAGAATCATTGGTGTTCTGCAGATACGTGGATCTTGATTCAGACTTGGGAGTAAACTTTAGGACTTGCAAAGAGTATAGAAGGGTGGCCTCCACAGCATGGTCCTGATACTGTCAGTTAATGACTGGGCAAACTGGCTGGCAGCAGCCAACAAAGGGACTGGGGGGAAAGCAATGTAGGAAAACTGAGCACATCTGCCTATGAATGTGGATAAGTTTTCTCACCCAACCAACAGCCAATCGATCTAAGGCACCCCCAGAGACTGACACACTATTTACATCAAAGGTGACCAGAAATGGGATAGTGCTTGGGCACAGATCAGAACGGTGCTTTCTAGCTTGTAAACTAGGAGAATGCAAAAGAATCCTGACTTAACACCTTGATCCTAGAGGCCTACCCTTGTGAGTACTAGCAATTCACATTTTGTGAGAGATGGACAAGAAGTTAACAAACTTTCAGATTTGTTAATTAGCTTATTGTTAATAATAAATGCAAATTAATACTCAAAAAACTCCTCCCTCAGTAGTATATGCCATTGGTCAGGCTCTGTGACCCTATAAACAGGATTTGCCCGTAACACATTCTCTTGGGCCTCAATCTGCAGCTATATGAAATAAGATGGCTGGTTAAGACAAATTACTCTAATTTCACAGACGTGGATTCAGTTGTAGAGAATGTACCCAAAGATTATGTGGCTGCCCTTTCTTGTCAAATGCAGCTGAGCATTGAATCCATACGTTTGTTAATCTCTTTTAACTCCAAAATGTATCACCTATAATCTACTTAGCCCTCACTAGAAATGAGATATCACCCCACCCACATTAAATGAGGAGAAAAGAGAAGATAAACCTCTTATTTTAGGGACAGGAAATAGGACAAAATCTAATTTTTTTTAAATTTTTTTATTTTTTTAAACTTTTATTTTTGCTTATGTGGTGCTGGGGAATCGAACCCAGGGCCTCATGCATGCAAGGCAAGCGCTCTACCACTGAGCCACTTTCCCAGCCCCTAAATCTAATTTTTGCAGAAAACACTGGCCTAAATAATCCCTGCCCTGGAGATTACGGCTATGTTGCCTGGAAGAAAGTCTATTTAAAACCATGGGAAGTTCTTAATTTCAGGAAATATAGCTTGCCAAACAGACTTAGGAAACATCCAATACCAGATTAGGAAGAAAATTATGCAGCAACTACTGGATGTTGTCAGTAAACTAGGTTAGCCAGTGCTAGTAGACCTGGTTGCACAGTCGAAACAGTTCAAGGGCCACAGTTCTTTATGGAGAACAGTTCTTTATGGAGAATTTCCAAAGGCTGGTTTCCATGCCAGATGCAATGTTTACTCTACAAACTTGGCATCTCCTCAGGTATTCAAGGAAGCAGGCCCAGAGGTCAGACCCAGGGCAAGCACACTTTCATCCTGACTTCCAAGGAATGAAGCCCAAGCATTCATTAATTCATTCAGAAAGTATGGCTGGAAACACCAATATTCTTCAAACTAGTCCACAAAATAGAAAGGGAACACTACCAAACACATTCACTGAAGCCTATGTTATCCCAATTCCAAAACCAGTCAAGGGCACAATGAAAAAATAATTTTATATATCAATTTCTCTCAACACAGAAGCAAAAAAAGTCCTTAAAAAAAGTGTAAGAAGAGGAGGAATAGTAGGGAAAAAAAAGTGATTGCAAAACAAATTCAACAATACATTAAAAACATCATATATATCAAGCTGCTTTCATTCCAGGGATAGAACGGGTAATCCAGAATACCAAAACCAAATGTATGACAACAAATAAACAGATTAAAAGAGGGGGGAAAAAATCAAAGCACAAAATCATCTCAACAGATGCAGAAAAGCCTATGGAAAGAGAAATTTACCATCTCATCACAAGGAAAAATAGGAATAGAAGAAATATACTTTAATGTAAAGGCTATGTATGACAAATGTATAGCCAACATCTACACAGAGAACTAAAGAAACCATTTCCTCTAAACTCAAAAACAAAACAGCATGCTATCCTCCTATTATCAATGTAGTACTTGAATTCCTGGCCAGAGCACTGAGAAGAAAAACAAAACAAAACAAAAAAATAAAAAAATGGACTCTGAAAGAAAAGGAGATATCAAGTTATTGCTACTTGTGGATGATGAATAAGAGATCCATGAACAGGAAAGTCCATTCATGAGACTATTATCTTCAATTAACTACCCCCAAAAAGCTGGAAGTGGAGCTGTGGGCCAAATGGTAGAGTGCTAGCTTTGAACAGAAAAGCTAAGGATCAGTGCCCAGGCCCTAATAAGTTTAAGCTCTAGGACCAGCACCAAATCCCCCACCCCACCCCCCAACAACAACAACAACAACAAAACACAAAAAAATACAAAATTAAGGAGGTACAGAGTTGATTCAACAAAAAACATAACACACTAAAGAAACTGAGGACACTAGAAGACGGAAACACTTCTTATGTAACTCATATCAAAGTACCAGTTCTACTCTGCATAGAAATAGAAAAACAAAAAACAAAATCAATCCTAAAATTTGTATGAAAAATATAAAAGACTCCAAGAACAGCATACACAACCCCAAACAAAACAGAAAATACTTCAGACATCATGATACCTGAACTCAAATTATACTTCTGAGCCACAGTCATAAAATACTGGCACAAAAATGAACATACAAGAGCAATAGAACACAATAGAGGACCGAAAATAAACCCAAACAGCTAACACCATCTGATTTTTTGACAAAAGAGCTAGAAACACTGATGGTGGGGGAGGCTGCCTCATGCATCAAGGGATGTCCACTTGCCTAAACCCATTCCAATCCTAAGGCTGATCAATTCCATAGCATTCAGGAAGTTCTTCAGTACGCAGATGGATGGACTTCTTAGCAAATCTTGGCTAGCACTGCAAAACTTGTTCACCTATACATTGTTCTTGGTGCCCAGAGTACCTGATTCCAAGAGGCTTATGGTAGTAAAAAAGCCTTCAGTGAGAAAAGAGAAAGGCTGGCATGAAAACAAGAGAAACGTCAAGACAAGCACTTCATACTTCACACATTCATACTTCTGCCTTTATCCTTACTTGCCACCAAAGTTACAGGCATCTACTTTGCTAGGACAGTGGCCACACCATCCAAGTTTTGGAAGAAGTCATCATCATAGATATGCTCTGTTATGGCCCCTGGTCTAGTGGTTCATCACCTTGATATAGGCATTTATTTGAAGCACTGCTGTAGTAGCCACGTTGGACCTAAGTTTCTGGGTAGGAATAAGGGAGCAAATCTGTTTCCTATATACTTACCTAACACATCTTTACACATGTAAAATTTAAATAAGTTAACTATAATATTAAGTGCTAACATGCTTAAGGATAGGTAATAATTTAATATAGGTAATAATATAAGCAACTGTAATTTAATATAGGTAACAATTCTAATATTACATGTAAGAAAAAACAAAACAAAGGCGCTGGTGGCTCACATCTGTAATCCTAGCTACTCAGGAGGCTGAGATCTGAGGATCACAGTTCAAAGCCAGCCGAAGCAGGAAAGTCCATGAAACTCTTATCTCCAACAAACCATTAGAAAACCAGAAATGGTGCAGTGGCTCAAGTGGTAAAGCACTTGCCTTGAGCTGAAGAGCACAGGAATAGTGCCCAGAGTTCAAGCCCAATGACCAACAAAAAAACAAAAACAAAAACAAATAAACAAACCAAAAAACGAGCATATGTCCCAGTCACAGATGGCTTACACCTCTCATTTTAGCTCCTGAGCTTGAGATCTTAGTACTATGTTCAGAGCCACCCCAGTTAAAAATTCTCTAAGACATTCTTGTCTCCAATTAACCAGCAAAAGAACTGGTGGTATGGCCCTCAAATCGTAGAGTGGCACCCTTGAACAAAATAACTGAGCAAGAATGAGAAGCTATTAGTCCAAGCTCCACTACTGGTATTAAGAAAAAAAGGAAAGGAAAAGGAGAAAGAGGGAGAAGAAGAAGGGAGGAGGATGGAAGGGGAAGGGCAACAGCAGTAAAACAGCCCCTAACCTATAGTGTCTATAATATAAATAAAACTGTGGGAAAAAATTCCAATGAAAAACTTCCATGAATCACACTGTATTCACTTTTATGAACCTCTTTACAACATACAGACACACACACATACACACATACAAATGAATGAAACCCACTAAAAACTATTAAGAAGGGGGGTTAGGGGAGGATGGGAAGGGATGGGAAGGGGAAACAAGGGAAGAGGCTACAATGCTTGATAAGAAATGTACTCATTATCTTGCCCATGTAATTGTAACCCCTCTGTACAGTATTTTCACAATTAAAAAAAAAACTATTAAGAAGAGGAGGAAGGAAAGTGCTTAAGAAAGATTAATATGGAGGAGGTAAATTTGATAAAGGTATATGAAATCTCTTTGTACACTTATGTCAGTAATTTTTTATTTTAAAATTAAGCAACAATTCACAAGTGACAGAACACTATTAATATCTCCAGGTATGTTATTTCCAATGAAATTTTAGCTACTGTCTAATATTTTGGGTTTTTTTAAAAAGTGTCAATATGCACCCCAGGTTGGCCTGAAATGTGCAATCCTTCTGAGTGCCATAATTAAAATCACAAGCCATCTTACTTGGCAGAGATGCAGTATAATTTTTATATTACCATGTTCTTGGCATCTGAAAAACTGTCATACTCAATTAAGAAGGCACCATATCAGGTAGAAATTGATAATTTGAGTTATACAAAAAAAAAAAAAAAAACCACACCAAAAAAGTACTTTGTACTAAGGCTTGAAATCAGTGGCCACAAGCACTTTACCACCTGAATGCTTTTTCTAGAGGGTGTACTTTGTACTAAAAGCTTGAAATCAGTGGCCACAAGCACTTTACCGCCTGAATGCTTTTTCATACAGGGTCTTAGATCACCTTAGTTCATGATCCTCCTTGGACTAATGGCTTCTGACTCTTGCTCGGCTTTGTATTCAAGACTACCATGTGAGAACCATGCCTTTAGCTGTGTCTCACAAACATGTACCTTTCTTTCTCCTCAAGATAGGGTCTCACTAACTTTTTGTCCCAATCTTCCTTTCTCTACTTCCTGTAACAACATGGTAGAGTTGTCTTCCCACCAAAAAAAGAGCACGAACTTTTCCTATTGTCTTACTCTAAATGACTAGACCCAATTCTACAGTTCCAGAGTTGAGTACAAATCAAAGGCATGACAGCTTCTGAGCAAACAAAAAGGGTTGTAAAATAAAATATAGGCAGGTATTCAGTAAGTACATGTCCAATTAAAAACAGACTGAGAAAAAAGAAATGAGACAAGAGCTAAAGAAAACAAATAAAGACAAAAAAGATCACAAACAAAAGAAAGACAGGATGACAATGTTAGATGTCTATCTCATCCCCATTCACTGTGACATCCCAGGGATTGAAGAGAAACTGTCGGTTTCAAATTGGACTTCTTAGTGATGTCCATGTCTATTCATTGTGATTTGCACATCTTTGCTACAGTCTAGCCCAATCATGGTAAAGTTCCTGAGTGGATCATACAACCTCTACCCATCTAGTAGATGGTGAAGTTGAATCTAGTCAAGAGGTTACACAGTTCTTCTACCACTCTTATTTTCCTCTACAGATATCAGCAAAGTTTAAGAGAGTCTAGCGCCACATGTTCAGGTCCCAGAGCCAAAAATCTATGGTCACCCTGAAGGAGAAGTATCAGAAGGGGAAAACAAAGGCATATATTGGGTTTTTCCTCAACAGAAAACAGAAGAGATATGATCAGGCTACTATAAACCCACAAAAAGCAGGACTAACCCCTAGAAAGGGCTTCCTGGAAGCCAGAAGAGATTAACAGTGTCTTTCAGCTTTTCTAACAGCTTGGACCCAATAAGGCCACTTATCATAATCCTATCATGACAGATATATGACTAAAATAGGGTAAAACAAGCAGGTTAGAGATGAGCTATGAGGTATCCCCAATGATGCTTTTTTAAAAGGTGCTTTGCTAGTCCAGGGGCTTGAACTCAGAGTTTGGGCATTGTCGTGGAGCTACTTTTGCTCAAGGCTAGCAACCTACCATTTGAGCCACAGTGCCACTTATGGCCTATTCTGTTTATGTGAATTGAACCCAGGGCTTCATGCATGCTAGGCAAGCACACTACTACTAAGCCACATCCCAGCCCATAATGCTTTATCTCAGAAGAGTCTTTCAAGAGCCACTTTGTCCTCAAGGAGACACTCCTGGGCAGTAAGGTAGAGTCACTACCTGATGGACATAAATTCTAGAACACCCTGTGAAGGAAGACTATCTTGTGAAAAGAACAGATACAAATAGCTATCAAGGCATGCCCTTCCCCAACCTGCTGAGCAGCCACACCCCAAGTAAAAGAGTCCATGGGTGCTAGACCCTTAGCAGCTACATAGGCCAATATCCAGATGAGGTCTTCATCCAGTTAGTTCTACTGAACTTCTGATGAGACTTACGCGTTCACAGCTTGTGCCAGGGCTACCAGTTCTGTTGTATCCTCCTGGTGGGTCGGAAGGATCAAGAAAGAACCTACTGCACTACCATGGGAGCAAAAATAGAAAGGAAGAACAGGGAAAAGTACAAGCATGGCAAAACTTTCAGCCAGGAAACCTGGCTAGCTTCCTTACCCACCTACTTACCTCACTGGGGAGTAAAGGTGCCCTGCTGTGTTGAGCAAAGAATGGATGGAGAGCCTGGAAGCCAAGATGAAGCTGAACACAGAATACTTAGAAAAATCTGCCAGGGAGGTACCAAAGGATTTTTGTGGAAAATGAAATGGTGAAACCATAATTGAGTGTAACAAAAAAAAATGGAAATGCCTAAAACACCAGCCTTCCTCCCAATACCTCCAGAGGGAGAGGTGCTGGAAGTACCACAGATACTAAAATAACAGAGATCTTAGGGATTAAAAAATGAACAAAAATAAAGAAAGGAACCTGTCCATCCAGGTAGTATGCCTCCTAACCTCCCAAATTTAAAATGAAAATTAAAAAGCAAACTGTTCCTAGCTTAGATATTGAAGTTCTTTGGCCTAACCGCTGTTCAGATATCAGAAATCATCTCCCAGGTGGATGCACACTTGTAATCAGCAGAGAATCTTGAGTTCAAGCTCAGCCAGGGATACTCAGTGAGATCCAGAATCACATTTCGCACTCCCCCCCCCCCCCCAAAAAAAACATCTCGTTTGCCTAGACCTAGTTAAACCTTAAGAGGGACCCTTTGTCTTAAGTCATACCGTAAAACACTTTCTATGTTCCAAGCTCCTTCCCCTGAAATTCAGACTTATGCAACTCTCTACCCCTGTGAGCAAGAAATATTACTCTCAGACCTAACGACTCCTAAAGGCTGGGCTACTGAGATTCTGGGCAAATGGAAGATACGAACTGTAAAGACTTAAGGGAAATGTCACACTTTAACTCAAAACACAGACGTTTGAAAATTTGCCTGTCCCTAGCCTCTAACAAAGACAGCAGGCATCTGAGAACTCTTTTACCTCCAAACCAGCTTTTAGAGACCATAAGCTCATGCCTCCATTGTACATCAGTTGACCCAAACCCAGGGAATCTAGGTTTTTAGCCCCTGTTCTTGCTCAGTCCAGTCCCCAGAATCCCCACTCTAATTTCAACACTTAAATATACACACATGTAATATGTATGTGTGTATAAGTGTGTATTCCTGTCACAACACTTTAAAATGTCGCCATTGCATGAATGCAATGCCTGCGTTATGCAGGTCCACCAACATTCCTCTATTCGCAGGACAATCTTTAAAGGCACATAATGAGGAACAAGTAGGTGTGGAGACTAAACAGATGCTCGTTAAAACCACTGCCTACAGGCTGGAGTTGTACATTAAGACCACGAGGGGGTGACGTTTCCGATTGTCCACACCGTGCCTGAGACTGCAAGCTGACTCCGGGCCAGGCATGTGTATGACTGTTTCAAGATTCCCAGCATGGCCATTAAGCAAGAAAACTAAAACTCTGGAGCTTAAATGAGGGTTGAAGATGTGAAATCCACCTTTCGGGTGTGGTCCGCCTCCCTTCCCCCACTCAGCGCCAGCGGCGAAGGGAACCCGCCACCCCTCCCCCCAGGAGCCAGCGCAGGCGCAGACCCCTCCCTCGAAGGCCGCCCAGGGCTAAGGTGTGCGCGCAGAGAAATGCTCTCGGTTACTCAAGTCAAGGCGCTGAGGTAGCTCACACCAAACTCGGATGCCACCTCTCCCTAATTTTCTCCCCGCACACCGCGCCGCGACATCCCACCCACAGCTATGGCCTGGTCTTACCCCTCCACGGCCGCCGCCGCGCGCCTGTAGTCGTCCCATCCACAGACGACGCCTACTGCGCCCTGGCCCGGAGGCTCCGCCCGCAAATACATGGCTGCCTCAACTTCCGTCGGCGAAGGGAGCCGAAAGCACGCCTCATGTGACTCAGTACGTAGGGGCGTGTGGAAATGAAGGGACTGTCTGGCACCGAAATGCTCCTTTCTCTCTGTAAATCTGTTATTGCAGAGAAAATGATGGAAGAAATGACGTGGACAAGACGAACTGTACTTGTAAATTTAATTTGGAAAAAAAAAAAGGGACAGAGCCATGTGTTTTAGTCATGAATGGATGAATAGGATCTCAGAAGACTTTCGTAATTTTTTTTTTTTTTTAAGCAATGGGGCTGAGCGCCTGTGGCTCACGCCTGTAATCCTAGCTACTCAGGAGGCTGAGACTCAGGATCGCGGTTCAAAGCCAGCCTCGGCAGGAAAGTCCGTGAGACTTACCACCAGAAAACTGGAAATGGCGCAGTGGCTCAGAGGACTAGTCTTTTCCTAAAGAACTCAGGCTTAGTGTTCAAGCCCCACGACGGGAACCAAAAAAAAAAAAAAAAGTAATAGGATTTAGTGTGGTTGAGCACACCTGTAATCTGCGATCCCAGATACTCTGGATACTTCATGCCAGCCTTGTAAAATCAATAGAACTAACCACCTTTCACTTCACCCTCCACCCCATGTCTACCAATAAGCCAGGCATAGTGCAACACTATTGTGATCCCAGCTACTGAAAGGCAGGAGGACTGCTGTTTTCAGGATGGTCCCATGTTTAAAACACTACACCCTGTCAGCAAAAAATGCTAGGGGAGGGGAGCAATGTGACTCAAGAGTTTTGTCCCAACAAGCAGAGGGCCCTGAATTCATTGCCAGTAAGGGGAACTTAGAAGGAGTGGAAAAAGTTCTTAAAAGGAAAGAGGAAAAAAATGATGTAGCAGAAGTACCATAGTGTCAAATCACACTTCACATGAATTTTTTTAACAGCACATGATTTAAGAATTTATATTTCCTAACGTGTCACTATATTTCCTATAATGTATTATCATTATATTTCCTAATGCATTATTCACTCCTACAATCAGTACATCCCTCGCAAACAATGCCTGGGTTATCTAGTCTGTATCAAGAGTAAAACTTGAAATCTTATTTTTTAGGAAAACAATGATAAAAATAAAAATCTACCACATTCAGGAAAGCGCTTGCTTGGCATGTAAGTAAACACCAAATATCTAATTTATAAATCTCTGTAAGGAAAATCTCAGATGTAAATCCAGTTGTGAGAAAACAGAGAAGCCATACTCTGAGAGACTGAATTAAGAACCTATTAAAAAGCTGGTGTGTAGGGGCTGAGAATGTGGCTTAGTGGTAGAGTGTTTACCTAGCATGCAATGGGTTCAATTCCTCAGTACCACATACACAGAAAAAGCTGGAAGCAGCACTGTGGCTCAAGAGGTAGAGTGCTAGCCTTGAGGAAAAGAAACTTAGGTTCAGTGCCAAGGCCCAGGACTGGAAAAAAAAAAAGTATATAGAAAGCTGGTGTCTGTAGGTAGAATCCTGTCTCAAAGACCTACAGCCTTTCTAATACATTCAATACTAACAAATCAGATTAACTCCAACAGAGAGCTGAAGTAGGATGCCGTGGTGATGGGAGGAGAGCCAGTGGACAGAAGACAGGAGGAGACACAGACATGAGACATGGCATGGTGACACTGAGTTGGTCTTGGCCTTAGTAGTGTTAGGATCAGGGGGTAGGGTCATATACAACTCAGAAAAACTCACAGGTTCAAGGCACTGGACCAATACTCCAAGTCCCAGCCCTTGCAATCAGGAATTCAGGGACATTTATCACCTGGGAGTAGGGACTTTGCCCTCTTCTACTATGAAGACAAGATGGTGCTGGTTAGACCCAGTGTCCCTACTTCATTATGGTTCTAAATCCTAACTTTCTATTCCCTATTACTTCTCCCCTTTTGCAGTTTCTCCCCTCTGCTATCTGCCATCTTTTAACCCTACCTCCTCTAATCCCATTTCCATGGATGCCTCTGTCCCTATAGTAGCAAACATGAAGCCGTCCTAAAAGACCCTAATCTCTACATTACCCAATCTCAATATTCCCTAGGGCTTCAGAAGCTATGGGGAACTAAAGCCTTCTCCAGGCAAATAAATATTGTTTGATCAATGACTGCAGGCTCAATCAAACACTAATTCCTATACTCTTCATTGTCCCTAATCTCTACATGCTCATTACCTGTAAGCTCCGACTACCACTCCACCCTTAGGTTACATACTACCACTCACTTCTCTGTATTGGACTTGAAAGATGCCTTCTTTACTCCAGTCATTTTTGTTTTTATTTTTGTTGGTAGTGGGGCTTGAACTCTGGGCCTGGGTACTGGCAAGTGCTCTACCACTTGAGCCACAGCTCTATTTCCAGTTTTCTGGTTAATTGGAGATGAGTCTTATGGACTTTCCTGTCCAAGCTGGCTTTGAACCACAATCCTCAGTTTTTAGCTTCCTATTGAGTAGCTAGGATTACAGATGAGCTGTCATTTTTACATGAACAGGTCCTGACATCATATTTATTAGGCCCCTATTCAAAGTGAGAGACTCCTCACCTATTTGGTCAGATCTTCACACCTCTTTCTGTCACTGTATCTTTCCCTAAAGGAAATAGAAATACTACTATGCTATAGATGATCTACCTTTGGCAGTCCTTCTTTAAATCTGTCCCTTAACCATGTCATACAACTACTTAGTTTCCTGTGCAACAAGGGTATAGATGCTTGCTTGTTTACTCACTTGGCTCTCCTGCCCGCTACCCTTTCTTTCAGTAGCACAAGTATGGGCATCACATGCTACTTATCTAGGAATCACTATTATCCCCACAGTTTAGGGTCATTCAACACATGCAAGCATGTAATTAAAAATCTGCCATGCCCCAACACCAAACAAAATCTTTGCTCTTTCTTGAGGTTAGTTGGACTTCCTTGTCAAGCATTTATATACAGCATTATGGGGTAATCTTGAGGAGTTCCTGACCACATCCAAGTCTTGGAGTTCATGTTGCTTAGCATCATCTTATAAGGTACATAGCTATTGAGCTATTCTGCACATCTGCTAGGACTATCCTAGACATATAGTAATTATTACAAATAGGGGAAATCATGGGTCTGGCTTATATCATTCAATATGATTTTTTTCCAAGTTTTTCCATATCCTAAAAAATAGGACGATGTCATTCTTTCAGATGGAGGTTTAGAATTCCATTGTGTATATACACTATATTTGCTTGATCCATTCATGTTCTGGGGGGGTATCTGTTTGGTTCTGTATCCTAACAATGGTAAACGATGCTGCAGTAAACATAGTTGTGCTGGTAGCTTTAATAAGGTCTTGTTTGTGGCCATTTGGGTAAATGCCCAAAATTGGGATTGCTGGGTTAAAGGGGAGCCCTACACTTAGACTTTTGAGGAACCTCCACAACCGCTCTCTAGAGTAGTCCAACAAGTTTACACTTAGACCAACAATATAGTGCTGTTCCCTTTTGGCCACATCCCCTCCAGCATCTGTTGTTATCAGAGGTTTTGATTATAGCCATTCCAACTGGGGTGAGGCAGAATCACAATGTTTTGATTTGTATTTCTTTTATGCCTAGAGAAGTGGAGCATTTCTTCATGTGTCTGTTGGACATTATTTCCTCTTCAGAGAAGTTTCTCTTTAAGTTTTTAGCCTACTTATTAATGGGTGGTTGTTTTTTTAAAGATTTGTTTCTGGGGAGTTAATATTTTGAGTTCTAAATATTTTTAGAGATGAAGCTCTTGTCTGTTGTATAGATATAGTGAACCTCTTCTCCCAATCTGTGGGCTTTCTGTTGATCTTGCTAGCTATGTCCTTTGCCATGAAGAAGCTCTGCAATCCCATTTGTCCAACCTTTCTTTGAGTTGTTGTGTTTCTGGGTTTTTATTAAGAAAATTTCTACCTGTGCCGAGGAGCCCTAGAGTTTCTGCTATTTCTTCCTGTAATGTTTTCAGAGTATCTGCTTTTATTTTAATGTCTTTTTTCTATTTGGAGTTGATTCTGGTATAAGGTGATATATAGGATCTAGTTTGAGTTTTCTACAGGTGTTTAATCAATTTTGCCAGCACCATTTAGTGAATAGTCTATTTTTCTTCCATTCTATTTTTTAGCACCCTTATTGAAGATTAGATGTATGGCATGTGGGTTCATTTCTGAGACTTCAATTCTATTCCATTGGTCCTCAAGTTGTTGTGCCAGACCTCAGACCCCCAAAGACCACCAAGGAGCCGAATCTGATGCAAGTGCATGAGAGCCATTTATTGCAAGCTCAAGCCTGGACTCACAATTGTCACCAATGCAGCGGGTCAGAGTTGTGAGTCCCAGCCACACGTTTAGCCACATGTTTTTATAGGGTTTCCAGCAAGAGGAAGGGGTTTCCATCCTAGCAGTTACATGATTAAGGTTCGTGGGCTTCCACATAATTGGTCAGCATTTCGTGGGCAAGTTTCAGGGTAGGTTCATTGGTTAGGGGCATAATCATTTCCAGTAAGGATAGGGGCTTTCCAACTTAGTAGTTACAGGATTGGTTAAATCACACATAGCAAGCAGATCATTGATTGGGATACATAAGACTAACCATAGGCATGCAGGAAACAATATATTTTTTAACTGTTTATGATCCTGTAGTTGCTTTTTCCAGGAACTTGACCAACCTGTCCATTTTCCAGTAACTGGGGTCATGTTTCTCAACCCTTTGTCTAACTGGCAGTTGCTGGGGGTATAAATTGCAGTTTCGATTGTGGGTCTTCTGAGAACTTTTCCAAAAACTGGTCTTTCCAATAACTGTTTGTCCCTTAAGTGGCTAACTTGTGTTCTTCCTCAAAGTCTGTGCTTGAGCTAGTACCAAGCTGTTTTGATTACTATGGCTTTGTAATAGAGTTTGAAATCTAGTATTGATATTCCTTTAGTACTGTTATTTCTGCTAAGGATTGTTTTGGCTATTTAGGGTCTTTTATTGTTCCATATGAATTTTTGGATTTCTTGCTGAGGTTTGGGATACCTATAGGTATTGCATTGTATTTGTAGATAGCCTTTGCCAGTATTGCCATTTTCACAATGTTAATCCTCCCACCTCCTTAGTTCTTAATTTCCTTTTTAAGTTTTTTTTTTAACTTTTTTATCATAGAGATCCTTCACTTCTTTTTTTTTGGGGGGGGGGGGTCCAGTTGTGGGGCCTGAACTCTGAGCCTGGGTGCTGTCCCTCAGCTCTTCAGCTCAAGGCTAGTGCTCTATCACTTGAGCCACAGCGTCACTTCTGGCTGTTTTCAGTTTTGCTTATGTGTTGCTGAAGAACCCAACCCAGGGCCTTATGCATGCAAGGCAAGCGCTCTATCACTGAGCCAACTTCCCAGCCAGGTCCTTCACTTCTTTAGTTAATTTCTGTTTATCTTTTTTGTATGTGGGGGCTATTACAAAAGGAGTTGCCTTTCTGATTTCAGCTATGCTTTTCTTATTATTGGCACACAGAAAAGCCATTGGTTTTAAGGGTTTAATATACCGTACTAATTTGCCAAAGTTTTGGATTAGCTGGAGTAACTTGCAAGTAGAGTTCATGGGGTTCTTTAAATACAAGATCATTTCATCTGCAAAGAAGGAGAGTTTTACTTCATCTTTCCTTATTTGGACCCCCTTTATGTTTATATCTTTTCTTATTGCTCTGGCTAGGCATTCTAATGCTAAATTGAAGAGGAGTGGAGAGAATGGACATCCTTGTCTCATTCCTTAATTTAGAGGAAATGAAAGCCAACTATTCTTTTTTTTTTTTTTTTTTAATTTTATTTTATTTTATTTGAGAACATACTGTACAGAGGGGTTACAATTACATGGTCAGGATAATGCATACATTTCTTACCAAGCATTGCAGCCTCCTCCTTTGTTTACCCTTCACCTCCCTTCCCAGCCTCCCCCCTCCCCCCCACCCAATCATACCCCCCCTCCCCCCCCCTCCGACATTGTAAAGCTGGTTTTGACATGACATTTTGTACTTCTCATTGTTGCAACAGGTCCACCTGTATCCTTAAACGACTTGTTTGTCCCCATCTCCTCCACATGTTATACTGACATCAAATATAGTGAAAGCAGGGGTTACACTGTGGGGGAGGGACATACAAAGCAACCAAGAAATAATCTTATAAATGCGTTAGAAACACATGCATGAAAGAAACAAAAACATTAAAATACATATTTGAGGGTTCGTTTTCCTAACATCACATTCTCTGACTTTTTCCGCTTGGCTCATACCTATACTAGATATTGCAAATAAAGGAAACCATGGGACCTATGTTTCTTTGGGCCTGGCTTACTTCACTTAATATAATTTTTTCCATGCCTTTCCATTTCCTAACAAATGGGGCAATGTCATTCTTTCCGATGGAGGCATAGAATTCCATTGTGTATATATACCACATTTTCTTGATCCATTCATCTACTGAGGGGCATCTGGGTTGGTTCCATATCTTAGCTATGGTAAATAATGCTGCAATAAACATAGTTGTGCTGGTAGCTTTAGTGTGGTCTTGTTTGTAAACATTAGGGTAAATGCCCAAAAGTGGGATTGCTGGGTCATAGGGGAGTTCTATGTGAAGTCTTTTGAGGAACCTCCATACTGGAAAGCCAACTATTCTTATGCAGTGCTTTGAAACTGCAGAGGGTGGCTAAGTGCCTTGGTCTGCTGGTCAGAGTGGAGCAGTTGAACCTACACTGCAGAAACCTCTGGTTTACAAAGACCCGCATAAAGGAAAAAAGCTGGAGTATAACACTGTGTTTTCCTGTAGTCCTCAAGGAAACTTTGCTTACCAGGATTTGCATTTCTGCATTGCCTATTTGCTCTAGTAAATTCCAGGATCCCTGATTCCTTTCTGCTCTGAATTCTATACTAAATATATATACTAAATACTATGTATATACTAAATACTAAATTCAGCAGAATTTAGTATTTCCCCAATATCTCATGGAAAGATATGTAACAAAAAAGACTCAAATTTCCTTTGTTAGGAGTGCTGCTTCATTTCTTTATAAGAATTTCACAGCACAATTACTTCACTAAAGCTGCTAATAAATGCTCCAGAAGCATAGTGAGAGGACTGAACTTGATTTAATACAGAGCCAGAAAATGCAGAGTGAGAAACCTAAGCAACTCCATTTTACTTAAGACCCCATCTCAGTTCTGCGACTTAACTTATGACCCACTTTAGCCCCAATGCCAGCAATTTATGACAGAAAGCCATGCACAAACAATTCTTGGAGCCATAGATGGCGTTTGCTTAAGGCAGGTGTTTGCCCCGGAGTGACTTTGCCCCTGAGTGACCTAGGGCTAGGAGTTTCAGTTAAAACCATATAATGTCTGACCAACCAGTTCTTCAGAGCCCAGGGCGAAACATGCAATGAATACTGTTGGTCCAGGTGTGACTCATAACCATTTGTGGTCAAGCTATGGACCAAGGATGTTTTTCTGTAAAGGTCAACCAATCATATTTGCCCACCTTAGCTTGCTTTAAATGTTAACCAATCATGTAATCACTTATGTAAAAGTTCCTTTAAGTTGTTTGTTCAATACTATAAAAACTGTGCTGATTCAATGCTCAGGGCCTCTTAGTCTTACCACTGGTTACCAAGTACACGGAGGACCAAGCTCGAGCTTGAAATAAACAACTCTTTGCTGTTTGCATTGATCGTGGTCTCTGGTGGTCTGTGAGGGGGCATCCAAAAATGGGGTACTTCACAGAGCCCAAAAAGACTACTTTAAAGAACATGTTTCAAGTATATTACTGTCAGAGGCATCGGCTTGCGTGACCTCATCTGAGGTCTTGTGTGCCATAAGGATTGAGGTGGACCCTGAGATGGGGCCCAAGCTGGTTTGATTCAGTTTTGAGCTTTGCCTTTGTCTTAGGGCTTTTAGACTTGATGGGCCTAGTTCCTGGAATGAAAAAAAATGCATCTGGTCCCCCTCAAATTAACACACCCTTGATTGTTGAGTTAAAGACTGACCCATAAAACAGATAGGTTAAAATCTGGCTACAACTGGTGATATCACTTGCTTACAGTAAACCCTGGCGTTTGCACATGCTTATGGTAAACTCCACCTTTTGCCCACCAAAAGGTAGGCCTCACCTTACCCACTAAATTTGCATGCCATTTTAAACCAAGGTGATAGGCTGGTTTATTAAACAGTTATTACAAACTGTAACCTCCTTGGCCACCTGTGTGTGGTCTGGTATGACTGTACAATCCTTTGTGTGTGTTACAGTCCCATTGGTCACCTGCATGTGGCCAGGCTTGACCTCATGGATTTTGCCTTTACAAAACAAAGAATGGGTTCCAGTATCAGCTCCTGAGCCTGTGCTGTAGGAACCTTCTTAATAAATTTGCTTCTTTGTTAACAACTTTGTTGCAGTGGGCTGTCACTCAGGATGATTAGGTGGGCTTGCCTGCCTGAGTAGGGGTCTTCCTACTACAAGGATGCTTATGTGAGCATGCATTCCCTCGGAGGGGAAGGGGAATGCCCCTTACAAGACTGGACCGAAGTCTGGATGCCCAGGCCTAAGCCTGGTATATGGAAAGTGTCCTTTATGCCCTTCCTATTAATCCCATAGACCAATACCTCTAGATGCCCTTTGTGTCTAAGGAAGCCTACCTGTACCTTGCTTACTCTTTGTAACATTTGATCACTGTAGTTACCTCACATTTGTTAACAAGGATTAATTCTTCTTGCTTTCTAACTAAAGGCGAATTCTCATTGTCTGTATTCCCATAAAACTGCTTAAGTTTCTGCCCCCCCCCATTGAAGATTTTTTTATACTGTATATATGCATGTTATGTTTCAATAAACTTTGTCCATACCTGCATGGTGTAGTCCACTTGCTGCCTCCCCAGGCACTGTGTTCCTTGGTCTTGCTGTGTGAACAGGAGCCTAGTACCATCCAATTTGTTGTTGTTGTTGTTGTTTTTGTTGGTTGTGGGGCTTGAATTCTGGGCCTGAATGCTGTATCTCAGCTCTTCAGCAAAAGGCTAACACCCTACCACTTGAGCTACAGTGCCATTCCGGTTTTGTGGTGGTTTATTATTAGAGATAAGAGTTTAATGGACTTTTGTGCCCGGGGTGGCTTTGAACCATGATCCTCAGATCTCAGCCTCCTGAATAGCTAGGATTACAGGCATGAGCCACCGGCACCCTGATGCCATCCAATTTTTTTATCTTCTTGTTTATGCCAAATCTCAGCAGAAACACAGGACCTGGACATTATACATGGGTTTTTTTTTTTAAGAGGGGTCTGCTCTGCCTCAGTTGTTAGAGATATTAACCTCACAATATTTCTGCCTCAGCTGCTTTGAGTTTCATTTCTCAGATCTCTGTTGCCCAAGTTACTAGGGCCATGAGACTTTGTCTCTCAAGGTATATTTTTTTTCTAAATACATTTCTGTGTTATAAATGCATTGGAGTACTGAAAAAATGGATGAAAAGATTAAATAAAGAATAAAAATAGATAAAAGTAGAAACAGGAAAGAAAAAAAGAGAGAGAAAAGAAGAGAATAAGAAGTTAAGAGGGGCTAGGAAGGTGGCTCAGTGGTAGAGTACTTGCCTTGCATGCCTGAGGCCCTGAATTTGATTCCTCAGCACCACATAAGCCGAAAAAGCCACTTAAGCCACAGCACCACTTCCAGCTTTTTTCTTTTTGCTTATGTGGTGCTGAGGAATCGAACTCAGGGCCTCAGGCATGCAAGGCAAGCACTCTACCACTGAGCCACCTTCCCAGCCCCTCTGTGACCTATTCTTGATCCACAACTCTCCCCTGCAACCTGCTCCTGTTCCCACCCTTGACTTAGATCTCCTGTAGCTGGCTGTACTTACACTCAAACTAAGCTGCCAAAAGGGCCTGGTACGAATCCATGTTCCCTTTCCATTACGGGACATATCTCAAATTGAGGCCCACCTGGGTTCTTCTCTCATGACCTGTCTACCCTATCAAGGAGTTCTGTTACCTGACCTAGACTTATTATCTCACCTGGCATGACCTCAATGTTATACTTTCCTCCATTCTTACCCTGGAGGAGTATGAGCAAGTATATCAGGCTGTCCAGACTCATGGGGATGAAGTCTACCTTACAGATATTACTATGCCTATGGGAGCTGAGACAGTCCCCAGACAGGACCCCATATGAGATAGACACAGTTGAGTGTTGCAATGGCCACTGTGAAGAGATAAGATGATTCAGTGTCTTTTGGTTGGATTACAGGGGATCTCCCATAAAGTTATTAACTTGGATAGACTATGAGAAATTACTCAACTCTGGGATGAGGACCCTGCTGCCTTTCTAGCCAAACTTACTGAGGCCCTCATTAAATACACCCACTTGGACCCCATTTTCCTGGCAGGGCCAAGCTTTTTGGACTCCCATTTTATTTCTCACTCAGGCCCAGACGTAAAAAATAAACTTAAACAGGTTGAGGATGGCACTCAAACCCCTATCCGTGATCTGGTAAACATGGCCTTTAAAATTTTTTTCATTCAGCCAGACGCCGGTGGCTTATGCCTGTAATCCTAGCTACTCAGGAGGCTCAGAACTGAGAATTGCAGTTCAAAGCTAGCCTGGGCAGGAAAGTCCATGAGACTCTTATTTCCAATAAACCACCAGAAAACTGGAAGTGCACTGTAGCTCAAGTGGTAGAGTGCTCACCTTGAGCTGAAGAGCTGAGGGACAGCACTCAGGCCCAGAATTCAAGCCCCATGACTGACAAAAACAAACAAACAAAAAAACATACCTATGAGGAACAGGAAAAAGGTGATAGGGAAGCCTGCTCTCACCAAAAGGCTTTATACCAAGCCCAAGACCTGGTCACTCTCCTAAGGCTTTCTTTGATATGCATTTCTAGAGGAATTCATCAACCACTTGGAGCTTGCTCAAGTGTGGCCAGGAAGGTCACTAGGTGAGACAATGCTTAAACCTCATCTACCCAAGGTGCCATGCCCACTGTGTAACCAAAAGGGACACTGGAAGACTGACTGCCTTTCTGTGCCTAGCCATGGAGGTTCAGTCCTTCCTTTCTCTGATTTGCCATCTTGGGTCCTAGACCTGGCTGATGAAGACTGAGGACACCATGGTTCACCAACCCTAATCACCTTTGTCAAGCCTAGGGTAATGATTCAGATAGTGGGTAAAGCCATTTCCTTTTTGGCTGATATGGGGGCTACCTATTTGGATCTCCCTTCCTTTTTGGGGCCCCTTAATTCCCTCCTGGTCTCAGTCATGGGAGTTGATAGCCTTTCCTCCCAGCCACCATCAATGGGCCCTCTTACATGCCTAATCCATGACTGGCCCTTTGTTCATTCCTTCCTGGTTATGCCTTCCAGTCCCACTCCCCTTATGGGGTGAGAAGACCTACTTGTTAAATTACATGCCACCTTGACTTAGGAACCTCCTAATTTGATTCTGGCAGCCCCTCTTTTATTAGTTTTGTCCCCAATGAGCATTTATTTCCCTCCTCTGCCTCCTCCTTTCCCCTTCCCCCTGCTTTGGTGGATCCTATTGTATGGGCCACTTCCTCCCCTGTGGTGGCAATACATCATCAGCTTGTTCTTATTCACCTAAAGGACCCCACCTCTTTGCCTGCACAATCTCCATTTCTCATCTCAGTAAAATACCACCAGGGTCTGTTGCCCATTATTAATTATCTTCAAAGTAAGGGATTCCTGGTGTCAACACATTCTCCTTGTAACACTCCAATTTTGCCTTTCTGCAAAGTGGACAGTTCCTACTGGTTAGTACAAGAGGCTGTAGTACCCATACACCCTGTGGTTCCCAACCTGTATACCCTTCTTTTTCACACTCCTACCTTTTACTACATATTTTTCTGTGTTAGATCTTAAGGATGGTTTCTTTACCCTTAAGCCTGGCATGTTGGAATCATTTGCTTCTACATGGGAGGACCTGGGCACCTCTCAGACTAGCCAGCTGACCTGAATGGTGCTCCCCTAAGGGGTATGAGACAGTCCTCACTTATTTGGCCAGGCATTGGCTAAGGTTGTTAGGGAATGTGATTTAGGCTCTAGCACCTTCTTCCAGTATGTTGATGACCTCTTTTTTCTGTAGTTCTTCTTTGGAGGAATCTCAGCTCCATACCAACTGTTTGTTAAATTTCCTGGCCTCAAGGGATACTGGGTTTTCCCCTCTAAGGTTCAGCATTCTCGGCCAGCAGTCACTTACCTGGGACTTTCTCTTACTCCCATAACCTGCCACCTCGGTGGATGTCCAGTAGGCCCTCAGAGTTTTAAAGGGTCCTGAATCAGGCAAAAAAATTCTCTCCTTCTTGGGGTTTGTTGGCTTTATTAGGCACAAGATTCCCAACTTTTCTCCTTTGGCCAAACCTTCATAGAAGACAGCCAAGGAAGCCCCAGAGGGACCACTGATTACCTCCTGGGAGACAGCAAGGCAGCTCTACTGGCATCCCTTCCCCTCTGGTTACCTAACATGGCCAAACTTTTTTCCTCTTATTGGACGAGCACCAGGACATTGTTATTGGGGTTCTGACCCAACCCTTCGGTTCTTCATATGCTCCTATAGCTTATCTGTCTAAACAACTTGACTCTATGGTTAGGGGTTGGCAGTCCTGCTTCTGTGCTCTGGTTGCGGCAGCTGCTTTAACCAGGGAGGCTCTTAAACTAACCCAGGGGTCTCCAGTAAAGGTACTCTCTTCACACCACCTTAAGGAATTACTCAGCCATCATTCCTTAGCCTTTCTGATTCCTTCTTGCTTACAGGAAACTTACCTCCTGTTTACTGAAAACCCTTAAACTCAATCCTGCTACTCTCCTTCCCTCCACTTCCCTGTCCAACCCCTCCTCCCTGTCTAAACACTCTTGCTCTGAATTGGTGGAATCCCTCACCTCTCTGGCTGGGCTCACTGACTAACTCCTTCCCAGCACTGACCTAGTTTTGTTTGTGGATGGTAGTTCCCTGGTGGATTCACAGGGGAAAAGATGGGCCTCCTATCAATTGTTTCCAACCAAGGGGAGACAGTGGAGACCAAAAGCCTTGCTGAATTGGCGGCCCTTACTAGAGCCCTCCATCTTTCTAGAGGAAAAAGGGTAACCATTTATTCTGACTCTAAATATGCCTTCCTCATTGCCCATTGTCACATGGCAATCTAGAAAGAATGGGGTTCCTATCTACAAAAGGGCACCCTATTGTTCATGTCCAACTTATTCTAAAACTAATTCAGGCCTTTCCCCACCTGTCTGCTGTGGCTATTGTCCATTGTAAAGGACATCAGATGGATGATTCCCTTGCTTCCCAAGGTAACAATAAGGCCGATGTAGTGGCATGACAGCTCATTAATAGTCATTAACAGGTGCCAGATATAACTCCTCAGTACTTCCCATCCAAAAACAACCTCTTCTCCATGAAAGAGTTGGCATAAATGAGGAACCAGGATGGGTTATTCTAGGTAATAAATTAGCCTTGCCCGTTACAATGCGCATACAGGAGATTCATGCCTCATTTCATATTGGGCCCAAGGCACAGTTTCAGTGTTTAAAGCCCCTCCTTAATCACCCTCAGCTTTCCACCATGGTTGAGTCTGTTTCTCAAGTGTATTTTACATGCTCCACCACTACTCTTCAAGGGGTAGAGACTCAGGCCAGCTTTTCCAACCAATCAGATGCAGGGATATCTGCCTGAAGTATTGGTAGGTTGATTTCACTCATATGACCACCCACAAAAAATGAGGTAACTTTTTCATTCTAATAGATACCCTCATTGGATGGATTGAGGCCTTTCCTCTTCCCAAACAGATGGCATGAGTTGAAACCTCAGTTTTACTTTCAGAAGTTATTCCTCATGTTGGCCTTGTTTCTTCCCTTCAATCTGATAATGGCATGGCCTTTATTTCCCAAGTAGTACAACAGGTTTATTCCACTGTGGGCATTGAGTGGTAACTTCATATCCCCTACAGGTCTCAGTCACCTGGATAATGTTTTCCTTAAGACCCACCTAATAAAATTGGCTCTTGAGCTGCAACTTTCATGACAGAGTTGCTGCCCTATGCATTGGCCAGGATATGAGTCACCCCCCTCAGTCCTTGACCTACTTGAGTCCATTGGAACTGATGTACGGATAACCCTTTCTTCTTAACCATAATTTGCCCTCCTGGGGCTGGGAAGGTGGCTCAGTGGTAGAGTGCTTGCCTTGCATGTGTGAGGCCCTCGGTTCAATTCCTCAGCACCACATAAGCAGAAAAAGCCGGAAGTGGGGCTGAGGCTCGAGTGGTAGAGTATTAGTCTTCAGCTGAAGAAATGAGGGACAGTGCCCAGGCCCAGTGTTCAGGCCCTATGACTGCCCAAAAAAAAAAAAAAAAAGAACATAATTTGCCCTTCCAAACACCTGCTGACTGCCCTTCTTGTATCCTAGACAACCAGCATATGGCTCCATTATGTCCCTGCCTGCAGGAAATAGCTAGACAACTATCAACTATCTATTGTTACCCCATTACCAACCCAAAATGCTGGAATGTCAGGTCACTGGGAGAAAACAGGCTGCTGAGAAAACTACTTTCTTATCTAACACATCACCTGTCCCAAACCAATCTTTGGAAGCACTGGCCTGAAACTGCTTAAACTTGCAAAACAAGCTATGTGCTAAAAGTCCTGCTGACTAAAGTTCTGCTTTTACCCTCCCTATATAAACCCTGCTTTAGCAAAACTCAGTGCGAGCTCTCTGATCCCGAACAAGGAGCTTGTGGTGATTGTACCCTCTTTATGTGTAGTCTTTCATCACTTAAAACCTTACAATATACATAAGGAGATAGACTTAAGCAGATAAAATGGAATAAAGAGAAAGTTGGAAAGAAGATGGAATGGTAAACAGCAAAAAAAGAGGGGGGTTGATGGAAAGATCTAAGTAAGTAAGGCAGGTAGAAAGGAAGCAAGGAGAAAGAAAGGTTGGATGGATATAGGAACAGGATGATAAAATGAAACAAGAATATATTTAGAAAGATATGAGTTAGAGTGAAAGACAGGAAGCCTGGCACTAGTGACTCATGTGGCAGCCTGAGGAAGAAATCTATGGCACTCTGATCTCCAATAAACTACAAAAATAAAAAATAAAAATCCAGAACTGGAGCTGTTGCTAGTATGTACACCTTCAGCAAAAAGAAGCTGGGGTATAGCACACAGGTCCTAAATTCCAGCTTGAAGACAGAAAGAAAATGAGAAAGAAAGAAAGTGTTAGAGAGAGACAGAGAGAGAGAGAGAACAAAATAATGAAAGGAAGGAATATAAAGAAAATATAAAACAGAAATAAAAGAGAAAGAGAGGGGGAAAAGGAGGGAGGGAAAGAGGGAGTGCCAAAAAAGAGAGATAAAAGTACATAAAGAAAGATACAAGAGTGGCTCATGCCTGAAAACCTAGCTACTCAGAAGGATGAGATCTGAGGATTGTGGCTCAAAGGCATCCTGGGCAAGTAAATCCATGAGACTATTACTTCCAACTAATTACCAAAAGGTCAGAAGCAGAGCTGTGGCTCAAGAAGTCTAACATTACCATTAAGGGAAAAACTCGGGAACATGACCCATGTCTTGAGTTCAACCCTAGGAAAGGTTTATTTTAAAAAGAGAGGAAGGAAGGAAAGAAAGAAAACAGTAAGGGGAAGAAGGAAAAATAAGGTGAAATACAGGAGAGAAAATGGTAGAAATATATAAATAAGTAAAAGGTACCATCCAAAAGTTATAATCCAAAAATTCCTTTTCCTCAACGTATTTCGGTTTATAAAAGCATTTAAAAGTTGAAAAATGGGAAATAAGGCAAAATAAATGAATGTATGGAAACAAAGGAAGAAGAAAAATAAAGAAATAATATAAGAAGTAATTAGTGATTCTGAAAACAACAAAACACAGAGAGGGAGATAGGCAAGGAGGGAGGGAGAAGAAAAAAAGTGAAAAAATCATACAGAAGAGAAATTACTAAGAGGAGCATGGTTGTAGAAGATAGCTAAGGAAGGAAGGAAAGAAGAAAGAAGAAAGGTAGGCTTGAAATAGACAAGATGGGAAGCAAAAGGAAAAAGGCACAACAAAGGAAAGAAGAAAGAGGAAGAAAGAAGAAAGGAAGAAAGAAAGACCAAGAAAGGGAGATAGGAAGGCAGGAAGAAAAGAAGGAAAAGTGGGAGGGAAAGAAAGAAGGAAGGAAGAAGGGAAAGAGAAAGAAAAACAGAGGAAGGAAAGGAGAAAGAACATAAGGGAGGAAGTAAGTTGCAAAGAAAAGAGGAAGATAGAAAGGACAAAAGAAGGAAGAAAGAAAGTGAAAGAAGAAAGGAGACAGAAAGAAAGAAAGAAAGAGAAAGAAAGAGTGAGAATTGGAATAGAAATGAAAAAAGTGGGCTGGGAAGGTGGCTCAGTGGTAGAGGGCTTGCCTTGCTTGAGTCCCTGGGTTCCATTCCTCAGCACCAGATAAGCAGAAAAAGCTGGAAGTGGTGCTGTGGCTCAAGTGGTAGAGTGCTACTAGCCTTGAGCCCTTCAGAGCTGAGGGACAGCACCCAGGCCCAGAGTTAAGCCCATGACCGACCCTCCTCCCCCCCAAAAAAAGTGGAAAAAGTTAAGGAGAATATAAAGAAAGGCAATAGCAAATAAGGATTTAAGAAAGGATGGAAGAAATGAAGAAACCAAATGTTAATAAAGAGAAAGCAAGCAAGCAAGCAAAAAAGAAAGAAAGGAAGGAAGAAGGAAAGAGAGAAAGGAAGAAAGAAAGAAAGAACAAAAAGAAAAGAAGCCCATGTCTCCAGGTGAGGGTGATCAATGGGCCTTGGGAACAACATTGAGTTATGAGAACAAAACAGATCCCCATCATTTGAGACCTTAAAGGGTTATAAAAGATTTGTATCATCCTGTCTATATTTCCATCCATCCTTTCCTTCTCCTTGCTTCTTTTCTACCTGCCTTACTTAGATCTTTCCATCAACCTCCTTATTCTTATTCTTATTATTTGTTTTTACTATTTACCATTTCATCTTCTTTCCTGCGCTCTTTTTTATACCATCCTATTTTCTCTGCTTAAGGCTTCTTGATTATGCCAAAAGGAGACAGAATGGCCAGGGCCCATTGCAAGTGCAATGGTGCATTGCAAGTGCAAGTGCTTAGGTTCATTCTGATGGAAGGGGGTCTTCTTTTTTTTTTTTTTTTTTAATTTAATTTTATTGTAAAGCTACTATACAGAGGGTTACAGTTACATGAGTGAGGTAATGAGTACACTTCCTCTTGAACATTGTTACCCCCTCCATTGTTTTCCCCCTACCATCCCCTCCCTCCCTCCCTTCCCCGAGGTTCTTTTTTTTTTGATTGTGATTAAATGATTACATAATTTCAAAGTCACAAGTTCATTCTAACTTCCCTGGAGCAAATTGTCTACCACAGTCTGTAATATATAACAGTGTTCACATGTTATATACCATGTTTGTGATCAGCAGCATGGGGATATTTAGTAGTGGTTCAACCAGATGAGCGGGAGTTCTTTGTTTCTTAAGTCCTGTTAGTTTTGTCGTATCACCTAACCTTTTGGATTTAGCATCCACTTATCAGGGAGACCATGTTTGTCTCTTCGTTCTTGGCTTACCTCGCTCAACATGATTCCTTCTAGCTCCATCCATTTCCCTGCAAGTGCCATTATTTTGTCATTTCTAATGGCTGCATAATATTCCATTGTGTATAGATACCACAATTTTTGGATCCATTCATCTGTGGTGGGGCATCTAGGTTGTTTCCATATCCTAGCTATTGCGAACAGTGCTGCAATAAACATGGAGGTGCACGTGTCCTTGTATATTGGTTCCTGTTGTTCAGGGTAGATGCCTAGAAGTGGTATGACTGGGTCGTAGGGGAGGTCAATCTTTAGCTTTCTAAGGACCCTCCAGACTGCTTTCCAAAGTGGTTGTATAAGTGTACATTCCCACCAGCAGTGTAATAGGGTTCCTCTTTCTCCACATCCCCTCCAGCATTTGTCGTTGGCTGATTTGTGGATGTGGGACATTCTGACTGGGGTAAGGTGGTATCTCAGGGTTGTCTTTATTTGCATTTCGGAAGGGGGTCTTCTGAAGGAAGGTATAAGAGTTAGTGTCCAGAAAGAACCTTGTGTTAGGAACTGACAGAAGCAGCTGATGTGAGCTGCAGGGGGGCTCAATGGGATTGCCAAGAAGCCAACAATTGCCAACAACTGCCAACAATTTAGGCATATGAGGATATGAGATATGTCATAGGGGGCATTATTTCCTTTAAGGGATTATTGGGCTGGTGAGCATAGCTGGCGGCCCTGTTACTCATAATCCAATCACTCTTTCCCACTTTGTGAAGGCTAGTCTACTCTCCATAGGGGCTTGTGTTGTTATAGTAATATTGTAGAAGTATAGGTATATACCCTACTGGCTAGGAGATATCTATAGGGACTGCTAGTGAGACTCAAGTTTGGGTTGGTCCTCAGAGCACCCATTGAGGGGGGGGTCATATGTTTAGATATGTCTATAGTCCATTCAATATTGGCTGGTTTTCTGAAATTCTCTGGACTGAGGTACCAGTTACTTCAGTGGCTTCAAATTCTGGCTGAAAATGGCCTGATGATATAACCCTCCTGGTACCTGAATATGAGCTGCAAAGTACTGATCCAGTACTTGAGAGCAGAGGCAGATCCAGCATGCAGGAGCCACAGTAGAGTATGACTTGAGGAGTAGGGGCATGGGTAGTTTACATTCTGAAAGCTTAAAAAAAGATTAATTAGACTTTTCCAGAAAACCACACAGACATCCAGGTACAGAGAACAAAGAAAGGTTTATTTTTGTGAAAGAGGACTAGCAAGATTCCTTCTCACAAGGGAGAAGTGAGAAGCAGCACTGGCTATTGTCTGGGGTGACCTATATAACCTAGGAGATTTAGGAGGGCCTAGAAGGAGCTAGGAGGCAGAGACCCCCACTGTGGATGTGTGGGCCAGGGGCTTCATCATGGCAGACTAGGATTTATGGTGGCTAACCAACTAGTAGATAAGGGTTCTGCAATTGTCCAGACCTGAAGTTCACTCTAAAGGGCTCTTGTTGCCTTATATGGTGGTAGCTGCCCTAGAGAAGTGCCATCCCAAGGTACAGGGGGTTGGAAGTTGATTATTTACTGCATTTATTACATGGGCCTAATGTTGTTTAATAAGGAAGCATACTAAGCTGTGGAGAAGGGAAGGAGTGGAGTAAGGGAGCTCATTTCTCTAACACAGGAGGTCATGGAAAGTTTGTAAACATGCCTATCACTCATGTTGGTCTAAACTTGTCAGTCATCTGTGATAGTGGGCAGTAAAAGCTAAGGCTGTAAAATGTAAAAATATTTTAAATCCCAAACCCCCTGTTTCTGCTCAAAGTCCTAATTGGCAGTAACTTTTGAGATGGCACCAACTACATAAATTCATTTGTCAAAAAAGTTGTAGAGCTGTGATTATGTCCTTATCGAGATCTGTCTAAAGGCCTCTACAGGTAGGCATTATTGGAGCCACTAAAAATCAGGTTCCTCCGCCAGCCAAAAACACTTTTACAAATCAGGGTGTTAAACAGGCTATGTTGTTGTAGCCCCAGAAAAGGCCTGTACATTTGTTAAAGGTTAAATGTTGTATATAAGCCACTGAACAGGCTGCCCAGAGGCGAGGGGTGGTACTTAGAGTGCCAATTAGTGGCAGATTAAAAACAACTACTGTTTCATTTTTTTAAAAAACTCTGACAAGTAATTGTTAGTTAATTGTTAACAAGTTATAGGGAACCTCAATTGCAAGGATTTTCTTGTTGCTTTAATTGGAAATAAAAAGGGCTTTTGTAACAAAGGCTCCTTTTGCCACAGTTCAAAGCCATATAAGCACTAAGAATCTAAAACTTCATCTCTCAGCTAATCAACACAGAGCAAGGCTGAAGGCAAGGCTTGAGACTCACCTCTAAGTATCAAGCAGAAGGCTAAAAGTGGCATTGTGACTCTAAGTCAAAGAGCACTAGCCTCAAGCAAAAGTGCTCAGGGACAGTGACTAAGCCTTGAGCCCAAACCCGGTAAATGGCAACTGGGACAAGCTATCCCAGTAATGGATGCTGAGAACCCCCCAGGACAAAGTCAGTTGTGACATCAGGAAGCCATGGAGAGCAGTAAGAGGAGATGACATCCTAAATGTTGTCACTTTATGTTTGCCCTATCAAAATTAATCAGAGCTGGGAGATCAAGAGAAATAGTTGCTTGCTCACCTAATGTCCATACCTGTTACCTGTTCTAACTGGACAGAAAGTTAACAGTCTTGTCTTTGTTATCTGCTATTTGCATCTAATATTACTCTCTGATTGGTACTCTCAACAAGTCTGTTATGCTCTCCTCTACCCAGTTACCCAAAAGACCCTAGACATCCTCTTTCTGCCTTCCTACCCTGAGTCCATTTATTCCTCCTTCCCTGTAATAGGCTGTAACTGGGCTTATACTCCAAATGGAACATTTCTGGCCCATGGCCAATGTTAACTGACCTTGTCACCTTGTCGGCTTTTGACTGATCTGTTGCCAGCTTTTTGCTTGATCTTTCCAAAAGTCTCTTTCAACAGGATTACATCTCCCCACTTAGGAACAAGTGGTATTTGTTCCTATAGGCAACCAGAGACACTTATACAGACCCAGCACAGACCCAGACTCTAAAATCCCCAGCTCCAGGGAATCCTTGATGCTCCCAGGCCAGCAGGAAGCAGCCAAATGAGCCCATGACACCCATTGGCTCTAGTACCTTTAAATATCTCTGCTAACTCCTCTTCAGATTGCTATTATCCTAAAGCAGGAAAAATCTTACTCCCCCTTCTTCAGGATGCCATGAGTCAGATACCATGCTATGTCTCCAATCAGACAGAAAAGGCAATTTCAGGTCTTTGATAGCCCATTCTGGAATCAATCCCCTCTCTTGGGGTACTAACATTTTTTTTTTGCTTTTTATTAATTGTGTCTTACATTTTAAATAACTATTGTCAAAAAGGAGGACCTTTACCAACCATTGTCAAGCAGAAGCTTCTTGGATGGTACCAGGCCAAGCAACAAAACAGAGACTGTTGACTACTCCGCCCCTTTATAGCATGAAGTAGCTCCAGAAGAAATGATCTTTACACATAGCCCCCAACCTGGTACCACCTATTTTTATTAAACAGAGTGGGTAATGTATTATGCTCACCTTTGGTCCTCAACTCTACCCAGACCTGTGCCTCTCCCAGCCCTGGAGTTCCCACTATACAGTTAGCCTCTCCCTCTCTCCGCCCAGATCCACCTGGGCTCCCATCCACCTCACTTCCAACCCTCAGATCCCTCCTGTTACTTGGATGGTGATGGAGGCCATGTGCTCCCTTTTGGGGGAAATATGGCTCCTCTAATAAACCTTATAATAATATTTCTCCTGTTCCTGCCTGCCTCTTCATGGTCCCCTGGGATGGATGTGACAGATCCCTTCAGGATTGACACTCAAGAATTGTGCTTCATGGGAGTCAGGGCCGGCCCTGGGACTCTTCGCCAAGGGCTGTCCTCCCCGCAGCTGCCTGGCTGCCCACCACTGCCCGGTCCACTCCGAGCCCCGCGCTCCGCACCGACATGGCCTCGGGCGCTCCGCCCGTGAAGATTGGAATAATCGATGGAACAGGCCTGGATGACCCAGAAATTTTACTTTTTTTTTTTTAATTTAATTTAATTTTATTTGAGAACATACTGTACAGAGGGGTTACAATTACATGGGCAGGATAATGCATACATTTCTTACCAAGCATTGCAGCCTCCTCCTTTGTTTACCCTTCACCTCCCTTCCCAGCCTCCCCCCTCCCCCCCACCCAATCCCCCCCCCCCCACACCGACATTGTAAAGCTTGTTTTTGACATGACATTTTGTACTTCTCATTGTTGCAACATGACCCAGAAATTTTAGAAGGAAGAACTGAGAAATATGTGGATACTCCATTTGGCAAGCCATCTGATTCCTTGATTTTGGGGAAGATAAAAAATGTTGATTGTGTCCTTCTTGCAAGACATGGAAGGCAGCACACCATCATACCTTCAAAAGTCAGCTACCAGGCAAACATCTGAGCTTTGAAGGAAGAGGGTTGTACTCATATCATAGTGAGCACAGCTTGTGGCTCTCTGAGAGAGGAGATTCAGCCTGGTGATATCGTCGTTATTGATCAGTTCATTGACAGGACCTTGATAAGGCCTCAGACCTTCTATGATGGGAATCATTAAGGAGTGTGTCCTATTCCAATGGCTGAGCCATTTTGCCCCAAAACAAGAGAGGTCCTCATAGAGACTGCTAAGAAGCGAGGACTTCGATGTCACTCAAAGGGGACAATGGTCACTATTGAGGGGCCTCGTTTTAGCTTTCGAGCAGAAAGCGTCATGTTCCGCACCTGGGGGGCAGATGTCATCAATATGACCACAGTACCAGAGGTGGTTCTTGCTAAGGAGGCTGAGATTTGCTATGCAAGCATCGCCATGCGACAGATTACTGAAAGATTAAAAATTGACCATTACCATTACTAACTTGCTAACTGCTGATTCTGCTTCTGTAAACTTGCTTATGCTAGGCATTGCCCCTTCCCTTCCCAGAAATGAGTTAAGAAGTTTCAGGGACCAGATGCCGGCCCCAGGACAAGGTCAGTGGTCATAGATAAAAAACAGACAGTACATGTTCCTCAGTTCCCATTTAAAAATTCCCCAGACAGGACCTTGAGATAACGATCACCTGGCAAGACCACAAGCTAAGCCAAATGTCAACCAATCATAGGCCTATAACCATGTAACCCCCCCCCCCCCCCTTAAACCAACCATGGGCCAGTCATTTTACAAAGAGTGTTACAAAATTTCCCGCCTGGCAAAGTGATTGTTGGTGTATATGGAGACCTTTAAATGGACCAATCCTGGGATGCTTTGTGTTATGCATTAATCTTGTGGTTTTTGCCTTTAAATTAGCCTGTAATCTCTGCTCGGGGCTCCCTGTCTGCTCGGGACAGAGAGTCCAGTTTGCGCAAACGTCAAATAAACTCCTCTTGCTTATTGCATCTCCCAGCCTGGAGTCTGAGTTTTCTGGGGCACCCTCCCGTTGACGAAAGTATCCTAGGGGACTAGGGTCTTTCATTTGGTGCATTGGCCGGGAACCAGGCACCCCCAAACCCCAGATTCCAGGACCGGCAGGAGGTAAGATAGAGCTCTTGTCTTGTGTGTTTGTCACTTTCGTTTTGCATTCTGGGATCCAAATCTGTATGTGGACTAGAGGGAAAAGCAGATGTGCCCAGTACCCTAGTCCCGCCCTGGAGCCCTGCTCCAGGGTCGTCTGTATTTGGGCCAGAAGGAAAAGCAGACGTGTCCAGTACCCTGGTCCCGCCCTGGAGTCCTGCTCCAGGGTTGTCTGGAGGAAGGAGGAGATCCGAGTTTCTCTCTGTTCTGGGGAGTTAAGGCGAGGCCGCCACTCCCATCTGTAATTCCTTCCTCATCTCTACTCGGTTGCCGCGCAGCATCTGGTTTTGTCTGTTTCTGTTTAGTGTTACTTGTTTTTAGTGTTTTTTTTTTTGTGTTCTCTATAGAGATGGGACAACAAGTGAGTCCACTTCTAGGACAATTACGATTGCTGGAAGGAGCATGAAGAAGCAGTTTCAGTGGACCGTGTTTTAAAGACCCTGAAGGAAAATGCCAATAAAGCTAAAAGTTTACTGTTTACTACCATACCTCAGATAGGGTCCATGGGATGGTCAGAAACTCTCCGTAACCTGAAGAACATGGCCCAGTTTTCTGTTTTATTACCAAGACATTAAAAGAAAGTATGACTGCCCCCCAAAAAGAAGACTTTCTGCTACTAGTCATTTTGAGAGTTTTACTTGAAGAACAGGGGAAAGACATGCCCTTGCCTATATCAGAAGAAGAATGTGGTAAGAAAGAAAAGACATTGAATGTATTACAGACTCCACTGAAAAGACTGACACTCGTTCAGGATGAAGAAAAGAAGCAAATGACCAATGAGCAGGGAAAACTTTACATTTTAGGAAAAAACCAAAGATCCCATTTCACCTCCCCCCCATTAAATTTGCAACAAAAAATTGGGTCAATATCCAGTGTTCTTTGTTACCAGGGATAATGAGAAAGAAAATAGGGCTCAGGCTGCTTGTTTTGATATGACTGTAAATTGGAACAGTCTTCTGGAGGTCAGTTTATCAAAATACATCAGATACTTGACAGTACTTATGCACTTTGTTGGATATTTCTAGGAACTTCTCTAAAAATTATCAGATACATGCAAAGAACATTGTTTTTGTTTGTGAGATGATTCTTCGGGAGTTTTTTTTTTTTTTGCCAGTCATGGTGCCTGAACTCTGGGCCTGGGCGCTGTCCCTCAGCTTTTCAGCTCAAGGCTAGTGTTCTACCACTTGAGCCACAGCACCATTTCAGCTTTTTCTGCTTATGTGGTGCTGAGGATTCGAACCCAGGGTCTCATGCATGCTAGGCGAGCACTCTACCACTGAGCCACCTTCCCAGCCCCCATGCAAAGAACTTTGTATAAAGAAGGATGTTAAATAGTGTTGCTTCTAATAGCAGATACTCAAAATAATCTGAATATCCAACAGTTGTAGGTAAGTTGAGGTTTAGTTATAATTACGCTGTGAAACAATCAACTGAAGATCATATTTTCTTTTTTTTTATTTTTCTTTTATTGTGAAAATACTGTACAGAGTGGTTACATTTCTTATCAAGTATTGTAGCCTCCTCCTTTGTTTCCCCTTCCCATCCCTTCCCATCCTCCCCCCAACCTCCACCCAATCCTCCCCCCACCCCCGAAGTTGTAAAGTTCGTTTTCGACATAACAATGTGTACATCTCATTGTTGCAATGGGTCCACCTGTATCCCTATTTCAACAATTTGTTTTTCCCCTTCCCCTCCACAAATTATACCAACATGAAATACAGTGAAAGCAGGGGTTACACTGTGGGGGAGGGACATATAAAGCAACAAAGAAATAATCTTATGTGTTAGAAACAATCCCATGAGAGAAAAAAAAACATTTGAATACATATCTTATGAAGATCATACTTTCACATAGTAATGTCCTAAGGAAATTGTTCTAAAGTAGGAAATTTTTTAAAAAATAACAAATTTTACAGTACTAGTTTTATCTTAAAAATGCTATGTTGAAGCCGGCACCAGTGGCTCAGCCTGTAATCCTAGTACTCAGGAGGCTGAAATCTGAGGATCATGGTTCAAAGCCAGCCCAGGCAGGAAAGTCCATAAGACTCATTCTCAGTTAACCAGCAAAAGGCCAGGAGAGGAACTATGGCTCAAGTGCTAGAGTACCAGCCTTGAGTGAAAAGCTAAGACATAGTGTGGAGATCCTAAGTTTAAGACGCAATACTGGCACAGGAAAAAAATAATTTAAAATGGGCTTAGAAAAATTAAGTTCTTTTTTTTTTTTTAATTTTATTTTATTTTATTTGAGAACATACTGTACAGAGGGGTTACAATTACATGGTCAGGATAATGCAGACATTTCTTACCAAGCATTGCAGCCTCCTCCTTTGTTTACCCTTCACCTCCCTTCCCAGCCTCCCCCCTCCCCCCCACCCAATCATACCCTCCCTTCCCCCCCTCCGACATTGTAAAGCTGGTTTTGACATGACATTTTGTACTTCTCATTGTTGCAACAGGTCCACCTGAATCCTTAAACGACTTGTTTGTCCCCATCTCCTCCACATGTTATACTGACATCAAATATAGTGAAAGCAGGGGTTATACTGTGGGGGAGGGACATACAAAGCAACCAAGAAATAATCTTATAAATGCGTTAGAAACACATGCATGAAAGAAACAAAAACATTAAAATACATATTTGAGGGTTCGTTTTCCTAACATCACATTCTCTGACTTTTTCCGCTTGACTCATACCTATACTAGATATTGCAAATAAGGGAAACCATGGGACCTATGTTTCTTTGGGCCTGGCTTATTTCACTTAATATAATTTATTCCAAGCCTTTCCATTTCCTAACAAATGGGGCAATGTCATTCTTTCTGATGGAGGCATAGAATTCCATTGTGTATATATACCACATTTTCTTGATCCATTCATCTATTGAGGGGCATCTGGGTTGGTTCCATATCTTAGCTATGGTAAATAATGCTGCAATAAACATAGTTGTGCTGGTAGCTTTAGTGTGGTCTTTTTGTAAACATTAGGGTAAATGCCCAAAAGTGGGATTGCTGGGTCATAGGAGAGTTCTATGTGAAGTCTTTTGAGGAACCTCCATACTGCTTTCCAAAGTGGTTGAACAAGTTTACATTCCCACCAACAATGAAGTAAGGTTCCTTTCTGTCCACATCCCCTCCAGCATCTGTTGTTGTTAGAGTTCTTGATTTTTGCTGTTCTAACTGGAGTGAGGTGATATCTCAATGTTGTTTTGATTTGCATTTCTTTTATGGCTAGGGATGTTGAACATTTCTTCATGTGTCTATTGGCCATCCTTCTTTCTTCTTCAGAGAAGCTTCTCTTTAAGTCTTTCGCCCACTTACTTATTGGGCAGTTGTTTCTTTGAGGATTTGTTGTTGGGTGGTTTAATTTTTTGAGTTCCAAGTATATTTTAGATATGAGACCCTTGTCCGTTGTATGGCTAGTAAAGATCTTCTCCCAGTCCGTGGGCTTTCTATTGATCTTGCTAGCTATGTCATTTGCCCTGCAGAAGCTCTGCAACCTTATACAATCCCATTTGTCCAACCTTTCTTTGATTTGTTGTGTTTCTGGGTCTCTATTCAGAAAATTTCGGCCTGAGCCAAGGAGACCCAGGGTTTCTCCTATTCCATCCTGTAATGTTTTCAGAGTGTCTGCTTTGAGTTCAAGGTCTTTGATCCATTTGGAGTTGATTCTGGTGCAGGGTGAAATATAAGGATCTAGCTTTAGTTTTCTACATGTAGTTAACCAATTTTGCTAGCACCATTTACTGAAGAGGCTGTCTTTCTTCCATTCTATTGTTTTAGCTCCCTTATCGAAGATTAGATGGCTATAGGTCTGTAGGTTCATTTCTGGGTTTTCAATTCTATTCCATTGGTCCTGAGGTCTGTTCTTATGCCAATACCAAGCTGTTTTGATTACTATGGCTTTATAGTAGAGTTTGAAATTTGGTATTGATATTCCTCCAGCAGTGTTCTTTCCGTTGAGGAGCGTTTTTGCTATTCGGGGTCTTTTATTGTTCCATATGAATTTTTGGATTGCCTCTTCTATTTCCTTGAAGAATGAGGGTGGAATTTTGATAGGTATTGCGTTGAATTTGTAGATAGCCTTGTGAAGTACTGCCATTTTCACGATGTTAATCTTTCCAATCCAGGAGCATGGGAGGTTTTGCCATTTTTTAAGTTCTGTGTTGATTTCCTTTTTCAAGATTTTAAAGTTTTCATCATAGAGGTCCTTCACTTCTTTAGTTAAGTTAATTCCTAGGTATTTTATTTTTTGTGGGGCTATTACAAATGGAGTTGCTTTCCTAATTTCAGCCACACTAGAAAAATTAAGTTCTTAAAAGAAGTTTTTGTTAATGAAACAAGAGTCAAATAGCAACCTAAACAGTAGTGTTGTTTAAGGGATTTACATAATTCACTTGAACATTGGTGACTTTGCAGTCAGATCAGTACTTGGGTTTACAACTGTATCCTGAGAAAAGCCATGTGTTTTAATACTGAGGTAGTTGAAAGTCAAGCATGTCAGATGTTTTTAAAACTTGCTTCTACTCCATTTATGAGTTATTTTACATGAGTTGGTATCTTGTGTTTTCTATGAAAAGGCTTTTCCTTAATATTTTTTACCATTAATTTTCTAAAAATGCCTATTTTCTTAAATTTACAGCATAAGAATAATATCTTTTTTCCCCCTCAGAGGTAGCTTCTTAGTATGGTCTGTCAAAGAATATTTAAGGATCAGAATTCATGATCTTTTTTTTTAAAGAGTCTGTAAAATCAATGTGTTGGTATTTATGAGATTGGCTTCAAGATAATAAGCTGCTAATTATAAACAAATAAAGAATTATTCTCAAAAAAAAAAAAAAAAAGAACTGTTCTTCTGTAGGCACACATGCTCCCACTTAGGCTACAACTCTAGCCCTTGTATGCTTCAGTAATTTTCCAGACAATATTGTACATTGTTTTCATGGGGCCAGCCTCAAACAATAATACTTCTGCCTATAGCCTCTCATATAGCTGATATTACAGGTATGTACCACATATAGATCCTATCAATGGGTCTTCCTATCATTTGTAGGTTAGCATAGAACCATAGTCCTCTCAGTTTCTGCCTTCCAGAGAGCTGGGATTATAAGGTTGAACTACTCTGATTGGCCTTAGTTTTATTTTAATTAATTGCTAGTCCTGGGACTTGAACTTCAGCCCTGGGCTCTGTCCCTGAGCCTCTCTGTGCTCAAAGCTAGTGCTCTATCTCTTGAGCCACAGCACAAGTTTCTGTTTATGTGGTAACAAGGAGTTGAACCCAGGGCTTCATGCATACTAGGCAGGCAATCTCCCACTGAGCCACATTCCTAGCCACTTAATTTTAGATCAGAGTTTGTATGTAACCTAAGTTGGTTTGGAGATGACATCTAGTCCTATGTTCAAATGGAGTCCAATGCTATAGGCAAACTAGGAAGAGTTGTATACTTGTCACATGTGTGGTACACATTGTGGCCCAGGCTGACTTTGAATCAGAATCCTCAGATCTCAGCCTCTTGAGGAACTTAGATTATAGTATAGGTCATTAATCACTGGAGTCTGGCTGATAGCATTTTTTTAACCTTGTCTTATTTTGATCTGGGGCTTGAACTCAGGGCCTAAACCAGTTACTGAGGTTCTTTGGCTCAAGGCTAAGATCTCCACTTGAACCATAACACTACTTCTGACTTTTGAGGAGTTAACTAGAGAAAATTGCATTAACTTTCCCATACACAGTGGCATTAAACCATAATCCCCAGATCCCAACCTCTTGGGAAGTTAGGAATACAGACATAAACCACAACCTTCTATTTCTTTTTAGCAGGGGAAATGTGGTCTGGCTCAAATCAGACTTTATTTATAAACTATAGTAGCTTAAAAATAAAGTAAAATTCTAACTGTTTACAATGTTTAAGGTCAAGATGAAGATCATCTAGGATAACTGAGCTTTTGCAGGATTTTTCCTAACATTACTTTCAATCTCAAATAAAAGGTTATAGAAAGCATTCTGTTTTAAAATTTGGATTATCATAATGGAGAATTCTCTCTTGTCACTAAGTTTTTAGTGTCCTTGTGTTAAACTGCTATAATTTGTCACTGAGCTAGGGTGTTGGGTAGCCTTGCCTGGTTCCAGTCTCAATTTGGATAGATTGTAATAATAATACTGTTGTGGTTTGTAAATATACTTGTACAGTACTTAAACATTTACAAGATGTTTTCATAGCTACACTGTTCTGAATGTCCTAAGGTATGAGAGAACCAACCCCTTCCCTTTTGAACTTTCCCTTCCAGTTTCTCTTTCCTTCCCCTTTTCCTCCCCTTCGCTGTTTTCTTTCCTCTTCTTTCTTCTCCTTCCATTTCCCCTTTTCTTTTCTTTTTTTTTTTTTTGGTCCAGTCTTGGGGCCTGAACTCTGGGCCTGGGCATTGTCCCTCAGCTCTTCAGCTCAAGGCTAGCGCTCTACCACTTGAGCCACAGCGCCACTTCCGGTTTTTTTCTTTTTGCTTATGTGGTACTGAGGAATCGAACCCAGGGCCTCAGGCATGCAAGACAAGCGCTCTACCACTGAGCCACCTTCCCAGCCCTATTTCCCCTTTTCTTTCCTCTCTTCTCTTCTCTTCCTTTTCCTTTCCCTACTTACCCTTCTGCCTTTTTCCTACCTCCTTCCTACCTTTCTGAAATCTCCCTTTTCCCTCTCTCTTCCCCCTTTCCTCCCTGTTCCTTCTTCCTCCCTCCTTGTTTCTTCTTCCCCTATCTCTGTTCCCTTTTTTCTCTTCTTCTCTTTTTTCTTCCTTCCTAGGTGATGGTATGTAGTCATGGTGGGTGGAGAGAGTATAAGTGTCTTAATAGAGTCCTATACCATGCATGTGGGAAAACTAAGTAGAGTTGTCCATTGTCATGCCAATGGCAGCCCAATAAGCAAAGCTTGGGCTTTGCTTTACATTTTCTGGGAAGGAAGGGAAAGGGGGTCATTGTTGCTATGGGTTATTTTTTTATGTAGGGCTTATGGTATCCAGAATAAGGTTTGTGTTGCATAGAAATGATAAGATTTCTATATACAATGGTCTTCCCTCCCTTTCTCACTCATTTCTCCTCTCTGTGTAGCCCAGTCTTGCCTCAAACTTTTGATTCTTTTGCCTCATCCTGGTACATAGCTGAGATTATAAGCACATGCTACTATGTTAGGATTTGACAACCAATTCTAAACATCCCCTTTTTGAATAATCACCTTTAGAGGAAAAAAAATATTCCTCTTCAATGTAAAAAATTATTAGTCATGTATACTTGAGAGACTGAGGTAGAAGCATTGTTGGGGTTCACCCTAGGCAATAAAGTGAGAACTTATCATTAAAATAAAAAAAATTATAAAGAAGAGTTTGCAAGCTTCATGCAGGTGGCTCACAGCTGTAATCCTATCTATTCAGGAAGCTGAGGTCTATGGTTCAAAGCTAGCCTGGGGAGGAAAAGACATGAGATTCATATTTCTCATTAACCCCCCAAAACTAAGAAGTGGAGCTATAGCTTAAGTGATAGCCTGAGGAAAAAAAAACACTCACAACTCAAACATTATTTTTAATTAAAAAAAAAAAGCCCAAGTGACAGCTTACTTAGTTAAGTTTGGTGGTATGTGCTGTGGGGATAAAAAGGGGAGGCAGAACAGAGAGAACTGATCTTGAGTTGATGATCTTGAGTTGGATGCTAGTGTTTGCCATACAAGCAGACCCTGACTTAAGAGCAAATGAGAGGAAAAGTTTGTTTGATTGCAAAGCAAAGAATCATTTAGTAGTGACAAGTTGTCATGTGTTACTTAGTATTAATGATAGAGAATTCTAAAAACAACATAGGAATAGCACATAAAGAACCGAAGTATTGTAGTAAGAAATCCAGGTTTTCTCCTCAAGATCCTCAAAGCTGAAATGTGCAAGTGTGTGACTTTGCTCTTCTAGATTGGGACAAATTCATTGAGGGCCCAGGTAAGCTAGCAAAGAGGAGGCTGTCCCCTTGGCTTACAGGGAAGCTCACAAGGAATTTAGGCAGGATGTCTGTAGGACTCATCAGAAAGCTATCCATGAAACTGTTGCTAAAATTTGCTGGGAAGCTGCTGACTGGGTCAGTGAGGATGGCTAGAAAGCCAGCCTTGGACTTACCAGTGCTTATCATGCTGATGTCATATCCTTAAGGAATGGTCAGGAGAGGAAAGCACATTGGGGTCAGGAAGGAAGGCTTAGCTTCCTTCTGTGTCCCTACAGAACTCTCTGCTGGCAATATTGAACAGTTACAGAAAGGGAATCCAGGAGAAATGTGGTCAATGTTTCACAGGATGGAGGCCATGGGCATATGTATGTCAGCTTTGGAGGGTTGGGAGACTGAGTTTCATATTTCTCTTCTTTTTCAGGTGCTCAGTTTCAGCTTGAAAATAGAGGTTGTGGCTCTGTCTTTAACTGCTAAAGCACACTTTCTTTCTCTGCAACACTCTTTACTTCCTAGATGCTTCCTAGATATTGGTATTCAGTAGCTTTCCCTTGTAAGGTTGTGATCCGTGTTATATGGAGTGTAGCCCTGTTTCTAAGCCCTTTTCTGCCTTTTATTTCTATTTTATTCTAATCTATTCTATTTATTTTCTGTGCTTGGGGTTTGAACTCAGAGTGTTGACACTATCTCCAAGTTTTTTTTTCTCAAAGGTAGTACTATACCATTTGAGCCACAGTTCTCCTTTAAGCCTTTTTGGTGAACAATTGGAGATGAAAATCTCATGAAGTTTCTTGATCCAGCTGTCTTTGAACCATGATCTTCAGATATCAGCCTCCTGAATAGCTAGGATTACAGGCATCAGCCATTCATGCCAGCTTTGATAAGTCTCTTTAATCCTTTGGTTTGATTTGATTTGGACTTTTCTTTCTGAGGACTTCTTCTTTGCTGTTGCTCTTTTTGGCTTCCTTTTTACCTGCTTGGAAGCAGTGTAGACTGATAACTTATTTTCTGGGCTTTCCTTTTGCTATCCTTTGGGTGGAACCAATCTTCCTTTTGAATGTCTTGTATTCATTGGCAAGTGAGCAGAGAGGTTGGGCCTGCTAGGTTAGGGATAAAAAGGAATAGCCTGCCCACTCTTGTGTGCTTGCTTGCCAGAATTTTGGCCAATGGCACATTCTTCTGCAGAAGTAAACTTTGTCTTGACAAGCTCCTTTTGAGTTAGTGTCTTTATTCCTGCACAACACCCTAACATCAGGGAGGTTTTGCTTATCCTGGAAACTCATTGAACCTCTTATATATTGCAGACTGAAGAAGGAAATAAAGCCCCCTGTGGACAAGCTACTGGCTGGAGATGAGATCATGGGTATTAATGATATTGGCTTTCAGAGTAAAGTCATGAAGTGATTTATCTCTTGAAAGGATCCCTTAAGACCCTGGAGCTAAGCTGGTGTTGATGGCTATGCCTGTAATCCTAGCTACTCAGTAGGCTGAGATCTGAGGATCGTGGTTCAAAGCCAGACCAGGCAGGAAAGCCCGTTAAACTCATCTCCAATAAACCACTCAGAAAACTGGAAGAAGCACTGGCCTAAGCGGTAGAGCACTAGCCTTGAGCTGAAGAGCTGAAGGATAGCACCCAGCCCAGAGTTCAAGCACCATGACAACAACAAAAAAAAAGACCCTGAAGCTAGTGGCCAAAAAGTAAGGTGAAGGTCTGTTTTCATGTTTACCAAAACAAAGAAGTGAGGAGAAAATAAAATGTGAGGGCTAACTTGATTGCCCAGACTAATGTGATAATATCATTTGGACCAAGTCCTCTGAGTGTGTGTTTGTGTGTGTGTGTGCACTTAGAATGATAACCATCATTCTAAACCCTTTGCATATTGGTCTCATATCCTCCTCAGATTGGAAGATACCATAGTCTGCGCATGTTCAATAAATTGAAGTCTGTTTGCATAGCACCTGGGCATATCCTCTTCTATGCATTAATAATCCTATCTAGATGACTTTATGATACTTAACACAATGTGCATAGTATGTCAGTAGTTCTTATTCTGAGTTACTTAGGGAAGGATGATAAGAAAACAGTCAGAAAAATGTTCACCTTGGGGTTAGGTGTCAGCATCTCACTCCTATAATCCTAGCCACTCAAGAGGCTGAGATCCCATTTCCAAGTCAGCCCAGGCAGGAAAGTTCTTAAGATTCTTCCAGTGAGCACCAAAAAGCCTGAAGTGAAGCTGTTGCTCAGTGATAAATATTATTTCATGCCTGGGAAAGTCCCTGTACCAGTCCCTGTGTTTATTAGCACATAGGCAAACTCCTCCTCTGACCAATGCAGGAAGTCTTAGCCCAGCACCTGTGTTACCTGGCACACCTGCAGACAGTTACCTCTCCCTTCTTCAAGGTTATATCCAGGACCACCCTGGTCCTAGGACATGTGTGTGGTTCCCAGGCTATGAGGTCAGTCTGCATCTGGCTTATCTTCCAACTTGGAAACACATGACCGCACTTTCTCTCTGCCCCTTCCCTAGTTAAACTGGGGCAGGGCAACTACCCTCACCTTCAGTCACATACCCTCTCTTTCATTCACGTGTATGTTCAAGTTGGTCTGGAGCAGTTTGGGAATAATTTTCTCTTTCTGCTTGTGGACCATATGGTAGTCTCTTTCATCAGTTACCAATTAAAATCTAAAAGTAGAGTGCCAGTTTTGAGTGCCTGAGCACTCAAAAAAAATTGTTCACTTTGGGCTGGAGATGGTAGTACACATATATTACCACACTTACACAGGAGGCAGAGTTAAGAGAATCATGGTTTGAGGCTAGCCAGGCAAGGGTGGTAGGGGAGATTAACAAGACTCTATTTCAAAAAAATCAACTGAGTGTGGTAATCTTGCATATAAATTTAGCTACAGTTGACATGGAAGTAGGAAGAGGAGGTCTAAGGCCATAATATACAAAATCCCAGGCCTATCTAAAAACAACTCAATACAGAATAATGGCTACAAGCATAGGTAAAGTGGTAGAAGGCTTGTCTAACCAGCTTAAGGTCCTGAGTGCAAATCTCAGAAATAAGACACCTTTCTCCATCTTAGACAGCAGATTAATCTTCCTCTGTCTCTAAGAGTTAATTAGCATTTATAAGCATTTCATTCATAAATTTGGAATAGAATATGTCTTAATAAAAAAGAGGTCTAGACTGAGGTGTAGCTCAGAGATAGACTATGTATGGCACCTAAGATGGAGAAAAGTATCTAGTTCATTAGATGTAATACATCACCTCATCTGTAAACATGTAAATATCATATACTTCCCTACTTGAAAGCATGGCTTTGATGCCATTTATCCATCTATGATTGGCTGGATTATTTCAACCTCTGCCTTGATGCCATTTATCCATCTATCTTGGATGGGAGAGGTGTACTATCCCTCCTTGTGAAACCATGCAGCTGACAACTGTTAAGCAATATTTGAAACAATAGTTTTATGCAGAGACCCTCTCCTGGGTGACAGGTGCACCCTGTCGTTTCTCATGCTCTTCTTATATATGTCCAAGTGGCTGGGATAGGATTGCCTTGGGCCAGTTTCACAAAGTGCTTTCATGGAGCCAAAGGTATATGATCTTTCTGTCACTAAGCCAGTGATGGCCCCACTGCCCACAATCAGAATTTGGAACAGTTACATATTCCCTTCTGTATGCACAAGTGGCATTCAGGGTTCTTGATATTCAAGGCAGTTTGGTGTGGATGGAGGTCTGTCTAGAAACTGCTACCTGTAGGATTGTGGGCACAGTCTGGGAGTGCAGAATTTTTGCCTAGCTCTTTCTCCTGGCAGTGGTTTGCTGTCTTCTCTTTGATTGGACAAGGAAGTGCTCCTATCCTTTCAGGAAGTTCTGAGTCGATGTGGAACTTTTTATTATGCATATGGCTTTGTCATCTCATTTCCTTTTGAATCAGCACGTAAAGTATAAACAGACTTACATTTTTTGGTAATTGGGTAATTAATTGAGTAATTTTGTGTTTGAGTTATATAAGAAATCTTGAAGAATCTAATGTCACTGAAAATTAAGTGTAAAGAATAATATAGTCACACCAGCTGACACTTTGCTGTAACTGCGGCAGGGGAAGCAACAGAATATAAAGACTTCTATGCCAGCATGGCATTTTTGATGTAGATCAAAAATGAGCCCCCAAACAACAAAATTAAAGAAGAAATGCCAAAGAAACAAGAATAGCAAAACACTACTGATTTCAATAGATCTGTCCTTTTTGTCACTAGCTTGGCATTCTGGCAAATGACATCTCCAGTGCCACAAGGTTTTAATGTTCTTGTATATAAAAAAATATATATTGCTCTAGTTTTAACCCAACTGTATTAATAGGACTGTCTTAGCATAAAAATATATAAGCAAATAACTACATTAATATCTAAATATGTTTAAAAATGTAAAATAAAGTGTCTGTATAAAAGTTTATGTAGTTCTAAAGAACAGTATAGCCATAGTTGAATGCATATAGCTTTACCTGTAGCACTAGAGAAGTTGAAGATGGAGGATGATGAGTTCTGGTCAGCTTGGAGTATACAGTAAAATGAAATTTCACGAAATTCCTAGAGTGACAATAATAAAATTAAAAATCAAACAGCAGCAAAACATTATTAGTAGTTCCAGCTGCTATGTGGTGCCACCCTTTAGAGCTGTAGGACAGCACCAGCTTGGTATTCTGAGAAGTGGCTTCTCTTGTACCACCTTGCTCATGGTATTCACATTTCTAGGGACCAAGTGGAGATAATACAGCCTTTTTTTTTTTTTGGTCGGTCATGGGGCTTGAACTCTGGGCTTGGGTGTTATCCTCAGCTCTTCAGCACAAGGTGAGAGCTCTACCACTTCAGCCACAGCACCACTTCCAGTTTTCTAGTGGTTTATTGGAGATGAGTCTCACGGACTTTCCTGCCCGGGCTGGCTTTGAACCACAATCCTCAGATCTCAGTCTCCTGAGTAGCTAGGATTACAGGCATGAACCACTGGCACCTGGCTAATACAGCATTTTGAAAGGATGATTTGAGGTCTTGCTCTTGGCACAAAGACAGCAAGGCAACAGGAGGATGACTTGGCAGGAACTAGAAAAGCCTTCCTCCCACATCCACTCGATGGCATGAAAACCCAGCTCCCATCTCTGCTGCATAGCACTAACAGCCCCACATAGCTATTTTTAATTATACTCTGCCTGGAATTCAATCTATTCTCATGTTTAAGACTCAATATCCCTTTGCAGTTTAGGGATTCTTAACATTGTTGCTTTCCCTAAAAGTTGAGTGTCATCTTTGGAGTGCTGTTACTTGTTCCTTTTTCCAGAAGAAATGTGTAGGCACACCTGATGGCAAATGGCTATAATTCTAACACTGCAGAGGTTGAAATAAGAGAATCATGAATTTCAGACCAGTCTGAGGTATATAATTGGTATCTCTTTTCCTAATCTAACCAAAAAAATCCCCACAGAAATAACTAAATAAACCAGCAGTTCTAGGTCTAATGGTCCTCTGGAGTTGTGTGGGCATTCCATAGTAGTCTTATTGTTTGTATCTGCGCTAGGCGATTTTCAGCAACCCTTAGTGGACATGAGAGGAACTGTTTTCTAGCACTGCTGACACTCTTCTTTTTACATTTTTTTTTTTTAAACCATTTCTCTGGAGGGAACCAAGTGCTGAGACCCAAGAGATGTCAAATCCTCTTTCAACATACTATGGTCTTTGCTGCACATGAGGTACACTTGGTGTTTGCTATCCTAATCTGTGGACCTGGGCATTAAGGCCTAGCAAAAAACAAAAGAACTCTCTCCCCTTCCCCCCCAAAAAACCTGAATTGAACGATAATAACTAAATAATAATAAGTAACTAATATTAGCTAAATAATATTAAAAACTATTGGTAGAGTAAATTAGACTCTGCCAGAAAACCGCACAGACATCCAGGTATGAAGAACAAAGGAAAGGTTTATTGCCAGTAAATGGACTGGCAAGACCCCTTCTCACCAGGTGTGTGGAAATGAGAAGTGCTGCTATTGTCTCAGGTAACCTTTTATAACCTCCTGGATTTGGAGGATCTTGTTGCCTTATATGGTAATAGCTATCCCAAAGAGGTGATCTCTCAGGGAAAGGAGGTAGGAGATAATCATTTGCTAACTTTACTACATGGGCTTAGTGTTGCCTAGGGAAAGAGCATGCTAAGCTATGAGGGAGGAGGCTTATGGGCTTACTAGTTTTAATATTATTTAGCTCTATACAAGTTTTTTTTTAATATTAGTTATTATTTAGCTCTATAGTTGTACAATGTTACCCAAATCCCTGGTAGTACCCAGTAAAATTTTGAGTGTATAACTCTACCAAAATTGGCATTCTGGGACATGAGATCTCTCATGCTAGCCTGAGAATGGTGCAATACTTGCTCTCTGTGCCTTCCCATAGGCATTCTCCTTGTAATATGGTTTTTTACAGTTGGCATCCAAGTAAGTATTAACAAGGGAAGACTCTCTATTCTCTTTTCAATAATGTAGTGGTGTTCTTTATAAAGGACATAGTCATGTAGATTTAGCCTATTCTATTTCCTGGAACTGTCTCATAAAAATGCATAGATGAGTGCATTAATATCAAAGTACATAAATCATAATTTAATTAATTTAAAGAATCTGTCATAGAAAGTAAATGTAGCAGTAGTAAATATGCTTTCCTAAAGAACAGTGTAGTCATACTTGAATGCATGTTGGATTTTCTGTAGCACTGGTGAAGATAAAGGTGGAACATAAGGAGTTCTGTGTCAGCCTGGCATATATGGTGAGATGCAGTTCCACAAGATAATCCCCACACCAAGAATAAGAAAAGGGAACATGACAATCAACATCAGCAAAAAATATTGCTGAATGAATCTGTTGTGCCACACTGTGAAACTTCAGGCCACAGCTCTCTTATCACCACCGTGGCATTATGGGAAATGATCTATTTCCTCCACCTGGAGGAAATGAGAGGAACAGCACTCTAGCACCTTCCCACAATCACCTTTTTATTTTATTTATTATTTTTTAAAAAAAAATTTATTTTTTGTGAACATACTGTACAGAGGGGTTACAATTACACGAGCAAGATAATGAGTACATTTCTTACCAAGCATTGCAGCCTCCTCCTTTCTTTACCCTTCACATCACTTCCCAACCTCTCCCTGCCTCCCCACCCAATCCGCCCCTTCCCGCCCCCACACCAAAGTTGTAAAGTTCGTTTTCGACATGACAACTTGTACTTCTCATAGTTGCAACGGGTCCACCTGCATCCTTAAACGACTTGTTTTCCCCATCTCCTCCACAAATTATACCGACATCAAATACAGTGAAAGCAGGGGTTATACTGTGGAGGAGGGACATACAAAGCAACAAAGAAATAATCTTATAATTGCATTAGAAACAAATGCATGAAAGAAAAAAAAAGATTAAAATACATATCTAAGGGTTCATTTTCCTAACATCACATTATCTGACCTTTTCTGCTTGACTCATACATATACTAGATATTGCAAATAAGAGAAACCATGGGACCTATGTTTCTTTGGGCTTGGCTTACTTCATTTAATATAATTTTTTCCAACCCTTTCCATTCCCCAAAAAATTAAATCCCCAACAACAAATCCTCAAAGAAACAACTGCCCAATAAATAAGTGGGCTAAAGACTTGAAGAGAAACTTCTCTGAAGAAGACAGAAGGATGGCCAATAGACACATGAAGAAATGCTCAACCTCCCTAGCCATAAAAGAAATGCAAATCAAAACAACATTGAGATACCACCTCACCCCAGTTAGAAGGGCTATAATCAAGAACTCTAACAACAACAGATGCTGGAGGGGATGTGGGCAGAAGGAAACCTTACTTCATTGTTGGTGGGAGTGTAAACTTGTTCAAACACTTTGGAAAGCAGTATGGAGGTTCCTGAAAAGACTTCACATAGAGCTCCCCTAAGACCCAGCAATCCTACTTTTGGGCATTTACCCAAATGTTTACAAACAAGACCACACTAAAGCTACCAGCACAACTATGTTTATTGCAGCATTATTTACCATAGCTAAGATATGGAACCAACCCAGATGCCCCTCAGTAGATGAATGGATTAAGAAAATGTGGTATATATACACAATGGAATTCTATGCCTCCATCAGAAAGAATGATATTTTATTTTTTTTAATGAGGGGTGAGAGAAGGAAAGAGAATGAAGGAGAGTAAATCATATTGAGAAATATTCTAGCTATGAAAAATGATGACATAAGAAATCTCACTAAAAGCCAATGAACAATATGGGGTGGAGGATCAAGAAAGAGTGGTCAAGAGGGTTATTCTTTTTTAAAAAATAATTTTACATTGAGATTAAGTGATTACATAAATTTCACAAATTTCACAGTATTGTGGAATAGTGATACTTAGTTAAAGTCACAAACACATTTTAACCTTCGTGAGGCACATTGTCATTTTCTTAGTCTGTAAAGCTTATGAACTCTACAAACTTTGACACTACTGCTATTTCTTATAAATCACATAAAATGTACATTTATTTCCTTTTCCTAGTGTAAGCTGTTCCCTCTTTCTCTCATTCCCTCGCTCTCTCTTATCACTGCCTTTAAGTTGCTTAGTTCATTTTCATCAATGTCCAGTGCACCTGAAGGGCTACTCTCTTGTATTTTTTCCCTGTTTTTCTCTGTTGCAATCCTCTTTTTTGAAAACTGCTTTTACTCCTTGACAACTGGGATGCATACATATCCATACATATTAAGAGATACCAGTGGCTCATGCCTATAATTTTATCTACTGAGGTGGGTGAGATCTGAGGATTGTGGTTTGATGCCAGCCAGGGCAGGAAAGTCCATGAGACTTTTTTCTTCAATTAATCATCCAAAGCTAGAAGTGGAGATGTAGTTGAAGTGGAAGAGCTCTAGCCTGGATCACTAAAGCTCAGGAACAGTGACCAGGCCCTCAATTTAGCTGCAAGGAGCTGCATCAAAATCATAAAACAAAAACCAAATCCAGGAGATTGCTATATTCTCTTCAACAAGGTTGTGGTGTTCTATAGGTCCACATTCATATGGATTATTAGCTAAACCTGGATCCTATATCTGTCCCAACACTTTCTTTGTTGTTGTTGTCGGTTGTGGACCTTGATTCTGGGCGTAGGTGCTTTCTCTGTGCTCTTCAGCTCAAGGTGAGCACTCTACCACTTGAGCCACAGCACCACTTCTGGTTTTCTGGTGGTTTATTGGAGATAAGAGTCTCACGGACTTTCCTGACCAGGCTGGCTTTGAACAGCAATCCATATATCTCAGCCTCCTGAGTAGCTAGGATTCCAGGTGTGAGCCACTGGCACCCAGCTGTCCCCACACATTTTATGTCAATATATAAATAAAGTAACACGTGAGTGATAAATATATGTATATGTATAATATAATATATGTATATAAATTGGACACCAGTGACTTATGCCTGTAATCTTAGCTACTCAGGAGGGTGAGACAGTGTCCAGGCCCAGAGTTCAAGCCCAATGACTGACAATACAACATATACATATATATATATATATGTATGTGTGCACACACACATATGTACATATATACATATGTACATGTACATATATGTGCATGTATGCACACACATGTGCATATATGTATATATAGTATATACACACATATACATATATGTGTATATATCTACATATATATATGTATATAGATTTGTATAATATGTATCATAAGTGACACTTGAGTGTAACCACAGCATAAAATAAGTTGAGGCAGAATGATAAGGACTTTTATGACTGCCTGGTACAGAATCAAAATATGTTTCAAAATTGTTCTACTAAATCATAAATTTTTAAAGTACTATAGAAACAACCACAGCAAACAATATTTGAATGGATCTGTGGCACCACCTTTTGGATCTGTAGGGTATAGCTCCTTGGCCGCTAGCTTACTATTCTAGTACCAACCTACTCATAGTACCCACATTTCTAAGGACCAGATAGCAATAAGAACATAGGCTTGTCCTTAACTCTAAATCCAGGCTAAGAATAGGTGACTCAGGCAATGAGAAGAAGAGTGACAACAGGCAGTATGAAAACTTTCCTTCATGGGCTGGGAAGTTGGCTCAGTGGTAGAGCGCTTGCCTTGCATGACTGAGGCCCTGGGTTCGATTCCTCAGCACCACATAAGCAAAAAGAAAAAAGCTGGAAGTGGTGCTGTGGCTCAAGTGGTAGAGCACTAGCCTTGAGCTGAAGAGCTGAGAGACAGTGCTCAGGCCCAGAGTTCAGGCCCCACGACAGGACGCCCCCCCCCCCAAAAAAAACAAAACAAAAAAACCCCCAAAACTTTCCTTCACCATCCGTAGGATGGCATTAGAGTTCAGCTCCCAACAATCCAGAATGGCACCAGTGAGATCCAGCTCCACAGGGCTGGTTTGCAAAGAAAAGAGTGTCTTTTGTCACCATGCCCATATGATGTTATTTGGCTTTGTAGCTGCAGCAATATTGGGTTTTCTTGGTGAATTTCATGGATCTTGTTTTGTTTCTCATTTTCTAATGCAGCTCCATCTGGATTTATAGTCAAATTTAATATCCTTTTTGTTATTGTTTTACTTAGGTTTTCATGCTAAATTTCACATTTTCACCTGGTAATGGCTTTGGACAAAGTTTCTTTGTCTTCTCCCTTCTGTTTTTCTGGAATTCCTGGGGTACCATACTATGCTTTCTCACCCTCTCCCTCTTCTTTCTCAATGATTTCTGCTCTCTCTCCTTTTCCCTCTCTTTCTGTCTTTCACTTTTAGCAGTAGTGAGGTTTGTACTGAGTTACTTAGAATATAATTTCACCAAGGCTTGGAAAAAATTATATTAAGTGAAGTAAGCCAGGCCCAAAGAAACATAGGTCCCATGGTTTCCCTTATTTGCAATATCTAGTATAGGTATGAGTCAAGCGGAAAAAGTCAGAGAATGTGATGTTAGGAAAACGAACCCTCAAATATGTATTTTAATGTTTCTGTTTCTTTCATGCATGTGTTTCTAACGCATTTATAAGATTATTTCTTGGTTGCTTTGTATGTCCCTCCCCCACAGTGTAACCCCCGCTTTCACTATATTTGATGTCAGTATAACATGTGGAGGAGACGGGGACAAACAAGTCGTTTAAGGATTCAGGTGGACCTGTTGCAACAATGAGAAGTACAAAATGTCATGTCAAAACCAGCTTTACAATGTCGGTGGGGGGGGGGGGAGGGAGGGTATGATTGGGTGGGGGGGAGGGGGGAGGCTGGGAAGGGAGGTGAAGGGTAAACAAAGGAGGAGGCTGCAATGCTTGGTAAGAAATGTATGCATTATCCTGCCCATGTAATTGTAACCCCTCTGTACAGTATGTTCTCAAATAAAATAAAATAAAATTTAAAAAAAAAAAAAAAAAGAAAGCAAAAGCAAAAAAAAAAAAAAAAAAAAAAAAGCAAAAAAAAAAGCAAAAAAAAAAGCAAAAAAAAAACAAAAAAGAAAGCAAAAAAAAAAAAAAAAAAAAGAATATAATTTCACCTGCATGTGTACCATACTATTTTTGTTTCAAAAATATCATACTTTAGGGGCTGGCTCAGTGGTAGAGTGCTTGCCTTGCATGCTTGAGGTCTTGGGTTCGATTCCTCAGCACCACATAAATAGAAAAAGCCAGCAGTGGCATTGTAGCTCAATTGGTAGAGCCCTAGCCTTGAGTATGGTCTTGTTTGTGATCATTTGGGTAAATGCACAAAAGTGGGATTGCTGGGTCATAGGGAAGCTCAATGTGGAGTCTTTTGAGAAATCTCCATACTGCTTTCCAAAGTGGTTGAACAAGTTTACAGTTCCACCAACAGTGCAGTAATATTCCCTTCTGGCCTCATCCCCTCCAGCATCTGTTATTATTAGGCTTCTTGATTTATTTTTTATTCAAATGTTATTTTATTTAAAGATATAAGTAAAGCAGGTGTTAGTACAATGTCAAGGACACTAAAGACACAGTAGTAGTTTAAAAAGATCCCTTATGAACCCCACACTATGGTGAAAAGATGGATATTAATCAAATTGTACTAATGAAACTGCACTGAGGGTTCTTCAGAAAATAGCCATCTCATTCCTGTCATCCTAGCTAATCAGGAGGCTGAGATGTAAGGATCATGGTTCAAAGCCAGCTACAGCAGGGAAATCTATAATGTTCCTGTCTCCAATCAACCAGGAAAGAGCTGGAAGTGGCTTAAGTGACAAAGTACTAGCCTTGAGTAAAAAATGTTAAGAGATAGCACCCGTAGGCTTCTTGATTGTAGCCATTCTTTTTTTTTTTTTTTTTTTTAAATTGTGAAAATATCGTGGAGAGGGGTTACAATTACATGGGCAAGGTAATGAGTACATTTCTTATCAGGCATTGTTGCCTCCTCCTTTGTTTCCCCTCCCTTCCCACCCACTCCCCCATGCCAAAGTTGTAAAGTTCATTTTCGACATAACATCTTGTACATCTCATTGTTGCAATGGGTCCACCTGTATCCCTATTTAAACAATTTGTTTTTTCCCGTCCCCTCCACAAATTATACCAACATCAAATACAGTGAAAACAGGGGTTATACCATGGGGGAAGGACATACAAAGCAACAAAGAAATCATCTAATAAATATGTTTGAAACAATAGCCAGAAAGAAAAAAATATTTGAATCCTTATCTTGGGGTTCATTTCACTTAACATCAATTTATCTGACCATTTCTGCTTGTCTTAGACATATACTAAGTGGTTGAACAAGTTTACACTCCCACCAACAATGTCCACATCTCCTCCAACATCTGTTGTTATTAGAGCTCTTGATTATAGCTATTCTAACTGGGGTGAGGTGGAATCTCAATGTTGTTTTGATTTGCATTTCTTTTGTGGCTAAGGAGGTTGAGCATTTCTTTATGTGTCTATTGGCAATTGTTATTTCCTCTTCAGAGAACTCTCTCTTTAAGATTTTAGCCCACTTTTTTTTGGGCAGTTGTTTCTTGGAGGATTTGTTGTTGGGGGATTTAATGTCTTGAGTTCCAAGTATATTTTAGATATGAGACCCTTGTCCATTGTAGTGAAGATCTCTTAATCCGTGAGCTTTCTATTGATCTTGCTAGCTATGTCTCTTTCCATGCAGAAGCACTGCAGCTTCATGCAATCCCATTTGTCCAACCTTTTTTTGATTTCTTCTGTTTCTGGGTCTCTATTAAGAAAATTTTGGCCTGCTCCAAGGAGACCTAGGGTTTCTCCTATTCCATCCTGTAATGTTTTCAGGGTGTCTGCTTTGACTCCGAGTTCTTTGATCCATTTGTAATTAATTCTGGTGCAGATGATATGTAAGGATCTAGCTTTAGTTTTCTACAAGTGATTAACCAATTTTGCCAGCACCATTTACTGAAGAGGCTGTCTTTCTTCTATTCACTTTTTTTTTTTTAATCTCCCTTATCGAAGATTAGATGGCTATAGGTCTGTAGGTCCATTTCTGGGTTTTCAATTCTATTCCATTGGTCCTGAGGTCTGTTCTTGTGCCAATACCAAGCTGTTTTGATTACTACGGCTTTGTAGCAGAGTTTGAAATTTGGTATTGATATTCCTCCAGTACTGTTCTTTCTGTTAAGATTGCTTTTGCTGTTCAGCTCTTTTATTGTTCCATATGAATTTTTGGATAGCTTCTTCTATTTCATTGAAGAATGAGGTTGGAATATTGAAAAGTATCACATTGAATTTGTAGATAGCCTTTGGCAGTATTGACATTTGCACAATGTTGATCCTTCCAATTGAGGAGCATGAGAGGTTTTTCCACTACTTACACTGCTATGCATATTTATATATACATACATGTATATACATATATTCAATATATATTCATCATGGGTCAATTGAGATTTGTGCATCTTGCTAGAAATTACATTTATAGTAAGGAATGACACTGTTTAGCCACACATGATGCATTAAAACTATGCATATGTTTCCTGGATGGCAAACATCCCAATTTCTACTTAATAGATTAGAAATCCAAAGCTTGACACAATCCCATCCCATTTTCTCTCTTGCCTCTGTCATGGGTTCCAGAGGAGTGCTGCTGCTCTGGACCCCCCCTTGTAATTACAAACTAGGCACACTCTCCTTGGTATTCTAAGTTGCAGTATGCAGATCCTGAGACCAGGTGGGACACTTCCTGACACTACTCTCCTTGTCCCCAGTGACAAACTGGTAGCAACAGTGTCTCAGGCCTGGCTTGTAGGCACAGGGTTTCTGTCCCCCATAGAAGCAGGCAGTTTGGAGCCCTGAGATATGGGGATCAAATGTCCCCTCTTTCTCTACCTCAGTCCTCTTGCTACTCACCCAATATTTGCATAACATGTCCTTACGCCTCTGTGCTGGAGGTCTAAGGTGACATAGGAGTTAGGGCCAATGAGCCCCCTGGGTGCCTAGTCCTCAGTAATGGAGCAGCCATAATAGGCTAATGTTTACATGTGCTCAAAGCCCCAAAGTCACTCTGCATGTGCAGTTAAGCATGTGTTTGCTGGGCAGAATAAATGTTCTGTAGGAGTGTCAGCAAAGGACAGTTTTCTCCAATTCTTGTATCACAAAACCAAAATGCATTCTGGAATGTGAGAAAGTACTGCAGGGTGGAGGGGTAGAAAAGGGAATATTGCTCCCCTGGACACAGGAGAGGTGTTCCCTGGTGACTGGACAGGAGTTCTGAGGACAGTGAAGGTACTCCCCTGGAAACAAGGATAAGTTCTCCCTGATAGCAACACAGCTGGACCCTGGAAGGCATAGGTTCATGTTGGGGACAGGAGTTGAAGGCAAGGTGTGGTAAGTGCTGGGTATTTGGGATATTTGGCAATCTTCCTTCCCAGCTATCACTGGCTAGTCCTGATCATTGATGACTCACCTGCCCTGCCCAAGAACTCCTGTGTTTACTCCAGCACCTTCTAAAAGTTTGCTGGCCTCTTACTATTCATGGTATATCAGGCTAGATAATAGTGATAAATGGGAAACTGATCCTTGGGGGTGAAGGGGTAGGCAGGTTGTCAGTGCCTGATCAGTGATTCAGCTGTGTCCTTGGCCTCTGCTGCTAACAACCAAAAGTGTCCTGAGAGTTTTTTATGTTCCATAAAGGTTACAGATGGCTTCTGGACCAGGTCTTATAACTCCAGTGGACAAGAGAGTTGCCATTCAAGTCTCCTGCCTCAGCCTTAGAAAACCATCATGTAATTTCCTTTAAGCTTCACATAGGTCTGGAGACACTAGCCTACTTCATTTATTTCATAGTTAACATAATAGGGTCAGGAAAACAACATTGTTATAGAGAAGATTCTCTTTAAAGATTTCCAGACCAGTTGGTGCCCTTTAGAGGACAGGATAAACAGAAAATAAAAAAAGGAAGGAAGGAAGAGAAGAAAGGAAAGGAAAGGAAGAAAGAAACGAAAGGAAGGAGAAAGAAGGATAGAAAAGAATGAATGAATGAAGGAAGGACAGAAGGAAGGAAAGAAGAAAGTAAGGAAGGAAGATTTATTTATTTTTGCATATAGCTTTACCCCAGCAATTAACTCAAAGACTTCTTGCTTATGAAGCATTTTTTCTGGTGGCCTATTTTATTTCATTTTCCCATTTTTTCTGTTGTTATTGTAAATATATGTACAGAGAAGTTACAGTTACTTAAGTCAGGTAATGAGTACATTTTTTAGACAATATCTCTCCTTCCCTCACTCTCTCCCTCTCATCCCCACACACAAATTGTACAGTTAATTTTCAGCATAGTGTGTAGTGAATACCACTGCTGCATTTGTTCACTCTTTGTCTCTCCATTTCTCTGCCTTCTTTTACCTTCCCAAAGCCAGAAATGAACCAACAAGACAAAAATAAAGGGAGACAAAGAAATAAAGAAATACAATGTGTGTTTGCATTTCCTGAAGTTCATTTCTATAAATAATATTTATTTGCACATAGGCATTGTGCTGTTTTGTGTTCTTCTCCTAAAGGTATCTTCCTTTGGTTTCAATGAATGTAAATAACCAGAATCTATATAATTTACCATATCTTAGTGTATATTAGTTCTAACTTCCCCATTTGAGAGACAACATTGATCTCTCTGAGTTTGTTCTAGGTTTTCCCTGCAAAAGACATAATACTATTCTTTCTAATGGTTGTGTAAAATTTCATTGTATGTAAGTACTACATTTTTTAAATAGTGCAGCAATTAACATGGATATGCAAGTATCTTTACAGTATCCTGGCTTGTCATGTACTGGGTAAAAGCCCAGGACTGGTATGGTGGTATCATAGGGAAGGTTTATATTTAGTTTTTTCTTTTTGAGGAACCTTATGACTGCTGTTCAGAGTAGTTGTACTAGTTTACAGTCCCTCCAATGTGCAATAGAATTCCTTCTCCCCCACATCCCTGTTAACATTTCTTGTTCAAATTCATGATGTTGGCTCAGAGTTATTTTGCTACTCATTTAGCTCCTTTAGTCCATTTCCCCAATACTCCATGTTTGATAGTGGAGCCAGGCCCATGGGTTTGCTAAATAACTAATCTAATCTATTTCCTATTTTTCCCCCACCAAGAAATTATGGAGTATTTACTATGTGTCACATATTAGTGGGATGTATCAGTTGAATAGCTACTGTAACACACCACTCCAAATCTCAGGACCCCACAGCAGAAGTTTCTCTCTGTTCATGTCATACTCATTAGGGATGGCCATCAAGTACTCAGGCTCCTTCCATTTGGTGACTTTGCCCCTTTCCAGCCACTCATGTGACAAGGAAGAGATCAGAGGAAGGCTCTAGGGGACAGTCTGGACCTATATTAAAGTGCCCAGAGGCAGTCACATGACCCTACCAACGTGCAAAGGATGCTGAGAAGTGGGACTTTCTAAACCTAGGAAGGAAAGGAAAGGGAATTGTGTGCAAGGGATGATGGTTTGGTGGTAGGCAGTCACACAGCCATCTTCAAGGACCCAGATGGGCATCATGTACAAGACACATGTGAATATTATCTTGTCAGGTTGGTCCCCAATGTGAATGTGGGACAAACAGAAGCTTTGGGAGCTGTTAACTGGAAGATCCACTGGCATCTTGTAGCTATCACAGCCCTGACCCCTGTTGTCAGCCTGGGATGCTGTACCTCACAAAAATGCTTCTCAGTCATTATTATTCCTATCAGACATCTCAGAAGTCAGAAGGTTGGCTGAACTACCCCTGAACCTTCTTTGACCTCAGTGTCTTCCCTTCATAAAATACAAAGAAAAATAGCCAACATTGACCTTTGCAGGATATTGGATGAGCTTCAAGACAGTCTCTCAAGCCTTATTAATAGTTTATTCATGTCACTATCAGTAATGAAATACCAATTAATAATAAATAATGATAAATAATACATAGGTATGAAGATAATGAGCTTCTGAGCCTCCATTGCCTCTGTTGAAATGGGTATCACATGGGGAAGTTTTGGAGGAGTGGAAGGTTGGGAAAGGCTAGGCATTTCCAAGCTGCTGGAGATGTCTAAAGACTGTGCAGGGCCCCAGGTACCTGGAACTCAACAGTAAACTAACCTTCTGCCAGGGACAAGGAGTTTGGCCTGGGGTGGTGGCTGGGTAACAGGACTCTCTTCTTGATGTTCTTTCAGATCTTCAATTATGGTGGGAATCCCAGAGACTGAAAAAAAGCAAAACTCCTTTATCCCAAAAGGACTGGATTGATCTGGTGAGACAGCTGGCTCACATACTGGCCCACTCTTGGCCTCAGATATCAAGATGGGGACCTGGGTTCCCTGTAACACTTCTGTGCTTCAGATACTAAGCAGGCCTGGAATAACGTTGCTGCTTTCCACATCTCCTGGTGTGATGGACACTGGGATGCATTCTGCTGGCATTTGTGACTCATTTCTTTGGTCCATATGATGGCACCTTTGCTTCCAAGTCATTGGTCTAGTAACAGTTTGGAGGACAGTGTGTGGGGATGAGAAGGGAATATTATTTATTGTAAAGATACTGTCCAGAGGGGTTACCGTTACATGAGTAAGGTAATGAGTACATTTCCTATCAAGCACAGGGCTTCTAATAGCCATGCAAAAGTTCTCAACTGAACATCTTCTAATCTGCACTTTCATTTTCTCTGCTGAATGGCGATATTAGGGACTGAGTTCTGAGGACTGTGGTTTGAAGTCAGCCTGGGCAAGAAAGTCTATGAAATTCTTATCTTCAATTAACCATCCAAAAGCCAGAAGTGGAACTGTGGCTTGAATGGTAGAGCTTTAATTTGAAAGGGGAAAAACTCACAGACAACACTCAGGCTCAAACCTAAGTTCCAATCCTAGGACTGGCACTAGATCTTGGGGTTCTGCTGTGGTACTTCTTGTCTGCCTGTATCTTGAACTTAATTGAAATTCCTGGTGAAGGCAGGCAAGATTCTGGATGCAGTATTAAAGGAATTCTCTGCCATGCCTAGTGTCTGTGGCCAAGATAAAGTCATTCCCCAGCCTCAGGCTTTTCATTTGCATATTAGATGCTCTCATGTAGTGAAGGTCATGGCTGGGATAAGAACTAAAGGTTTCCTTAGCTGTAAAATGTTGTACATATTGTGCATTCTTTTCATCAGCTCAATAAATATTTACTGAGCTCCATGAAGCACTGACGTCAATTCTCCAGTCTCAGGATAAAGTTGTGATTAAGATACACAAAGCCAAGTTCTTCTGGTTGTGGGGAGACTGGGTAAAGACTCATCTCTTTTCACTTCACATTAAGTTGGCTAGATACCCAGATAGCATTACAGATACCTATTTTGGAAAAGCAAAAGTATAAATTCTAGCAGGCAGATTGTAATTCAACATACTGAGAGAATGAATACAAACCAAACCTCAAGTATTTAAATTGTCCAGGACCCCAACAAAAATAACTAGGCATGCAAAGAAAAACTATGAAAATCTCAACTGTCAAGAAGAAAGACAATCATCAAATGGTCTTTAATGGGGAAAGCAACATAAATGGTAGAATTATCTGGCTAGGAATTTAAGATAGCAATTGTAAAAATACCAGACCAAGTGATCAAACATAATGTGAAAATATATCAAAACAGAAAGACTCTACAAAGAAACAGAAGATATAAACAATCAAATAAAACATTTTTCACAGAAAATACAACAAATTATCTCTCTTTCCTCTCAGTTGGAGGTAAGGGAGGTACAGGATGTCAATAGCTGAGAAGGAAAGACAGGAAATTATAGAGCCATTATAAAAATAATGAAGTGGGATAAACAGTAAGAGAATGGTAACATAAACTCTCTAAATCTAAAATAGTTGTAATAGAAAAGAGCTATCCAAAGATAGTAAGGAAAACCAGAGACATTGAGACATGTATCTAAGGAAAGATTGTTCTGGGAGGTGGAAGCAGCTGAAGGATGTACCTTTGCATGTGATTGGAAAGGAGAAATGATAATGGAGAGTCAGAAAAGATGAAATCAGAGAGGTGGGCAGGGACAGAAGTAGTACAAAGAGAGAGTGAGGCAAGGCAGGCATTGCATGATGATGCCAATGCTAGGGAGGTTGCAGAGGAGAAAAATGGTTAGGTTCTGTGTAAACTTTGTAGAGATGGGAGGCTTGGCTGGCTGCATGGGTGGCAGAAATAGGAGACTCCAGGAAGAAGGCTGGGTGCTGTGAGCTCTTTAGCGAAGCCTCAGTTTGGAACCTTTCCTGAGGTGCCAGAAAGCATCCACATGGTCTCCTGGAGGTGACATGGTACCTGCTAGTAACTCCCACAGCAGAACACTTGATGTTTTAGAGAATGGAAATTTGGTTTGAGTGACCCTAGTCATAGTCTGTGACAATCTTGTACTTTTCATGGAGAAGCAAGAGCTGGGTATGAGTCCTAGCTCTGCTACTTAGAGTCATGTGACCACCTCTCTGACTCCCTTCAAGAGGTGGAAATCAATATAGCAACTCAGCCAGGTAGTGTGGCTCATGACTGTAATCCCAGCTCAGAGATCTGAAGATGGAGATTGAAAGCCAACCCTGACAGAAAAGTCTGTGAGACTCCAATTAATCAGCTAAAAGCCAGAAGTAGAGACATGGCTGAAAGTGTAGAGTCCTAGTCTTGAGTGGAAAAGCTAAGCAAATCTCCAAGGCTCTGAATTAAAGCCTGAGTACTGGTGCACACACACACACACACACACACACACACACACACACACACACACACACACACACACTCTCTTAGGATTGTCCCAAGTAAACGAATGAATGTGAAGCACTTGGTCCAGTGCCTGTTACATTTTTGGCTAGCCCCAGAGATCTGAGCTCCCTTGGGTCCCCCCTTCTGAAGGTGGGCTTTTTGTTTGTCTAGCCTTACTTTGGGAGCTGGGTCACTCAGCCTGAATCAGGTTTTCCCTGTCCCTTCCTCACATATTCACTACTCTTCACTACCTCTACACTGGTCCTCTTAATGGGAATTAAACTGACATCTCACTGATGCATCTTTGAGCACAAGGTTGTTACTTTAACAGCATAGATAGGAACAAGTGGGTCTTCCAGCCTTCCAGCAAGCTAGCTTTCTTGATACAGAGAGGCTCTTGGGTTCCCCATGAGCTCTGACCTCAGTCTGAGTTAAAGATCACTGAGGGGGTACCCCAGACTAGTGTGTGTGTGTGTGTGTGTGTGTGTGTGTGTGTGTTAGCCCATGACAATGCAGCCTGGAGCCCCATGCATCCAGTCTGATTCCAGTTTTCAGACTGATCCTTTTGGAAATCAATTCTTGCATTTTCTTGCTGGAGTGGTGCATTCACTAAGATCTAGGCAAGGGTCAGGTTCCTGGGCTCAATTGCCTGGGGTAACCTGCACAATTGAAACTATCAAACACATCCTGGCTAGTTTTCTCATTGAGGAAGTTGTACTCAATTGGTCTGTTTGATTGACAGTCAGTGGTTGGACAGCAATCACAGGAAGCCAATCAGATCAGCCTGGGTGACCAGCCCAAAAAATGCCCTCCCACCAAGTAGGAGTAGGCACCTTCTGGGATGAGATTGGGGACAGAGAAGAGGGGAAGAAGTCTCACCAGCCTGGATGTCCAGGGTTAGGGAGCTATGTCTTCAAGGTATGGCCCATGAGCAGCTGTTCCCAGGAACAACTAGTGAACAAGAAACATGACATGATGCTTGCATAAATCCAAGACTTTTCCTTAAAGATCAGATTGCCACTCCTTCCTCCATCATCACCAAGTGTGGGACTGGCCCTCCTGTGGGTATTAGGGCACTTACAATAAGAATGCAGGCTGTTAAGCCAATGGCAGCCTACCAGGGCTTTCCCTAGGAGTTTATCTAGAAGTAATGCTAAAAAGTTGGGATGGAATGCTTAGTGTCTAGATCCCAGTGTTCATGACCCTGCTTCAGAGGGTGGGGTTGGATGGGTGGAGGCCCTTTGTAAGCAAAGCAGTTTGGAGACATGGGGTTGATCATACAAGTCCATTTTTGAAAGACTTAAGGCCAATTGTGTGCCAGGAAACCTAATGGATGGGATAAGCAGGACTCCAAAGGGGTGGAGCTACTGTGAATCAGTCATGTGTTGGACTTCTAATAGCTGGTATCCATGTGGACCAGATGTCAGTGGACACACAGCAGGTTCTCCCTGGAGGTGAGACAGGTGTCTCCTTCAACAGGGAAACTCATCCCACAATGTTCTTCCTGTTTGGGACCAACGGAGCCAAGATGCAGCTAAAAGGAGACAGCAGTGAGCACCAGGAAGACAAGGCACTCCACTATGAGCTTGTCACAGAGATGGAGTGTGAGGGTGTCCCCTACAGTTAATCAGTGGCCATTTCTCCTTCATCCAGTGGGGTCAGCTAGCAATGACTCTCACCTCCCCTCTCTTTTCACCTATCCCCCACAGGATACCTAACTGTCAATATTGAGCTTCTACCACCAGTGGTGGCTGGAAATAGCATGATCTTAAAGTGTAACTTCAAGAGAGGCAGTCACATGTGTGATTATGTGGTACTGGGCCACTCCAGTGCATGGGCCACTCCATGTGGATGCCCCTCCAAGCCAGGCTGATGAACAGAGGCCCTGGAGCTTCTGGACACCTCACAGGCTGTCCTGAGCCATTTGATGCCTTCTGCTAAATCCCTATTGTCAAATAAGCCACAGATCATGCTGGCTTCTTCAAATCCTGTGTGGGCTGTAGCTCTCAGAAACCTGTTTGTACTCCCCATGGAAGTTGCTGTGGGAGCCGGGGCCCTTGTGATAGTGTTCATTGTAGTAGGGATTGGACAATATTTTTGGCATGGCATAGGGAAGAGGATGGTTCTATGGTTTCTTTAAAATTGCATTTGGAGCTAGACTGCTCCCTAATCTCATGTAGGCACAGACTAGCTCCTTGAAGTTTGGATCTGTCTGTGTATGGAAGCAGCTCGATACCCACCTGTCTAGGACTTGGATGGATGCCAGCAATTAGAGTGGATTGAATATTTGAGTATAGTTGGCAACCAATGGAGGATTGGGAGGAAGGTGGTGGAAAGAGAACAGGGAACAACCTAAGCTCTCCCTGAAGAAGCAGAGATTTAGGGCCCTATCAGGCATTCTACATCTAATGAGTCACACACCAAGTAAGCTATAAGTATACAAAGATATACACCAAAAATTATAAACTGCTTGCATAAGAGAGAAATCAGTGCATGCTGGTGACAGTGCTGTTGGTAGCAGGGGCAGAGGCAGTGGTAGAAGCCAAGGCCAACGCTTTGCATGTATCAGAGAATTTAAACACCCAATATTGGAAAACACAGAAAAGACAGCCCACAGCTGAGACAGCCAGTCAAATGCAGAGACAATTCACCACATTGTGAATGGTCAGAAGCATCATTGGGAACCTTGAGTACCCCACAAAAACATCCTCTCCTCTCCTCCACACTGTCCCCCACTCCCAGAGAAGATTCTGGATGGAAACCCTTCCCCTGAGAAGACTGACATGTTTGAAAGTGGCAAATAGGTTGCCAGAGTACTTGGCCAGAAACACTTGCTGGAAAAGTGGTGTCATTTTGCAAAAGGACAAAGGAATCTTTTTATTTATTTATTTATTTATTTTTTGGGGTCCAGTCGTGGGGCCTGAACTCTGGGCCTGGGCACTGTCCCTCAGCTCAAGGCTAGCACTCTACCACTTGAGCCACAGCGCCACTTCTGGCTTTTTTCTTTTTGCTTATGTGGTGCTAAGGAATCGAACCCAGGGCCTCAGGCATGCAAGGCAAGCGCTCTACCACTGAGCCACCTTCCCAGCCCACAAAGGAATCTTATACCCTTACAACACCCTGCTCTGGTGGCAAAAGAGCAGCCCAGTGGGAAGCAGCCCAGCTGCACAGCAGTGAGAAGGACAAGGTTCACATTCCAACCAAACCTAGCATGGCAGCCAGTGGAGCACCTTGAAATTACAAAACCAAAATTCTCTAAAATCTCACTGAAAGGAATACAAAACAAAACAAGACAGACAGATCTTAAAAGCCAAGTGTATTTCCAGACTGGCCTTCGAGTAGGTACTAGACACCCCTCCATATCAGAGAATGCTACAGATTCTAAATAGGCTGCAGTCCTCCATTCTGCACAATCATAGGTGGCAGAAAAGAAACATTCCCTACCTGTTTTAGTTTACACAGCCACCCCATCCCAAGGCTGCCCAATCTAAACTGCGCAGAGAGCTTCAGAGACTCCAATTTTGCAAAGCAGAAAGTTTTTCTGGTCACTCAAACTGGTTAGAGAATTCATCTTTTCACTTTGATTCATTAGTAAGGTATAGACAGGCCTTAAAAACAGAGTTATTTCCCAATTGTGGGAATCTAGGTACAGCCACACCCCTATATCAGAAGACTTCAGAATCCAACTATGCCCCAACATGGTGCACTGAATCATAGTGGATCCCAACCTGCAAACACCAGAGACAACTCCTACTTGTGAAATAAGAAACTGTACACCAACCTCAGTCCAGGCTAGAGTTTGGCTACAGGATAGTTGCCAATAGCAGCAATTAAAGCAGGGACTCTAATAAGAGACTGCATACTGGATATCGGGAGACACCAAGCTCGCTCCAACTTGGATAATTCAATTTGTTTTGGTTATTCTTAGGTTTCTTTTCAGGGTGTCTGCTTTGACTCCAAGTATTTTGAGCCATTTGGAGCTGATTCTGTTGGAGGGTGATATGTAAGAATCTAGCTTTAGCGTTCTACAGGTGATTAACCAATTTTGCCACCACCATTTACTGAAGAGGTTGTCTTTCTTCCATTCTATTTTTTTTTTTAGCTCCCTTATCAAAGATTAGGTGGCTATAGATTTGTGAGTTCATTTCTGGGTTTTCAATTCTATTCCATTGGTCCTGAGGTCACTTGTTCTGCTAGTACCAAGCTGTTTTGATTACTATGGCTTTGTAGTAGAGTTAGAAATTTAGTATTGTTATTCCTCCTGTTCTTTCTGTTAAGGATCATTTTTGCTATTCAGGGTTCCATACGAATTTTTGGATTGCCTCTTCTATTTCCTTGAAGAATGAGGTTGGAATATTAATAGATATCTCATTGAATTTGTAGATATGTTTTGGCAGTATTGCCATTTTCACAATGTTGAGCCTTCCAATCCAGGAGCATGGGAGGTTTTTCCACTTCCTAAGTTCTGTTTTGATTTCCTTTTTCAAGTTTTTAAAGTTTTCATCATAGGATTCCTTCACTTCTTTGATTAATTCCTAGGTATTTTATGTTTTGTGGGGCTATTACAAATGGAGTTGCTTTCCTGTTTCAGCCACGCTCTTTTCATGGTTCTCATACAGGGTGTCTGCTTTTATTTCAAGGTCTTTGATCCATTTGGAGTTGATTCTGGTGCAGTGTGATTTATAAGGATCTAATTTTAGTTTTTCTACAAGTGTTTAACCAATTCTCCTAGCATCATTTAAAGAAGAACTTCCTTATTGAAGGCTTCCTTATCAAAGATTAGGTCTGCAGGTTCATTTCTAGGTCTTCCGTTCTATTGCATAGGCCCTTGGGACGATTCTTATGCCATCTAGGTAGCTGTTTTCATTTCTATGGTTTTGTAGTAGTGTTTGAAGTCTGGTATTGATATTCCTCCAGCATTGTTAATTCTGCCAAGAATAGTTTTTGCTAATTGGGTCTTTTGCTTTTTCATATGAATTTTTGGGTTGCTTCTTTTTTTAAAAATACATTTTTATTGTAAAAATAGTGTACAAAGGGGTTTCAGTTACATGAGCAAGATAATGAGTACATTTCCTGTCAAGCATTGTTACCTCCTCCTTTGTTTTTCCCCTACCATCCCTTTCCTCCCATCGCCACAACTACACTTCCCCCTCCCTCCTTTGCCACCTCTCCTCCTAAATTGTAAAGTTCGTTTTTCAACATAGTATCTTGTACATCTCATTGTTACAATGGGTCGTTTATCCCTATTTAAGCATTTTGTTTTTTCCCTTCCCTTCATCAAGCTAGAGAAGTGGATATATAAGATGCAGGACACTGACATCAAATACAGTGAAAAGAAGTTTACACTCCCACCAACAATCCAGTAGGGTTCCCTTCTGGCCATATCCCCTCTAGCATCTGTTGTTATTAGCGTACTTGATTATAGCAATTCTAAGGATGAGGTGGAATCTCAATGTTGTCTTGATTTGAATTTCTTTTCTGGCTAGAAAAGCTGAGCATTTCTTCATGTGTCTATTGGCCATTGTTATTTCCTCTTCAGAGAACTCTCCCTTAAGTCTTTAGTCCATTTATTAATGGGGTAGTTGTTTCTTGGAGGATTTGTTGTTGGGGTATTTAGTTTTTTCACTTCCAAGTATATTTTATATATGAGACCTTTGGCTGTTGTATGGCTAGTGAAGATCTCCCAGTCCATGGGCTATTGATCTTGCTAGCTATGTCCTTATTGATCTTGCTAGCTTTGCCTTACAGAAGCTCTGCAGTTTCGTGCAATCTTTCTTTGATTTGTTGTGCTTCTCGGTCTCTATTAAGAAAATTTCGGCCTGTGTCAAGGAGACCTAGAGTTTCTCCTATTCCTTCCCTTAACATTTTCATGGAGTCTGCTTTTATTTTGAGGTCTTTGATCCATATAGTTGATTCTGGTGCATGGTGATATATATGGTTCTAGTTTTAGTTTTCTACAAGTGTTTAACCAATTTTGCCACCACCATTTACTGAAGAGGCTGTCTTTCTTCCATTCTATTTGTTTAGTTCCCTTGTCAAAGATTGGGTGGCTATAGGTCTGTTGGTTCATTTCTGGGTTTTCAATTCTATTCCACTGGTCCTGAGATCAATTCTTCTGCCAGTACCAAGCTGTTTTGATTGTATGGCTTTGTAGTAAGTTTGAAATTTGGAATTGATACTCCTCCAGAGCTGCTCTTTCTACTAAGGATTGGTTTTGCTATTCGGGGTCTTTTATTGTTCCTTATGAATTTTTGGATTGCTTCTTTTTTATTGAAGAATAGGGTTGGGTTATTGATAGGTATCATATTGAATTTGTAGAGAGCCATTGGCAATATTGCCATTTTCATGATGTTAATCCTCCCATTCCAGGAGCAAAGGAGGTTTTTCTACCTGCTTACTTCTTTAATTTCCTTTTTCTAGTTTTAAAGTTTTTGTCATAGAGGTCCTTCCCCTCTTTTGTTAACTCCCAAGTAATTTATTTTTTGTGGGGCTCTTACAAAAGGGGTTGCTTTCCTAATTTCAGCCGTGCTCTTCTCATTAGTGGCATACAGGAAAGCCATTGATTTCTGAAGGTTAATTTTATATCCTGCTACTTTGCCAAAGTTTGAACCAGCTTGAGTAACTTGGGAGTGGAGTTCATGGGGTTCTTTAAAAATAAGACCATGGCAAGCCGGCGCTGGTGGCTCACGCCTGTAATCCTAGCTACTCAGGAGGCTGAGATCTGAGGATCGCGGTTCAAAGCCAGCCTGGGCAGGAGAGACCGTGAGACTCCTATCTGCAATAAACCACCAGAAAACCGGAAGTGGCGCTGTAGCTCAAGTGGTAGAGTGCTCTCCTTGAGCTGAAGAGCTGAGGGACAGCGCCCAGGCCCAGAGTTCAAGCCCCACGACCCACCAAAAAAATTAAAAAAAAAAAAGACCATGTCATCTATAAAGAGGGAGAGTTTTACTTAATCTTTCCATATTTGGAAAGATGTTTGCATCTTATTGCTCTAACTAGGCATTCTAATACTAAATTGAAGAGGAGTGGAGAGAGCGGACATCCTTGTCTTGTTCCTGAGTTGAGAGGAAATGGTTTTAGCATTTCGCCATTATATTTAAACAATCTCATAAATACTTTCATAAAAAGATGAAATTTCATTAATATAGATCTTCTTGATGTGCAAATTTTAAGTCATCTCAGGGATCTTATCAAATATTTTGAACAAATTCAGTGAGTCAATTCAAATGAGGTAGTTATATGTGTAATATTTCATTAATTACTTTCAGAATGAGACATGGTACTAATGCTCAAGAGTGTAAATTGATCAGTTACTAGTTGAAGATACTCCCATTCCCAGTGTTGAAATTTATGAGATGAGTGTATCCTGATTTAAAGGGTTTATCATCTGCTCCTTCCCAGGATTGAAATTGAGTATAATTACTAGAACATTCAGATAAGATAATTCTCATTTTAAGTAATTTGGGTAATGTTTCTTATTGGTCCTAGTGAATCACATTTGAATTTTGTCACCAATCACAGTGTCAGCAGGTCAGAGAACAATCCAAAAATTCCTTTGGGCATGTAGATCTTATTTGTTTATCATATTTATTTTTCCTTTTGAATTTTGATTGATGTACAACATTAGATTGCTCCAACATTGATAAAGAAAAACAAGTAAGACTGACCCCAAAGGAAGAAATTATACATCAGAAGTAGATAAGATTGAAGCATGGAAAATGCAGAAAAATAAATAAGCTCTTTACTTTAACCCAATCTTCATCAGAGGATGTATATTGAAATGTTCTTTTCAGATCCCTTCTCTTTTCTCTGATTCCAAACAATGTTGATTAAAAGAAAACAGAAATCTTCCAACAGAGTATGATTCTGGTGAAATTGGCCTACATTGATTTGGATTGTGTTTTAGATATAAGGATTGCCTACATCAATATCATGAGTTTTGTCATACAAGTGGCAATGTGTTTACTGAGTTGATCTGGTGGAACCAGGTGGTTCACATTAAAAGGACAAGTATCCAATTTGACAACAGTATCAGGATGATCAATTTGCTGAGGGCTAGCCCTCTGAGACTTTAGCCATAACACCTCTTCTGTTTTTTCTCATTTGATAGTGGAGATAAAAGTCACTGTGACTTTTGCCAGGGCTGGTGTCTAAATGATGCTTAGATCTCAAACTCCTGCATTGATATGATTTCATATGTAAAGAATCAGTGTCACACACCATGAAAAACCTTAGAAGTGTACGTGTATTCAAAATTTTTTCTTCTATTTACTCAAATATTGATATTTACATACACTTGATGAATGTATACAAAGACTGATTGAAAAGGATATTTGACAAAATCCAAAATGGTGGGGCATCACATGTGGGTTCTTTAAAAAACACAACAGAAACTATCTCTCCTGCAGCTCTAGAATGTATTGTACCAATGCTTAATTAGGAAAAATTTTATACCCATTAGTCTTTCAACCTTCAAATATAGTGTAGTTTTTGATGAAACTAAGAGCGATTATGTATTCAACACCTTAAGGGTAGAAAAGGGGATATAATGAATCTCTCCATGAGTTTATGACCACCGCCTGAAATATAAACCAGTCAAGCTGAATTTCAGGTAACATGATAATACAGTGGATTTATTAACATATTAATTTAATATTTAAGAATGTAATTAGTTTACATTTTGGCCATTAGGCAATGGTGTGTAGAAGGAAACCACCTCTAATGATTGTGAAATATGGCACACACAAATTTTAATAATTGTCCAACACGAAATTTCTTGCCTATGCTCTGTTTTGAATAGAGATCTAAAAATACAACTCTTGAAAAACAAGTTGGACTTCCACTTTCATCATTGCCATTATATGCTGCTGAGATTGCAGAAGAAATACAAAATCTGTCCATGATATTTCTGCCCATAAACTCTCAAATGATTCACATACATTTCCACCAATTTACCTTAAAAATGATACTCAAATTTATCCATGATCTAAAGAAATTATGCAGTACCAACATTTTCAAGTTAACCTTTTTGCATTTCACAAGATGGTATGGGATCCTGATGACCTGATCTTGTGATTTTTATAAGAGGAGCATTGCAATATCCTCTCAATATCCACAGATTCCTCTGAAAAATATCTCAGAGAAAAAAGCAATATGTTAGGAAAAATATGAATCTTCCCTGTTATTATATTTACAACCTCTACATTTCTGAATCCTTATTGTGAGAATGAAGATTCAAAATATGACAATATATTACTGTGGAATTACCTTCTGATGTACTCTCACTTCCCATTAAATAATTGCTCATTCTTGTTAGTGATTATTGATTTGAATTCATTGAAATTGTTATTCTGTGTGATCTTCTGAGAGAATACATCCATTGAAGGCTCCTAATTTAAGTACTTTCTTGCATTTCAATCTAACAAGTGCCATTAATTTACTTACTTTCTTACATTACAATCAAGCATAGCAAAACTCAAAGTTATAATTATCGGCATGTCTAAATTTCAGACTCCATCAGGAGGATTCCTCTCTACCCTGTTCTTCTCTGCTCCGGTCAATGTACCTTCTGTGATTCAAAAAAGAAGGAAATAAAATGAACTACAGCACCTAAATTAATTTCTAAAAACAATAGCATAAACATATGTTCCTTCTTCCATTGTGATAGGCAGGTAAATGTCAGCAATTCCTGAGGAGAGAGAAAAAAACCATAACTAAATATTTCAAAATCAGATGTTTTAACTGTGATTTCTTCAGTGAAATTAAAAACAATGAGGTAGAACATATTCACCTCTAATTCTTATTGTTGCTATCACAGGAGGATTCAAATACATTGGTCTAATTCACATATTAGAATCATTTGTTCCTTCATCATAGATAACCATTAGGAAATGATGCATCATTACAACTTTTGAGTGAATTTGGAAAAGGTTTACTAAATTATGGATGTCTGAAATAACCAATTCAAAATAACTTTTTACAAATATCAAACGCCTATTGAAAATATACACTTATCTGAAGGAGAATTTGCCCTTTTTCTAGATATGTCTTGATTCCTACTAGGATTATAAGATCAGTAAGAAGAATAATTCAGGTAACTGTTTCTTAGAGTAGATATATACCACAAAACAAAGGAGTCATTGAGAATCATGAGAGTCAATGTTTTAGATATAGGCTCTGGCTCAATTGGTAGTAAATTTCAATAATACAGTGACTAGTGGCCATAAAGCAGAGCCAGAAGACATTATACATATGATTGCTTCCACCCACATGAAAGTGATGGGTATTGCAGTAAATTTCAATTTTGTCAGAACGAAAATTACTATTTTCTGAAATTTGGGGAAGTAATGTATTTTGATTCTTTTTTTTTTGGATTTTTACTTTTTTATTGTTATTTTGATTCTTTTATCCATTGAGCAAGACTGTACACAGATTTATGCGAACACATGAAATTCAAATAGATATTATTAAAAATAGTTATTATTGAAAGTTTTTGAAAAGCTGGATTAAAATATGTACTGTCATACAGAAGGTGGTGGCTAGTATATGTCATTTTTCTAGTATTAGATGGATTGACCATCTTTACTTTTCATAAGTACCAAGTAATTTTATTTAAACATGTACTACCCAAGAGTTTTGACAGGTTCTTTCATTTAAAAATCTAGTGTGTATGACACAATACTGGAAATAAAAGTAATTGGTATTATAATTATAAGTAAAAGGTATTGTGAGTTTACAAATCTGCCTGTTTGGAATTGCTGTTTTATGAAACCGGAGGAAGTGAAGCATTTCAATACTGTTATTTATTGTGTAGACTAACAAAACATGGTTTAAATCATTTCTAATACAACCAATCTGGAAGAGAAGTATTAGGAGTCCATAATCAGTCTTTAAATGCAGAATCTGGTAACCTCTCGGAGTGAAGCAACATGGACCCTTAGGTATAGATAAAAGAGAGGATTGTTTGGCAGTGCTTGATATATCATAGTTAATCAGCAGAGAAGGGACCCTCTCTAGGTAGATAGAAATGATTCCCATGAGAAGGCTTCTTGGAAGCAATAAGCAATCATCATGTTTATAGAGTGTCTACTGTGGATGTGCTCATCGTTCTTCTGATATGACAAAGAGAGCTCATGTAAGAATCCTGATTTCAGGACTTTCAGCCTAATATGCAATTGAGTCAAACTATAAGATATTATCTAACTTCTTATGCTTAAATAAATTATAATTCATTTCAACTGTACTAAAGATTAGTATATTTGATCTCTAAATGGAATTATATTTGTTATTGACCATCCTGCAATCTGATCCTCATTCTCATTCCTTCTGCTAAGCCAGTCCTGTTTTTTCTATCTTCCATTTTGTTCCAGTTGGCTATTATATACAAATAACTTTAAATATACTATTAATATATTAAATATATTATATTATTATTATAGATATTGTACAGAGGGGTTACAGTTACATGAGTAAGTTATTAATGAATACAATTCCTATAGAGCATTCTTAACCCCTTCTTTGTTTTTCCCTTACCATCTCTTTCCTCCCAAGCTCCACAACTTCTCTCTAACCCCTGGAAGTTGTAAAATTCATTTTCAACAGTGTCTTCTACATCTCATTGCTACAATGAGTCAACCTGTATCCTTATTCCAGCATTTGTTATTTCTTTCCCTCTCCAAATTAGAAAAATGTAGGGCTGGGAGGGTAGCTTGTCTTGCATGAATGAAGCCTTGGGAAGGAGTGCTCTGTGTCCGATTTTTCAGTACCACATAAGCACAAAAAGCCAGAAGTGGCACAGTGGCTCAAGTGATAGAGTGCTAGCCTTGAGCTGAAGAGGTGAAGGACAGTGCCAACCCCCAGAGTTCAAACCCCATGACTGACCAAAAAAAAAAAAAAGACAAAAAAAGAATTAAAAATTAAAAAAAGAAAATAAAAAATAGAAAAAGAAAAATGTATATACAAGTGCAGGGCACTGGAATCAAATAGTGAAAACAGGGGTCATATCATGGCGGGGGAACACACAAAAGAAACTAAAAAAATCACATAGTACATTAAAAACACATAGTATATTAAAAACCACAGTGACAAAGAACAGATTCTCTTGTGTCCCTATATTGGGGTTCATTTTGCTTATCATCATCTTGTATGGTCAAAGGTACACAGCTTTTGACTTTTCCTACTTATCTAGTAAGAATATTCTAGGGCTGGGAAGGTGGCTCAGTGGTATGCTTGCCTTGCATGCATGAGGCCCTGGGTTCGATTCCTCATCACCACATAAGCAAAAAGAAAAAAGCCGGAAGTGGCACTGTGGCTCAAGTGGTAGAGCACTAGCCTTGAGCTGAAGAGCTGAGGGACAGCGCCCAGTCCCAGAGTTCAGGCCCCATGACCAGACCTCCCCCCTCCAAAAAAAGAAGGAATATTCTAGACGTATATTAGTTATGATAAATAAGGGAAACTATGGGATCTATGTTTATTTGGGTCTGGCTTATTGCACTTAATATGTTTTCCCAAGCACTTCCACTTGTTAAAAATTGGGGTGATGTCATAGTTTCTGATGGAGGCATAGAATTTCATTGACCCATTCATTTACTGAGGGTCTTTCTTTCATTGTGTTTCTGTGTCTTTATTAAGAAAGTTTTGGTGTATGCCAAGGAGATCTAGAGTTCTCTTGTAATGTTTTCAGGATGTCTTCTTTGACTTCAAGGTCTTTGATCCATATGGAGTTGATTCTGGTTTAGGGTGATATTTAAGGATCTGGCTTTAGTTTCCTGTACTCTTTACTGAAGAGGCTATCCCTTATCCACTCTATTTTTTTTTTTGGCTCCCTTATTGAAGATTAGGTGGCTATAGGTCTGTGGCTTCAATTTTGGGTCTTCAGTTTTATTCAATTGGTTCTTAGGTCTGTTTTTGTGCAGTACCAAGCTGTTTTTTTTGTGTGTTTTTTTTTTTTTGTGTGTGAAAATACTGTACAGAGGGGTTACAATTACATGGGCAAGATAGTGAGTACATTTCTTATCAAGCATTGTAGCCTCCTCCTTTGTTTACCCTTCCCATCCCTCCCCCCCCCCCCACAAGTTGTAAAGTTCGTTTTTGACATGACAACTTGTACTTCTCATTGTTGCAACAGGTCCACCTGTATCCTTATTTAAATGACTTGTTTTTCCCCTTCCCTCCACAAATTATACCGACATCAAATACAATGAAAGCAGGGGTTATACTGTGGAGGAGGGACATACAAAGCAACAAAGAAATAATCTTATAATTGCATTAGAAACAAATGCATGAAAGAAAAAAACATTTAAAATACATATCTTAGGGTTCATTTTCCTAACATCACCTTATCTGACCTTTTCTGCTTGACTTATACATATACTAGATATTGCAAATAAGGGAAATCATGGGATTTATGTTTCTTTGGGCTTGGCTTACTTCACTTAATATAATTTTTTCCAAGTCTTTCCATTTCCTAACAAATGGGGCAATGTCATTCTTTCTGAGTACCAAGCTGTTTTGATTACTATGGCTTTGTAGTAGAGTTTGAAATTTGGTATTGATAGGCCTCCAGCACAGTTCTTTCTGCTCAGGATTGTTTTTCCTATTTGGGGTCTTTTATTGTCCTGCATGAATTTTGGATTACTTCTATTTCATTGAAGAATATGGTTGGGATTTTTTTTTTTTGGGTCCAGTTGTGGGGCCTGAACTCTGGGCCTGGGCGCTGTCCCTCAGCTCTTCAGCTCAAGACTAGCACTTTACCACTTGTGCTACAGCGCCACTTCCGGCTTTTTTTTTTCTTCTGCTTATGTGGTGCTGAGGAATTGAACCCAGGGCCTCATGCATGCGAGGCAAGTGCTCTACCCACTGAGCACCTTCCCAGCCCCGCGGTTGGGATATTGACAGGTCGCATTGAATTTGTAGATAGACTTTGGCAGTATTGCCATTTTCAAGATGTTACTCCTCCCAATCCAGGAGCCTGTGAAGTTTCTCCACTTTCTTAGTTCTGCTTTAATGCCCCTTTTCAGGTTCTTAATGTTATCATCATGGAGATTCCTCACTTTTTTTTTTTTGTCTGTCAGTTGTGGAGCTTGAACTCTGAGTGCTATCCTTCAGCTCTAATTTTGGACTCTAATTCATTTAATTCTGATTTTAAGTATTTGTTTCCGTCTATTGGATTGAGGTTTAGCTTGTTGCTCTTTTTCAAGCAGTGGCCTATTTTGAAGAATGTTTCACCTTCTGCTGGGAAGAATGTGTATTCACTATGTGAAATATTGTATAAATGTCTGTTAAGTCTAGTAGGTCTATGCAGCTGTTTCCTCTATCTTGGAGTTGCTATGAGGGAGCTGGGCTGTAAGTAGGGCTGTGGCTTGTCAGCAATCAGTAATTTTACCATGATGGGCTAGCTCCTCAGTGACTCAAGCAGCCCAGCCTGGAAGCATTCTCAGTATTTATTTGTAAGGAGTTTCCAATTGTTTTTTCTTTTACCCTTGAGGAGCTGGAGTTGCTGCTGGTGCTACAGAGGATTGGGGCAGACTCTGGGGACCCTGGCTCTGCTTACTCACTGAGGACAGTTTCCCCAGCCTTGCAAAGCCACCTCTGCTTGACTAGGGCAACTTTCACCAGGGGTGGAGCTGAGCCTTAAAAGCCAGGTTCCTTTGACCTGTTGAATGGCTTCTATTTTCTTCTTGCTAGGCCTGAGTTACTTGTTAGCTGCTCTGGCCCAGTCTGTGTCAGTATCAAAGATGGAGTTCTTCTCCATCTACCTTCCCACCACTGCTCCTTGAAAAGGAGTGAGGATATTATGCCTTTCCTTTGGTTTCTGTGCTGCTCATGGTCTGCAACAGTTTGTGTTCAGCAGGATGAAGATTTTGCTCCTTATCAGTTTTTGTTTGAGGTGAGTAGAATCTGCTTGCAGACCACCTCTGGCACCTTGTCCTGGGCTCTCAGCTGCCATTGAAGCCACCACTGCTACCACTGTCACAGACAAAGTGAGTGCTAGAATCTGTCTTCTTAACAAACCTGCCTAAAACTTTCCTCTCTGGAAAAATTCTCTGTACTATGATGGCACACTTGGTGTGAACCACTAGCCTCAGATTTTCCATTGGAACACTAAAACTGGTTTCTATGTGAGAGCTTGCATAGCCGCAGCTTCTCTGCCATCTTCCTCTGCAACTTCTCAAATATATCTTAGTATCTAGGAAATATTTTACACTGTGTAACATAAAAAAGTATATAAAATCTGTGTGTTAGATTATGACATGGAGGTATATAATATCAGACCTGTGGATGTAAAACTATTAGATAATAAATGAATTAATGTTAAGGGAAAATGATATCAAGTTCTGATATAAAGCTAAATCAACTGGGATTTTTCTCAAAGCTATGACTGAAGAAAGCATATTTAAAAAGAGCAAGATAAAGGGAAGTACTCAGTATAGGTATTTCTAATAAATCAAACAAAAATAGATATGAAGTGCCAGTTAGATCTTAACACATTCTAATGTTACTCATATTTTGTGGAGCTTCCCTTGATGAAAACAATTCACAATCAAATTTCAAATTATCTGAAAAGTTTTTGAAATATTTACCGATAGCCATTAGCAGTTAATGTCATCCTTTCAGAATTACCTATTTTGCAACTGTTATCTTCTGATACATACCAGATAGGACTTTGATAGGTCATTTGGCTTGAATTTAGGGCCCTTCAATATTTCTAAGGTCGTTTTGCCCAAGGCCAGCACTCCACTACTTTGAGCCAGTGTGATGCTGCCAATGTTCTGGTGGTTAATTGGAGATGAGCCTAATATACTTTACTTCCACTGGTAGCTTTGATCCAGTATACAAAAGTCTCATCCTCCTGAGTTGCTATTATTATTGGTGTGAGCCACCAATATGCAGCAAGAATTTTATGCAAGAATATCTTAATGAAGATACTTAAATGAGGGAAAAGGAAAGTTGGGCAATATTGACACCCAAGCTGTTCTTGGAACTCTGTTTTAAATGGTAGCAAACTTCCTGACACATGTACAGTGATTCTGAACCTCACAAGATAAGAAATAGGAATGACTTCTTGTTTTCAAAACTGTAACATGAACATCAGTGACTTCAACTTATACTGCTTTGATAATGCAGTTTTCTAAACTGATAGGACAGAAGCATTCAGAAACTGCTGCACATAAGACAAAAGCTGCTTTTTTGAGATAATACCATCAAAGCAGTTGTGGGAATGTAGAAATAGAAGGACAATATCTTCATTATTGGATAACCTAGAAACATCCAAGAGCCAAACAAATTTCTTGCAGAAATAGTGGTTGGAATATGCGGGAAATAAATGGCATATTTGGTTGATATCTTCTATAGTAAATTGTATTCTGCAAAACAAAACAGAATCCCTTCAACAAGAAGGAAGAAAACATCCCCACAGGTTGGTTTTTTGTAAATGTCACTTTTAGAATGTCTCCCTATAGATAGGTCTTTGTTATTGTGATATGGCAAAGAATGCTCATTTCCAGCAAAGCTCTCCTTCATAACTAAAGGCCAAATTAAAACATTCCCTAATACAATTTGAAACTATATATATATATGTATATGTATATATATATATATATATATATATATATATGAAATGAGCACTTTAAAAATAAAGATATCCTTTATACAGAAAATAAACAATGAATATTGTTTATTTATAAGCAATGAATATGATGTTGCCAGCAAAATGCTGTACAACCAGATAAACCTAGTATTCATAGCTGGTATGATATGGCAGGTATTTCAAGATACCTCTCAGAACTAATCCTCAATATCAATTGACTTAATCTACAATTAAAAGACGGACTGACAAATCAAAAGGCAAGATGACCTGTCTATCTTTTGTTTACAATAGATACATCTTGACAACAAAAGCACACACATTCTCAAATGAAAAGGTTGAAATAAAATCTTTCTCTCTCTCTGTCTCTAGCTCTGTCACTCTCTCCCTCTCTCTCTCTCTCTGTCTCTCTCTCTCACACACACACACTCTCATACACACACATAGTGAGAGCAAGTGGAATGGGAAAACCAGACATAAGAAGCCATCTAAGGTGTTTTTTTAGATCTGAACTAAGAACAGTGTAAAGAGTATATACAGAAATAAAATGTAGGATGAGCAAATACACTGAGTATTTTCTCAACTGCATGACATTTCCTCCAAAAGCTCTCGTTTGCACACTTGGATTTAAGCACAGGAAGCTGTCTTCCTTAAACACATTTCATGTGAAGTCAAATAGTAACCGTACTCAAATAATAAAGATTAAGACATGTTTATCAGTTGCAAAACTGTCAGTACATGGTGGCATTTTCCACCTAGTGTTAACAAGGACCATCTTTTCTGTAATGTAGCATTCTATTAGCTTGTGCCTCTTCAGTACTTTTCCCAACCAGTGCCAGTGGCTCACACCTATAATTAGAACTACTCAGGAAGCTGAGATCAGGTAGGAAAGTGCCCAAGACCCTTCTCTCTGATTTACTATCCTATAAACAGAAAAGTTGGATGGAAGGTGTGAGAGGTAAAGCAAGAAAGCTCAGTGAAATGAGTTCAACCCCAGGACTGGCACAAATATTTTTTCTAAAAAACCAACAACAAAAAAGTCCCTTTTCTCAAGGTCCCAGCTCTCATGTTTTCCACACACTTTTATCCTATAGGTTTCTTATTCCATTGAAAGACAACTCATTTCCAACTGCTGCATTTAATACCTTCTAGATTCCAAGATAAGACAGACTTTCACCTGGCCAACAAATTACTTCAAGATGTGGCATTTGTTTACAGCTTGTCCTTCAGTGCCACCACTGCTCATCTGAAGGCTAACTGCTTTCATATGTTGATCTCAGTCTCTGTTAACTTTTGTCTCTTTTTTCCCTGGGGAATAAATGTCCCCTCCTTTTTCCTATCATTTTGTTGCACTCTGTGCTTCTGAGATCAAATTCCTAAGCAAATAAAGGACAAAGGTTCAATAATTTACAGTTTTAGAGAGTTTAGTCTACCCTGGCTGGCTCTGTAATTTCTGGACCTGTGGTAAGGCAGATGGTCATGACACCAGAAACATGAAACACTGGCTTCTTCAACTAACAGAGCACAGGAAGAGGAGTCAGAAAGAGGAACCCCAGACTAGATGCAGCTCCTAAAGACATTTCCATCTTTTCCCACTACCACGCCTAATTCCCTGATATAGTTCCTCCAGTCATGCCTATCTTCCCTACAGCTTCTGCCACCTTCCAAAAGCAGTCTGCCAGGTAAGGGCAGAGGGACCAAGTGTACAGCACAGAAGCCAAGAGTTATTAAAACTTACCACCTTACCTGTCTCAACATACATACAACCTCTTCCACACAGTCTACCTACCTAGTCATGTGTCCTCATCTGTCTAGGATACCCTCCTAATACTTGCATGATGCCTTCCATGTACATGCATGTAACTTTTCTTCAGTATTTAGCACACACAGACTTAAACCCATTGAAATCTGCTTTTAGCTCCCAATACAAGGAATATTTTGTGGTATTTAATTATTCCTTTTTAGAGTTTTTTCCTTCATCACAAAGTTCTCCCTGGAGTTGGTAACATGAATAATCACTAGAAGTATTAACAGTTTCTAACTTAGTGTAGCTAATGTCACACTACTTATTACTTCAAGCATCTACTGCTATGTTCTCTTTTTAATTTTCACTTATGGACCATTATTTACCTAGAGCAAAACTTGTAGCAGTACCACCACAGCATCTATTTTTCCATCCACACAGATATGTACTGATTATTCTCTTGCCTCTTCCAAAATGTCTTTTCCATTGTCTGGTTTGACTGGTAAGCACTTCCCTAAGAAGACCTGCCATCCTCTTACCACTCCATCTTTACCTGTAGCAGAGCTTTCACAAAGTTCTACTACTGACAGCCATACAACTGTTTAAGAAATAGTATCTTTAACAGATATTGTCAACTGTAATCCCAGCTACTTGGGATTGAACCTTGCAAGGGCAAAAGTGACACTCTATCTCAAAAAAATAAAATAAACAAAATAAATAGATAAAAACAGAGTAACTGTACTGGTGGCCAAGCTCAAGTGAGAAAACTTGCCTAACAAGAGATGACCTGGATTCAGTCTCCAGTATGACAAACAAATAAAGAAATAAATAAACAGCATATCAGAAAGGAAAACTAAAACTGCACCTACTTCCAGATGACACAATTGTCTACATACAAAATACCTAAAAGTTCTAACAAACTCCTAAAGAAACAAGTGAGTTCAACAAGGTCACAGGATATAGTATCACTATACAAATCAATTGTACTTCTGTAAACAATGTCAAAATTGCAGTTAAAGTCTGTAATCCTAGCTATACCAGGAGGCTGAGATCTGAGGATCTAGGTTTGAAAACGGTAGTGAGGGCAAAAAAAGTCTGGAAACTGTCTTCAGTTAGTTATCACAATACCTGACTGGAGGAGCAATTCAAGTGGCTGAGCACCAGCTATGGGCATAAATGACAAATGGCAAGGCCCTGAGTTCAAGCCCTAATAGCAGTATACATACAGACATAGACACACACACACACACACACACTCACACACACACACACACACACACACACACACACACACACTGTGTTTAAAGCATATTATCTCATGGAAGGGAAAGACAAGAGTGGGAGGTGAGGCGGAGAGGGAGAGAGAGGAGGGAGGGACAGAAGGGCAAAGGAAAAAAGAGGGAGTTGAGGAGGGGGAAGGAGAGGAGAAGGGAGGGAGACAATTGGAAAGGGATTAGGAGAGGGAAGGGGAGATTGGAGAAGGGGTGGAGAGAGGAGAAAGGGAGAGGAAAAGGGATAGAGAAGGAGAGGGGAAGATTGGAGGGAGGAGAAGGGGAGGCCGGAGTAGGGGGGAGAGGGAAGGGTAAAAACTCATATACATTTTCCAGGATTTTCAAAACCATCTAGCTAGAATGCGACAGAAAACTGGCAAATCTTGTCAGAGGTGCACATCTGAATTCTCATTGGTCCTTCATGTCTTTGGGAATAATCAATGAGTTAGTTATAAAGGTTAAATGAAAAAAGTCATCATTGAAATCCCACTTATCAACTAAATAAACCTAAGAAGAATGTGGTCTGGCCTTGTTCCTAATTGTCCTAAATACTAATTGATGTTAAATCCATACTACAGTAAATTATGGGCAATGCTGTTTTTGTTAAGCACAACAAAAAACAGACTAAGAGAATTCAGTAGGAATTTTGTTTTGTTTGTTTTTGTTAGAACCTGAAGATTTAGGCTCATTGCCTGGTAAAAAGATATCTATCCAAATACTTTTGAAAGGGTAACTAATGGCCAGTGTATGGTTCACTTTTCTCCTGAAATAGCTTGTAAGCCTTCCCTGTTGAAATGTTCTTCACACTTGTGACTTCTCAGGCTTCCTTACTGTGTTACTCTATTATTTCTTGCTTGCTTTCAAGAACAACAGCAAAAAGATTATTAAACTCAACTATGGTAGAGCATAACAGAGAAGAAAAACAGCTTAATTATAGGCCATTTCATGGTGAGTTTGTTGGTATTAGTTAGACACTTATTGAGATAGTCATTATCTAGACTGTTTCTGTTTTACTTTGGTAGAATGAATCAGTTAATAAAAGTTCCCACTTTGCTGTCTAGCTAGCTGGAAAAGTTTTCTGTTAGTTAGTGACGTCAAGCCCTTCTAACATGTCCTTGTGTTTATTTTATTGATTTCATTGCCAAAAGATGGAAAGACTTGTTTTTAAGTTTTCATTCTGTTAAGAAATTGTTAATTGCACATAGATCTTACTCTGTTATAGCTTGGTTTCTTTGAATTATCTGTGCCAAGTAAGTAGAAAGCATTCCCCCCTCCCCAGATATAACCGCCCCTCACACCCACCACCATCCCCCATTTAATACTCATTTGTCCTATTCAAGCAGCCTGTTCTCTTGAAACTATACTTTTGAAAAATGCTTCTATAAAATTTTATTTTGGAAGTCTGTTATTGCAGTCCCTAGTTTTATTCTTTTTTTGTTTGGTTTCTAAATGCTACAGGGGATAACTAAAACTCAGGACAGTTCTTGTCCCACAGGCTAGCTGATCTTTATTCCTGGAATTAATTTCTTCAGAATCGTGACATTTGTGGAACCCAATTTTACCACTGTCATTATATCAAGGTAATATATACACATTTGAAGGGTTATTTTGAATTTGAGAGTGATATTAACAATGTAACATCCTCATTCCTTACATAATAAAAGAACTTCTCCAAGAATATCAGAAAAAACTGAGAACATGTTTTTTTTTTCCAAATAAATGAAAACAAGGTGACTCATATACCAATTAAATAACGAAGCAGCATGGAGATGTTGGAGAAGTAACTTATGAATCTTCTTTTAATCTGTAAATATTAGTTTAAGATTTGATTTGAGGCAGTATGGAGACAGGTTTGTCCCTTTTCTTTTTTTCCTGTTTTTTTTTTTTGTTGTTGTTGTTGTTGTTTGTGTTGCTTTGGTGCTAAGGATTAAAATCCAGGCTTACTTCCTGGTAGGCAAGGGTTCTACCATTGAGCCATAACTCCAGTCACCGTTTCTTTTAAGGTAGGTTTCTTATTATCATTTTTTCATCCCTCTGAGTAATTGCATACAAGTGTGTGCCCATACTGACCAAAATGAAGTCATCTTCAATTAGTAGATTGGATTTCTGGGCAGGTAATCTAAAACAGATGTTTAGCTTTAACTGCAGAATGAATGAAGTGGACATTTTTTTCACCCAGTAGTAAAGAATAGGGGAGCATATGAAGCACAAGCAAGGCTAACTAGCTTCATATATCTCTACTGGGCGATTTTGTGCTGATACCTTAGGGATCAAAATACAGATCTGAGGATTTCAGAAAACAAGAATTTGACACCAAATAATTTTTATAATAATATGCACACCTTTTTTCTTTTTATTATTATCTTTAAATAGCTGTACAGAGGAGTTGCCATTGAGCAAAGCAGCTTAAGAATATATCTTTATCAACATCACCCCTTTGTACATTCTCACCCATCTTGCCCCTATCCCTTTTCCTTCACCCTTATTAATTCTGTAGGATTCAAAATGGGTTCTTGTCTTTATTTTCTCACTCTTCATTCATCTACCTCTTTCACCTTGACCCCACCCCATCCCATTCCAGCACCTGCTCCTGATGTATTATTTTTCTGAACTTTGATTTTGCCTTTCTAAGGAATTACACCATGAATCTACCATATTTCAATTAATACATTTGTATACACTTGCATACCACTCAACATATTTACTTATAAATGTATAAGGTAAATCTAGCTTCCATATACAAGACACCAAATAAGCCCTTTGGCTTGTAGACCCAAGATTTGAAGGGAGGTGGTGAACTGCAAAGATAGCACCTTGGTTTCAGATCACCTCATTCTTGTGCATGTAAGCCATAGGCATGTCTACGGGCTGGGCACAGGTCTGAGAATTAGCCACGGAATGGACTTCACTAGCCTTCTGTGCTGAGACTTGCTTTTTTTTCAATACTCAATGTAGATTGTCAAGATTTAAGTTGTAAAGCACTTTAGTGAAATAGAAGCAAAGGGAAAATTAAAAGGAAAATGTTTTCATTTTTGCCATCTCAAACAAGATGTTTTAAAGCAGCTATTGATTTTTAATGATATTTCATTCCTTTTTAGATATTTTTGTCACTCTTATACCTCTTGAAGACCAAATTGCAAATATATCAACAGAGATAGTTTTGTGTCATACTACAGACTTCTTAAATGTGACGAAAAGTATGGAATTTGCAAAAACAGCATCATCTGATTTTAATGTAAAACGTGTAACAAATAAATTCTAACTAGTGTTTTTACATTCAGTGAATTAGTGTGGTAATAATTTTTTAAAGGTGAATGTGACTGAGTATTTCAAAGTCTTTTAAAGTGGACTTTCAGTTACATATGTGGTATAGGCAGTTCATGGGCTCAGATATTTGAAATTTTGTGCCAGTTTGCTTTGTGTCTGATGCCACTGATCTGTTATTAATTCTGCATTTAACACACTTGGCATGGGATAATCCCATGAGGACTGCATGACAGAGTAAACACATCCTTGTTATGGTAGCAAATTTGTATTAGGGAGAAAGTTGATGTTTTTAGTCAATATTCGCCTCATGATTAGTTACATATAGAAAACCAACAAGAACATGATACTGCCAGAGAAACAGCCTCTTAGCAGAAAACCAGATAAATATAGTAAGAAATGATGAGGCACAGCCCCTAAGAAGGAAGATAACATGACAGGACTTAGCAAACATTTCTCAGTCCTAACTCTCAATGCTAATGGACTTAATTCTCCACTTAAATTCTGTAAATTGACTAGTTGGATCAAAAAGCAGCATCCATCCATCCATGTGCTATCATCAAGAGACATATCTTGCCCACAATAACAAACATATTTTGAAACTAAAAGGCTAGAATAAAACCTATCGAGAAGGGGCTGGGAAGGTGGCTCAGTGGTAGAGCGCTTGCCTTGCATGTATGAGGCCCTGGGTTCGATTCCTCAGCATCACATAAGCAGAAAGAAAAAAGCCAGAAGTGGTGCTGTGGCTCAAGAATGCTAGCCTTGAGCTGAAGAGCTGAGGGACAGCGCCCAGGCCAAGAGTTCAGGCCCCACAACCGGACCCCCCCAAAAAACAAAACAACAACAACAAAAAGCTATTGAGAAAACCGCTCCACGAACAGTCCAGATTAACAATACTTTTATCAGATAAAACAGACTTCAAATTAAAATTATTAACAGGAGACAAAGAAGGGCATTGCATATCAATAAAGCGATCTCTCCTCTAGGAAGTTATAACAATTCCAAATGTCTGTACAACAAATACCAGAGTACCCAACTTCATCAAACAAACACTAATTAACCTAAAAACACACATAAATCCAAACACATTTATTGTTGGTGACTGTAACACATTATGGTTACTTCTGGATTTGATCAATATGGCAAAAACTCAAAAGAGAACCCGCTGGACTAAATAATTTCATTCAGAAACCAGACTTAACAGATGTCTATGGAATGTCTCTCCCAGCAGCATCAGAATATACATTCTTCTCAGCAGCACATGGGACAGTATCAAAAACAGGTCATATTTAAGGTCACAGAGAAAATCTGGGTAATGTCAGAAATATTGAAATTACTCCCTGAATTCTGGCAGGTCATAACAGAATAAAATTACAGCTCAAACCTAAGAGCCATCACAAAAAAATTCCCTAACTCGTGGAGACTGAATAACACATTTTTGAATGACTAGGAGATCATTAAAGGAATCAAAACAGAAATTCAAACACTTAGGGAATTTAGCAAAAACAACAACAACAAATCCTACAAAATATCAACTCCTCCGGGATACTGCAAAAGCAGTACTGAGAGGATAATTTATAGCTCTGAGAAATCTCAAACCAACAAGCTCTTTGAAAAAAGAGGAACAAGCCAAACCACTATATGTAAACAAATAATAAAATTAAATCAGAAATAATGCCAGAGAATTTTAATGTGAGATGGAAACAACCATAGAAAGAATCCACAAAGGGCTGGGAAGGTGGCTCAGTGGTAGAGCACTTGCCTTGCATGCATGAGGCCCTGGGTTTGATTCCTCAGTACCACATAAGCAAAAAGAAAAAAAAGTTGGAAAGTGGTGCTGTGGCTGAAGTGGTAGAGTGCTAACCTTGAGCTGAAGAGCTGAGGGACAGCGGCCAGGACCAGAGTTGAGGCCCCACGACTGGACCTCCCCCCCCGCCCCCAAAAAAGAAAGAATCCACAAAACAAAGAATTGACTCTTTGGAAAAATGAAAAAGATTGACAGACCTTAAGAAATCTAACTCCCCCTCCCCCCCAAAAAAGAAAAGAAGACACCTAAATAAATTAAAATAGAGATGGAAATGAAAACATCATGACAGAAACGAGCAAGATTCATAACATTATATGGGAATACTTTGCAAACCTTTATGCTAACAAATTGGAGAATCTGGGGAAAAAAATGGGAGAATTCCTAGCAAATACTGATAAAACCAAATTAAACCAAGAAGATATCAACCAACGAAAAAACCCATAACAAGAAATAAAATAGAGATGGTACTAAAAGACCTCCCATACAAGAAAATCCTATGACCAGATGGAGTCACAGCCGAATTCTATAAGGTCTTCAAAGGTCTTCCAACACTCTTCAAACTCTTCAATGAAATTGAAAACAAAAGATTATTATCAAACTCATTCTCTGAAGCCAGCATAACTCTTATCCCAAAACCATATAGAGACTCATCAAAGCAAGAGAACTACAGACCAATCTCTTTGAGAACATCTGATGCAAAACTTCCCAATAAAATTCTGGCCAACTGATTTCAACAGCTAACCAAAAAAAAACCCCAAGAGTTTAATGTTGAACCTATGATCATATACTATGATCAAATGGGATTCATCCTAGGGATGCAAACTTGGTTCTATATGTGCAAGTCAATTAATCTAATTCAACACATCAACAGGAGTAAGGACAAGAACCACATGATCTGTATATATATATATACAGTGAGACACTTTTATACATTTATAAAAGCTTTAAAATGGGACAGGATCACAGGAAAGTGAATTTCTATGGAGCTTCTACTCCTTTCCCTACGTTTTACACTTTCAGGGCTGACAGTTTTCTTAACAGGAAGGGAGGCAATGTGCTTGTGCCCTCACTGGGAGGGAAAAGATCCAACTGAGAAGATGAAAGAGGGGGAATATAGTCAAAGTATTTTATGCACAACTATGAATATAGAGCAATAAACCTGTTTAAGTTGTTTAAACAAGGGAGAGGAGGAAAGCAGGGGTAGGTTTGATACAACACACTGTAAGTATGTATATAATCATCACAGTGCATACACTATACACACAACTAATGCAAGCTAATTTTTTAAAAAAATCTTGACAAAGAGAGGTCCTTTCAACATTTTCTCTTCACTAGAATTAAGCATGGCCATGAAAGCTGATAGGTCTGTGGTCAGGTCAGGTGTGCCTTCTGAGATGCCAACCAAGTTAATGAAAAAAAAAAATCCCATACTCACACTCAAATTTAAAAGGAGAAAGAATCCACAATAATGACAGAAATCACCTAGCAAGGGGTAAATGGAAGAAACATCTTCAGTATATTGTATTGATACTGCCAACCCTGAAAGGACAAAATTACTTTGACTTCTCCAATATATCCAAAAATCACACTGAAAACTTTTGGAGTGCTACCTGTGCCAGAATCAGGGGAACCTGAGTTGGTGGTTGGTACTTATAGTTTCATTATTTATGCTCATTTTGTTGCTTAATTGTTACTCTCTATTTACAGTTACAGATCTTGGCATAAACTGGAACTATTTTAACAAAGGAGGAGGCTACAATGCTTGATAAGAAATGTACTCATTATCTTGCCCATGTAATTGTATTAGCACAATAAAAAATAAAGTTATCTTTAATAATAAAAAAACTGGAACTATTTTATGAACTGGAGAACTCACTTTTCTTTTTGTTGAGCAGGCAGAATTCTTTGGGTTGTATACTGGAGATGCTAATGGATACTTCATACACTTTTCTTCTCTCACTATACTCTTTCCCACAACACCTCCTCCTCCTCCAACACATTCTTCAAACAGTGTGATCATACCATATCCGGCGTACCTGGAAAGAAGTCTCAGCTTTCTGTTTCCTTATAAAGAAGTGGTATAAGCAGCACAGTATAGTGCTTGGAAGTATAGTACCAGGATAGCTCACTTCTCTATCACCTGCAAGGCATGGGTTCCATCTCAGTACCATGGGGAGAAGAAGGAAAAGGACATCAAGGAAACCTCCAGACATTTTGTACAGCTCAACAATTAAACGTGTGTGTGTGTGTGTGTGTGTGTGTGTGTGTGTGTGTGTGTGTGTGTATGTGTATGTGTGATGCTGGTCCTGGAGCTTAAACTCAGGCCAAGCTGCTGTCACTAAGCTTTTTCTGTTCAAGGCTAGTTAGTGCTCTGCCACTCAAGCCATAGCTCCATTTCTGGCCTTTAGTGATTAATTGGAGATTAGTATACCCTGGACTTTCCTGACTGAACTGGTTGCAAACCACGATCCTCAGATATCACCCTTCTGAGTAGCCACAGATCAAAAGCAGGAGGTACCTTCACCCAGACAATGAAACTCTTTTAAACAAAGTCAAATGTACCAGGGAAAGCAGAAGACACATCCTTCTTGCCCATTTCCTATTGGTGGTTATAAAGTCAAACTTCCAAATTAACAAAGTACAAGCTGGAGCATTCGTTTGGACCAGGTATGTAAGACCAGGAAGAGAAGAAAGATAGATATATGTAACAAATAGAATCTTATACTGGGCCAGAAAAAAATCAAAATGTGTTAAAATACCATCCCATGTGCTGAAAAAGGTGCTGCCTGTGCTTCCAAGTGTTTTTCCGGATATTGTTTGAAGCATGGGACTATATTTCATCTGCCAAGCCGTACAGAGACTGACCAAGGCTTTCAAAGAGGTGAGGTTCACCAGGAACCACATTAGACATGCCTAAGAAGACAAATGGCCCATGATGGACAGAGAGAAGCTTACTCCAAGAATATCACACGGCCTCTATTTATCAGTGGGAAACTACCAAGGAACATGTCACAAGAGGGCCAAGAATTCAGGCTTGTTCACATCTAGAATAGACAAAAGGTCCCAGGACTGTGGAAAAGTTAGTAGACTGAAGAGAAAACCTATCCTGCCTCATAGCCATCAACCTATGAGGCAGACCTTGTCTACTTTACTCCTTCATCTCTATCTAGAAGGAAAGAAGCTTATGCTTTACTGCTAAAAACCATTTTATAGCCAAGTGTCAGGTTCTGGTAGCTAAGGCCTGGATTCCTAGTTACTCAGGATGTGAGATTTGAGGATCACAGTTTGAAGCCAGACTTGGCAGTAAAGTCCCTGAGCCTCTGATCTCTAACCAACCACCATAAAGTCACAAGAGTCACTGTGGCTCAAATGGTAGAACACTAGCCTTGAGCACAAAAGCTCAGGGACAGCACCTAGGCTCTGAATTCAAGCCCAGGACCAGCACCAAAAATAAATAAATTGAATAGGTCATTAATAAATAATAATAAAGCAATAAGTGAACTTTACATATTTAAAGCATCTCAACTTGTCATCAGTATCTCTCCTTCCTCTTCAAAATGGTTTTGCAGGCACCTCTCTCCCAACCCCCTATAGAAACCTCTGATCCTATTCACTGGTCACTTAAGCATACAGTTATCTTGACAAACTCAGTGGTGTCATGGGCACACCAAACTACTCTAAGAGGGACTGGAGGAAGGAGGAACAACATTCTGCTTGATGGCCAGCAAAAGCAACAGACAGATGCCGGCTCTGCTTCTATAATGAGTCTAGACACAAACCTACTCAGATCTCTCTCACAAACTCTGCCCTCTACTCATAAGAAAATCTGGCCCTTTTTTACCTGTGTTCTCCACCTCAGGATGCACTCTGACTTGTGTCTTGGATTTGTGTCTTTGTGCTCCTTCTGTTGTGCCTGGGTCGGGGGTCCCCAAAAACCATCAAGGAGCTGATTCCTATGCAAGCACACCAGAGTCGTTTATTGCAAGCACCAGCGTGGACTCCCAACCATCACCGACACAGCGGGTCAGAGTTGAGAGCCCTGTCTTATGGGATTGCAGGGTTTTTAATCACTAGTAAAGAAGAGGGAAAGGGGTTTCCAACTTGGCAGTTACATGATTGGCTAACAAGTGGGTAACTAAGGTTAGTTTTGTCACATTCTTATTGGTTAGTACAACTGGTTATTCTTTACCAATTTTAGCAAATATTTAGTAAACATATTTTGCAACCACAAACAAAATGCTGGCCATGCTTATCTTAAGCAACACGTGGGGTCTCAGGGCTCTGGGTCTTTCCACCTTCTCAATCGTTGTCTGTTGCTAGGGGAACTTATCTGGCAGGGTGCATTTGGGACATCTGCTGTCATTCCAGGAACCTGAGCTCATATGCTGGAAATGGGCCTTACACAAAATGGTGATTGTCTTGCTAGGACCCCACATTTCAAAGAAGACCTGACTTTGATTGCCAGTCAACTGATGCTAATTATCGTATCTACATACATAATCAATCCTTTCCAGTTTTCTTTTTCACTTAAGCTCCTGTTCTCTCCTCCAGTTCTCTCCTCCTGTTCTCTCATTAAAATGCCATGTTGACTCATTCACTAATCCAAGTTGAGTTCAGCTCAGGCTGGATTCCCTTCCTTACTGCAATATAACAATATTGATGGATTTCATCTGTTTTTAGTTTAACCAGGAAAAAAATGAAAGGAGGGCGGGAAGGATAGATTTTTACTCCCCAACAAATATAGCAAAGTAGGGAGCTGGGAATGTGGCTTTGCATTAGAGTGCTTGCCTTACATACATGAGGCCCTGGGTTTGATTCCTCAGCACCACATAAGCAGGAGAAGCCAGAAGTAGTGCTGTGGGTCAAGTGGTAGAGCACTAGCCTTGAACTGACAGCTGAGGGATAGTGCCCAGGCCCAGAGTTCAGGCCCACAACTAACAAAAAAAAAAAATAACTACAGCAAACTATAAATCTCACTGATTGTTCTAGTTGTCTATTTCTGAGGAAGAAGATGAGGGGAAGATATTCCCTCAGCTTGTGGGAACCTGCTTGCTGATGGAGTAATTACCTATAAAAGGCAGACAACTAGGTATTCTTAGGTTCTCCTGTTACTCACATTCAGCAAAAGTAAACTGAATGACAAGAGGGCATTTAATCAAAATTATTCCAGAAGGCAATACCTAATTTCTCAGAGCCTTCAACAGCAGAAATCCCACCTGACTTTCTTCTCCTCCCATTCCAGCCTCACAGCTGACCTCTTCATTTTTGTTTTGTCCCAAGCACAGATGGGGTACCACTGCTATTGCCACACAACCCTAGACCTTTCATAACATCTTTGAACACAGAACCACCCTTCATACTTGGTCTTGGTTGTGCCAAGGGTTTATGTATAATCTCTCCTCTATTACCAGCCCATTCAAACACACAAGCCTTCCCAATGTTGCCAGACCACCACAGTAACACTTACTGCCCTTCTTTCTTCCTTGCCTGCCCAAGTATCCAAGTTCACATCATAATTAACCCTGTACCTGGAAGCCTCTCTACTACATTGGCTTTTGACTACTAGTCTGTACAAAAGCCTCACAAACTCAAAGTCTGAGACACTGTACTGTCCTGAACCTTACTTTTATTCTATGATTATATTTTATGCTTCTGGTGAAGCAGACATCTTTTCTATTCTTGACTGATCTTAAGCCTCTTCTCCAGTCACTCTTCAACACCACAAACGCATATACAAAATGCACACAGAAATATACATGTGCACATGTGTGCATGCATGGGCACACGTATACTTGTGCATACACACCCATTCACACACAAAAATACACATATATACCACAGATAACTGTCAAGTGTTCTTGAGACAGAAAACATTAAAAATCACATACCTACTACTCCTCTGCAAGATCTCTTTTAATAATACTGGGGCAAAGATATACCTGGAATTCAACCCTTGCGGAGAAGAAGCCAAATAATCCATCAAGTTAGTTACTAAGTATCTTATCAACTTGGTTAGCTAGATAGGGTATCTCACAGTCACTTCATCTTTACTATCTTCTCAGAAATGCCCTAAGGGCTTTCCTGTTTCTTTTTTTTTTTTTTCTTGCAATACCGGGACTTAAACTCAGGGTTACTTGTTTTGCTAGACAAAACCATTTATACTAGTTGAATCACTCTTACACACACACACACACACACACACACACACACACACACACACACACATTCTTTTTTTTTTTGGCGGGGGGTGGGGGGGGGGGGGAGCAGGGATCTGATCGTGGGCCTGAACTCTGGGCCTGGGCACTGTCCCTCAGCTCTTCAGCTCAAGGCTAGCACTCTACCATTTGAGCCATAGCACCACTTCTGGCTTTTTTATTCTGCTTATGTGGTGCTGAGGAATTGAACCCACGGCCTCAAGCATGCAAGGCAAGCACTCTACATTGAGCCACCTTCCCAGCCCTCCCGCCCCACATTCTTGCTTGCTGGAAAGAAGTCCCTGTGGTTAATCCAAAAGAAAAACAGAACACAGGCGGTAAGCAAACAGAGACCCTAAGAAGCATGTAGCAAGGCATGACTAAGAAGTTAATAAAGCCATATTCTACAAACATAGCAGTTAGTCTGTACAACATCAGAAGCCGCTCCAAGCTTGAAAAGGACACCAAACTATGGTGAAATTTAATTTGAATGTCCTCTGAAACTACAGCTAGCAGCAATCTCTCACCACTCAGCTTGCAGCCTGGGATTCCCTTAATAAACAAGAGTTTTATGCAAGGCACGGTATTAGCTTTTGCCATACCCAGAACAACACAGATCTGGCAGAACTCCCAAATCTATGAAGATGAACTTGGAGGGACTTGCTGGTGTCACTCAGCAGAGCTTCCCAGGTGCTCTCCCAAACCCCTAACAGTGGAAGGTATGGGAATGAAATAAGTTGAGGGTAAGTCTGGAGGAGACAAGGACCAACTCAACTTTTCAATCCTCACCCCAAGACCTACCTACTCATGGGTATTCGCAAATGTAGCCAAGAATCACTGGCACATCTACATTCCTCTCAGTTGCACTGTGGTGCAGAAAGCATACACAAGTGTGCATACACTCCATGGGTGGAAGGACAGCAAGATACATCCTGCCTCCAAACACTACTAGGAAGGAAAAGAACCGATCTCCTTCCAGTGCAGGATACTTTGAGTCCAGTAAGTGAACAAGAACTTCAGTTCTGCTTTTCCATGTCCAGGAAGCAAGGGATCTTTCCTTTCTTTCTTCCTTCCTTCCTTTCTTCCTTCCTTCCTTTCTTCTTTCCTTCCTTCCTTCCTTTCTTCCTTTGCTTGCTTCCTTTCTTCCTTTCTTTCTTTCTTCTCTCTCTTTTCCTCCCTCCCTCCTTCTTCGATCCCTCTCTCTCTTTCTGTCATGGGACCTGAACTGTGGGCCTGGGCACTGTCCCTAGCTCTTTAGGTCAAGGCTAGCACTTTAAAATTTGAGCCACCATTACTTCTGGATCTTTCTTCTGAGGGTGGTGCTGAGGGATTGAACTCAGGGCCTCATGCATGCTAAACAAGCCTCTACCACTGAGCCACTGTGCCAGACCCCTCTCCCTCCCTCTCTCCCTCCCTCCCTCCCTCCCTCCCTTCCTTCCTTCCTTCCTTCCTTCATTCTTTCTTTCCTTCCTTCCTTCCTTGCCCCTTTCTTTCTTTCCTATGTTATTATGCTCTGCCTATTTCATGTACCCAATGAATTCAATTATCCTGAATATATTTAATGGAAGTCATAAAGAGCAAGTTTTAGGGCACTTAGGGGACACTGGATTGGTTCTTCCAAACAACCTCTATGATCCACTTAGCTGATACATTGTGGTTGCAAAACTACAATTATTGTTAAGAGAGGAGGAGCAGGGAGGAGGGAAAGGGGGAGGCAGAGAAGAAGGAGGGGGGAACTTGAGGAGGAGGGGGGAGGAGGAGCTGGAACCACAGGCTCAGTCCTATAATCCTGGCTACTCAGAGGCTGAAATCTGAGTATCAGAGTTTAAAGTCAGCCCTGACTTTGTGAGATTCATCTCTTATTAACTATCAAAAGGCTCAAAATGGAACTGTGATTCAAGTGGTAGATAGCTAGCCCTGAACACAAAAAAGCTCAAGGGCAGTGTCCAGGACTCTTGTTCAAGGTCCAGGACCACCAGACAGACAGACAGACAGAAAGTGCAAGAAGAGAAGGAAAGAGAGAAGGAGAAACAGAGACAGGGACAGAGAGAGAGAGAAAGACAGACAGACAGACAGACAGACACAGACACACATACAAACACACACACACACACACACAGAGGAAAAACTCAATGAACTCGTTTTTCTCTACCAGTACAGATGGCCTTGTGAATGTACTAAAGTTCTGAATTGAAATGGGGAATTTTATGCTCTATCTCCTACCAAATAAACTTGTCTTGTTCTGCATTAGATCGTGGTGGTGGTTTGTACAGCTTTTTAAAGGGGCTAGAACTGCCACTTGACGCACTTTTAGGTGCACCTGGAGTGTGTGATTAACAGCTTTAGCATGGTGAATTTGTAGGTGGAAAGCAACCATCTGAGCAAAACTCCACATTAACTTCCATGTATAATTTGACTGTGATACCAGGTCTACAAACAAACCTATCACCTACCAATGTCCTTGGTGTACTTGTGGGTTTGGGTAAGTTTTTAATATAAAATAATTTTTAGGGAGATGAAACCAGATAAGAGGAAAAGGAGGCAGGAGAACTGAAAATGTATGTGCTCAATCCCCCTGTGCAGGTTATTAGGCAGCACCATACTCTGTTGTGTTCTACCAAGGCATTCCTCTTGTCTCAAGGTAGAAAGCAGTGTGCCAGTTTTCAAGATGGAAGGGCTGAATGAACCCTACCCTCTTATTTCCCTGTAGCCACATTCTGCGCTTCTATTCTTGAATTCTGGGGTGACGCCTGCCTTTTCTGGCATTTCTTTCAGCCCTGGCTGACTTCAATACTAGGTCTGAAGCCTCCAAGAGAGCCATTAGCCTTAATTGGACTAATCACACCCAAACAGTGCAGCAATCCATGGTTCTATTCCCTTCCAGAGCATCTCCTTTCCTTATTTTCTCCCACTTCCTATATTCTCTCCCCCAAATTGAAATGAGCACAGTATTTCTTTCTGTCTGCATTATTTTCAGGAAAACACTTATAAATTTGTCACTGGACATAGGGAAATTAGTAATGGTCAGAAAGACCTCAGGCAAAAGTGAATTTCAAAACTCTTTTTGCACATACTGAATATATGTCTCTCTGTCCAGGCCTAGGTCAGACTGTGGGGAGACACTGTTTTCTCTTGGGCAAACAATAACTGTTCCTGACTGCTTTGCCACTTTGCCAGGTGTTCACCAGAGCTTCTAAGCAAGGAAAAGCTTTTTTCTTTTGTTTTTTCCCCTGTGCTCTAAGAAGATCCCTGTCTCTCCTAAGAAGATGCTTGTGTGAGTGATGTAGAAAACACTCAACATCTCCTTGTGTACATGCTATGATTATGCTTCACTGCTTAAAGAACTAACATGAAAGTTGGTAGGAAAGCAGGCAGAACTTGTAGATGGCACAATAAGATGGTAAGCCAAATGTGTTGTAAAATGAAATGGTGGACAGGGAGAGGGTGTAATGAGCACTACCAAAGAATGTGGAAGTGTGACTAAGTGGTACTATGTGGGAAAAAAGGACTGAGAAAATAAGGCAGAACACTAAATTTCTGGTGCTACAACCTATACAAAATAGGAAGGAGAGCCATCAATCAGAAAACCAGCTTCCTGGACTCCAATTCTTCCCGTTTGATTCAAGACCAATAGGGAAGAAAGCCCGAGGGGACTGCAGTGCTGTCTTCCTGTCTTCCTGCAGGCATGTCTATGTCACACGTACTCCTTCTTTGCCATTATTTCTTTTCTAATGAACTTTCTTGTCACCTTTGCTATGTTCTCATCTTACCTGAATGACCCTCTTGCCATACTGAAGGATCCAGGTCAATTTAGCTGCTCTAAATTTCGGGTATCATATTTTGTTATGTTGGCCAGGAAGTTAGGGGATGAAATACTTCTTCCAACTTGGAATCACTGGAAGCTAACATCTTTTGGTATTGTGACTTGGATATGGCAGGTTTGCATCCAGGTATCTTCTATGTGTAACTCTGTGTCTTGGCTCCAATAAGTCTCTCCTGACAGACAATAAGAACCATCTTCCTCACCTCTGATTGGTCTGAGGATATACGTGTTTGGCCCACTCCACAGGCAGTTTGTCAGTGTTTGGATACTTACTGCTTTCTTTCCCACAGCCCCCGTTAGTTTGGGGTTGGCTCAGCTAGACATGAGTCCTCTTCTGGGTGTTGTCTCTGGCTTCTTTCAAGGTTACTAAATACCAAGTGCTTCTTTTTTCTACTAACTTCTCAGATTTCTAGCCTGCCTTTCTACTTTCAGATTTTCTTTGCTCTTCTTTCTGTGGTTTTCTCTTTATCCTCATGGATTCAGAATTTTCTGCTGTTGACCTCAGTGGGGCAGAATCCACACAGCACTGTGGGCTCAGGAGCCAGCAAAGGCTGCTGAGGTAGCAGGTTAGCAGGTAGCAATCTTTTGCCTCTTGTTTCTAGCCTACTGGGCTGAGAGGCTGTCAAGGAGGAGTGGCTGAGGTCCTAAATAATTTACTCTTTTACTGTAGGTTCCATCGTATGGACAGGACTGGCACTGTCTTATAGACCCTCCACCTTGGACAAAACTTATTCCAAGTATGCCTTTTTGATGGATGGAACTCTTGCCACCTCAGCAGTCTCAAGTCATGTTCTGAGGAGATCTGCCACTTTACTGTCTTCTGGTATAGTCACTGACCTTCAGTTAGCCTTCAGCTAAGGAGAGGGGAGAGGAGTGAGAAACACCAGCATTGTGCATCACACTTCATATACTCCCTGGTGCAGGGGAGCAGGCAACCCAGGCTGGGACTGAGTTTGACTTCCTTGGGGAAAGTAGGTCATATGTGACTGTTACACTCCATAAGGAGTGGGAGAGAGGAGTGGCAGGGGCAGCAAGACACCCTTCTAGAGACAATCATCTCACACTACAGTTAGTAATATTAAAGATGTGGCTATTTAGAATCTGGTGGGAAGCACAGCAGGCCATGCAGAACTGAATTCTGTGTGACTGGGTCAGGCAGCTTTGGGTAAAACCTTGCACAATGGGGCATGGAGGGCAGAGCGACCAAGAGAGCTAGGATGGAAGTCATAAAATAGTTGTGTGTGACTAGGTTGGATGTAATTTAAAAGCTTTTCATTTAAGTTAAAAGCTTATCTGAAGTTTTCTCTGAGGTCAAGCGGTCAAGATTAATACATTGATGTAATTCTTTATGTTCTATAACAATGAGTCTGTATTAAGGATATTGTGCTGCACATAACATCTGCAAAAACAAAAACCTGGCTTAAATGAAATATGACTTACCAAAGTAGTTGTGTGTGTGCTATGATCTTCTCAAGCTCTCAATTACTTAGGAATCTAAACCAAAGTCCATTTGAAAGTCTGGTCATGTCAAGGTCTTTTAAATGGCAACCTTATAAGGACTAAGTATATAAACCTGTATTGCTAAGTGTTGCTGTCTACTAGACACTGTTGTGCCTGAGCTGGCTTTGAGCCATGACCCTCAGATCTCAGCCTTCTGAATAGCTAATCTTACTGGTGCCAGAGAGAAATGGCTCTTATCCATGGCTGCCTGATGTCCAAACCTGCACAGGAATTTGTTATTTCCCTTCTTTTGCCCATTAGTTCTTTAGAGATAGGAAAAACCACGAAACTCCATGATTTTGTTCAAAAAGGCTCCCAATATCTTTGTTCAAAATACTACCTAAAAGCAGATCAGCTTGCTTCTGCTTGTCTACCAGACCCTAACACACAATGGCACTCTCTCAGGCTAGTATTCTAGGAATATAATGCAATATGGAGACTACAATGGATGGGAATTTTAGATCCTGAGCCTGGATGCATCCAACTTGACTTTAAAGATGCTAAAGAACCCATGATTTGATGGCTAATGGTTTTTCCTTCACCCTCCTGGCACTTCTGCAGGACTAACTTACAGATGCCTGCCAACAGTGGACTGCTGTCTGTTCTTTGTCTTGTTTCCCCCTATCTCAGTTTTCTCAGGTGGCCAAGTCCTTGATGCTCACTGGAATGCCCCTGTTTTGTCATCAGCTGCAAGATCAAAAAAGGGCAATACAAGCCCTTCCTCTCCTGGCTATAGTCAAAGTTGTAGGGAGGGAATAGGATGTGGGCACTACTACAAATAAACTATCAAACTCTTTCAACCACCTTTCAGACACTAGTAGTAAAGATATTCTGTTCAATAAGTGGATTCCAGAGGTAGATAAATTCCCTCAAAACTATGGCACTTAGAAACTTCCAGGGATGGAACTAACTCACAGCAGGAAGTGATGTTGCTTCTTTGTAGATAAGAATGACGTATTTGCTGCCTTTAGACAGCAAAGAGGCTGGAAGATACTGCCTCTGACTTAGAGAACAAATAGCAACTCCTGAAGCCACTGGTCATCCTTCTCCTGGTGACTTCCTGGGCTAGGACCGATACTGAGGGGCCCCCAATTACAATACTCCTAATTAGGATATGTGGACCAAACATGATTAATCTCCTCACAAAACTGTTCCCAATAGTTTCAGTCTTTTTAAAAATAGGCAATCACTCAGAAACATGAAGAATATTGTCTAATATTATTCTCCTCAAGCAGCTTCATTACCAGTTGGATTCCTCAACTCCCTATCTGACCAGACTTCCTGCCTTTGATTCTATTACCCTCACCGTGGAGAAGGCACCTTCTCAGTAGGAAGCAGCCAGAAAATCCTTCCAATCCAGCTCCTACTTTCCCCCTTTTCAATAAATAGAAAGAATAAAAGGCAAAAATGCTAGTTCCAAGTAGCCAGACACCCTTATCTTGAGGCTCCAGACCGGTTTTATGAGCACCCCAGCCTTGCCCTCTCCTCTTGTCTGGCTGTAACCCATTTGGTAGGTAGGTGCCAGTCAAGTGCTTAGATGAACAAATGCCACACCTACCATCCATTCCCATCTCTACCCCAGTGCACACACACCCCTTCCCTTGCCCAACTGTGATTCATTGAGCATGTTATTTATGTCTCCCCATTAGCTGATTTCTTATCAACCCCCTCCAGACCACACTAGCATTTCCCTTAGATCCACTACAAATACTCCCAGCCTGTACATGAGAATGCGTCTCTACCATTGGCCTGAGGATCCTTGGGACCCGTCAGAATTCTCTGACAAATAAATCTGTGCCAGTGTTGAACTGTCTTTTCTCCACACCTTTTTTGAGTCAAACAGTAAATCAATAACTTTGCTTTTCTTCTTCAGGAACAAGTTAAAGAGCAAGCTAAACCCAGAGGTGTCAGAAGGGAAGTGAGGGCAAACAAAAGAATCAAAGTTCAAAAACATGAAGAAAACAAAATCTTAACCATGCTGATGAAGAGAGGGAACTCAAAGTACTAACAATGAAGGATTGACTAGTGCAGGTGTTTCACACTTCTAGTCATAGCTACTCAGAGAGAAGATGCAGGTTTTAGACCAGCCTAGACAGACAGACCAGCCTGAAAGACTGTTTTTTGAAAACTGAAATCTGCTGAAACTTTTTCCTGACCTCGTTCCTTTTATTAGCAGATATTTTAACCAATGTATAGGGGGAGGATTTCATTGTGACATTTCCATGAATGTACACAATGTATTCCATCAATCTCCCCCTCTCCATTATACCCAACCCCCAAGCAATTACAACAGCCTTTGTGGTTCTGCTTTCATATATGAAAACAATCTACTTGGACCATACTCATCCACCATCACCCTTGCTTGTTGCCCCAACCCTTCTGCTAGTACCAATCCTCCCAAACTGGTTATTGGACACAGATGGTCCATGTCTACAATCCTAGCTACTCTGGCAGCTGAGGATCTGGGTTTAATCCCTAGAACCAAAAAGAAAATATTCCTTTAAATACTTTCTGGAAAAAAATCATTTTACTTTATTCTTGTTATAAAGTTGAGGTACAGAGGGGTTACAGTTATATGTCAGATAGAGAGTACATTTCTTTTTGGAGCAATGTCACTCCTTCCCTTGCTCTCTCCCATATTTTCCCTTCCCTCCCCACCCACAAGTTTTATATTTCATTTTCTACATAGTGTCTAGTGAGTACCACTGCTGCATTTATTCACCCTGTGGGTCTCGATTTCTGTGCCTCTCTCTTAGCCTCCCAAAGAGAGATAAAAAGAACAAAACAAGACAAAAAAGAAAACATTGTGTATATATACAACATTTTCTTGATCCATTCATCTACTGAGGGGCATCTAGGTTGGTTCCATATCTCAGCTATGGTAAATAATGCTGCAATAAACATAGTCGTGCTGGTAGCTTTCGTATGGTCTTGTTTGTGATCATTTGGGTAAATGCCCAAAAGTGGGATTGCTGGATCATAGGGGAGCTCTATGTGGAGTTTTTAAGGAACCTCCATACTACTTTCCAAAGTGGTTGGACAAGTCTACACTCCACCAATAACATAGTAATGTTCCCTTCTGTCCACATCCCCTCCAGCATCTGTTGTTATTGGAGTTCTTGATTCTAGTCATTCTAACTTGGGTGAGGTGGTATCTCAATGTTGTTTTGATTTACATTTCTTTTATGGATAGACATATTGAGCATTTCTTCATGTGTCTATTGGCCATCCTTCTTTCCTCTTCAGAGAAGTTTCTCTTTAAGTCTTTAGCCCACTTATTTATTGGGCAGTTGTTTCTTTGAGGATTTGTTGTTGGGGGATTTAATTTTTTGAGTTCCAGGTATATTTTAGATATGAAACCCTTGTCCATTGTATGGCTAGTTAAGATCTTCTCCCAATCCATGGGCTTACTATTGATCTTGCTCGCTATTTCCTTTGCTATGCAGAAGCTCTGCAATTTTATGAAATCCCATTGTCCAACCTTTCTTTTGCTGGCCATTTTGGAATGTAGTGTCATAGACATTTTCCTGAGATTGTCATTGAACTCCTCTAGATCTTGATCCCTTGAATAGCAAGTATTAATTTCTTTTCTTTTCTTTTCTTTTGTTTTCTTTCTTTCCTGCCTGCCTGCCTGCCTGCCTTCCTGCATTCCTTCTTTCCTTCCTTCCTTCCTTCCTTCTTTTCTTCTTTCCTTTCTTTTAAGTAATATTTATTGTAAAGTTGCTGTAGGGGGGGTTACAGTTACATGAGTATGGTAATTAGTACATTTCTTGTCAGACGTTATCTCCTCCTTTGTTTTTTTTTTTTCCTATTATCCCCTCCCTCCCCCCACCTCTCCCACTCCTCTCCCTGCCAGAAGTTGTAGAGGTCATTTCCAACATAGTATCTTGTATCATTGTTTCAATGGGTCATCCTGTGTCCTTGTTTCAGCATTTTGTTATTCCCATTCCCTCCCCAAAATTACGTAAGTGTATATACAAGATACAGTGTACCAATATAAATACAGTATTGCCAGTATTGAGGACTGAAGTCAGGGCATTTCTCCTGAGCTCTTCCTGCTTGAAATTCTTTTAAGAAGGAGTAGGTTCTAGACTGTAATCCTAGTCACTCAGAAAACTGAGATGTGGAGGATTCATGTTCAAGTCTGGCACAGGAAGAAAAGACAGAAAGACTGTGTCACCAATTCACCAGCAAAATATTGGACTGGAGGCATGGCTCAAGGGGTTGAGAGCCAGCTGTGAGCAAGAAAGACAAGCAAGAGTTCAAGGTCCTGAATTCAAGCCCTAGTACTGAAGGCTGAAAGAGGTGCCATAGAAGATGTAGGAGAGAGATGTAAAGAGAGTTCATGGTTTGTATATGGAAATTATACCAAAGTTCTCTTGGAAAACTAATAGTAATGATAATCCAAACTTTAAATTAAAAAAAGCAAACTAGGCTGGTACTACTCAGGAGGCTGAGATATAAGTATTACAGTTTCAAAGATATCAGGACAGAAAAGTGTTTGAGACTTATCACCAATTAATCATTGAAACAAGCCAGAAGTGGAGCTCTGGTTTGAGTCTTGGAAGTAAGGCTTGAACAAAATATCTCAATGAGAGTACTCAGGCCTTAAGTATAAGCACAAAGACACACATACACACACACACACACACACACACACACACACACACACACACACACACACAATTAACAATAATTTAAGGAAACAGAATCTTAAAAAAAATCACTAAAAATAGGGATGGTGACAGGGATTCAAGATAAAAAGTAAGCCCAGAACATTGCAGAATATATTTAAAAAATAGAATGATATATATTTGAGAGGGCCAGGGGTAAATGGCTCACATCTGCATTTAGAGATGTAAATCATTTAAGAGACATCAAATGTGTTCATGATTTGAGGCTAGTCCATGGTAAAAAAGAAAAAAAATAGGGAGTCTCTACCTTAGCCAACAAAGAAATGTATTCACTACCTTATGTGTGTAACTGTAATCTTTCTGTACATCATCTTTACAATAAAATTAATTTAAAAATCAGAAAAATAAATTCATATTTAATTCACAACATTTCCACAACTACTTCTCTATAATCCTTACATAAAATTTTCCTGTGCCTTCCTTTCTTCCTTCCTTCCTTCCTTCCTTCCTTTCTTCCTTCCTTCCTTCCTTCCTTCCTTCCTTCCTTCCTTCCTTCCTTCCTTCCTTCCTTCCTTCCTTCCTTCCTTCCTTCCTTCCTCCTTTCTCTCTCTCATACTGTCTTTCTTTCGTTTTTGGTACTCTTTGTGTTGGTCTACCTTGGGGAAAAAGTAAAGCTCAATTTCTGGCTTTTTTTGCTGGTTAACTGGTGCTAAGAGTCTCGCTGATTTGTCTGAGTAACTAGGATTACACTTGTGATTCCATCAGTACCTGTCTACTGACATTCTTAGTGTATGTCTTTTGTAGGAGTGGGTGTGTACATGAGTGGGTGTCTTACAGTCCTGGTGCTTGAACTCAGGGCCAGAACAGATTATTCACCATCTGTAGATGGCCTTTTTCTCCACCTTTGTTTGTTCATGCACTTTATGTTATTTCTTTCAAATCATCCAAGGCCTTCTCCACAAACTTTCTTGAAAGTCTTTTTTTTCTTTGGGTCCGGTCGTGGGGCCTGAACTCTGGGCCTGGGCACTGTCCCTCAGCTCTTCAGCTCAAGGCTAGCACTCTACCACTTGAGCTATAGCGCCACTTCCGGCTTTTTTTCTTATGTGGTGCTGCGGAATCGAACCCAGGGCCTCATGCATGCAAGGCAAGTGCTCTACCACTGAGCCATCTTCCCAGCCCTTCTCCACAAACTTTCTACTACCATCAGTACTACACCTATGTGAACATATCATAAGATGGATTGATAAACATCTCTCATCAGAAAAAAGGAATCGAATGAAACTATAGAAAAAGAAAAGGTTTTCATATAATTATGCTGAAAAGCAAAAAGAGATTTCCAAGAATGCACCAAGGAAAAAAAAAAAGACAAGGAAGAAAGAAAAAGAAGGAAAGGAAAGGAAAAGAAAAAGGGATTAAAACACCGAATATATATTATATTAAATACCCTCCATCTCCAGCCTCTTGACTTGTCTAACAAGTGGGGGGAGCAGTTAAGAAAGTAAATAAAGTTAAAATTTTGCTATAACATATAAGCTTAGAGAGGGGGTAAAAGGATTAATTCTTTTAAGATGACAAGCTGCAGTAGTGGAAATTGTTTGACAATAAAAACTAATGTAATAAAGTGAATAAAGATTATGGAGAGTACAACAGAGTGCTTTCTCTATGTATTTTTAGAAACCCTTTAAGATAGCCTTTGATCAAACAGCTGCAGATTCTCTAACAGAAGGAGGAGTATAGTTGACTTTGCTCAAGTGGGAATACAAGGAGACTCAGGAAAAGATCAAAGCAACCTTTATCTTATAGGAAGGAAAAAGATAAAATGGGTAGTATCTGAAATGATTAAAAAACCAAAAAGAACAGCTCACGCTGTGAGCTACTCATTTCAGATATGAAATGAAAGGAGTGAGGTTATCTGTTTGTTTGAAAACAGAAAAGAGGACTGTGTGTGAAATCAGCTTTGTGTTTATGAATATCAGGCCTGGACTGTGGCTTTAAATGCTATCAGTTAGGATTGCTATTGGGAAATGCCAAAATTCTTCCTCAAATTAAAGTCTTGACTTTAGAGGCATTTTCCTGTATTGTAAAAGTTTAAAATGATAAGCAAAGGAAAGAAAATGTACTGCTTCTCTCAAGTAGCTGTCCTTCCTCCTCACCCCTGTGAATTAGATAATCCCTGGAAGAAGGCCTGGATGAGTTATGTGTGCATGTAAATCAGATTGTGTGTGATTTATTTGATTGATGTCTTAGAACTGTACAACCACACAACCTAATAACTGATGATTAATTTGCATGCAGAACCTTAAAATACTTCTTCATGGTAGTACTTTGAGTGAAAAAGATAAAAGACAGTGCCTGGGCCCTAGTCCTGGCACAAATGAACAGACAAAAGGTATAAGCAGGACAAAACTCAGCTGCTTTGAACATCATGTTCTATGAATGAATGCCAAGGAAGCATCCTGGGCCTCAGTGACTCTGTCTGAGAAAGACAAACAAAACTAAACTTAAAGCAAAAGGATTAGAGGCATGGTTCAAGTGGTTGACCACAGACCCTGAGTTCTATCCCTAGTACCAACACCCTGCAAAATAAAGAATGTGAAGATTTGCCTTCTAAAAAATTAAACCATAAATCATTATTGGTGTTTTGCTATTGGCAGACAATCTGAGCTAAGCAATGCTTCTTGAGGCCTCTTTCTTTCTTTCTTCTTTCTGTCTTTCTTTCTCTTTTCTTTTTTTTTCCTTCCTTCTTTCCTTTCCTTTTCCTTTCTCCTTCTCTCCCTTTCTTTCTTTCCTCTTTTCTTCCTTCTTTCCTTCTCTCCCTCCTTCCTTCTTTCCCTCCTTCCTTCCTTCTTTCCTTTTCCTTTCATCCTCCCTTCCTCCCTCCCTTCTCCTCTTCCTTCCTTCCTTCCTTTTTTTTCTTTCTTTCTTTCCTCAGCAAGAACTTTCCTGACAAGAACTCTGTATGCACCACTTTTGCTCATTGGCTAGTGCTGCTCTCTACCAACTTAGCCAAATCTCCAATGCCTCTTCACATTTCTGTTAGGGGTGAATTATTTCTGTACAGTAGATATTATCTAATTGGTACAACAAGAGGCTGCTGTTCTCTTGCTGGTGCTTTAATACTTTCAGTGACCAAGCATTGCTTAGTCCTCGTGGAACTCAATCTGGAAGACATCCCTTACCTTGTTTGAAGATGTCAGAAGACATCTTCGTCTTGAAGTATGCCTCTCTAGCCACCTCTGCCCTGCTCATTTTCCTGGCACTCTTGGTGCTACCCACCAAGGTGCCCAGAATTTGTGTTTGTCTTCCTAACACACACTTTTCTGTTCTCTCCCTCTATACCTGGTTTTAACTATCTCCTCTTATCAGTGATGATCAGGAATCTGTAAGTGCGGGATAGGAGGAGCTTCTGTAAGACATGTACAGAAGATCTGCTGGTCCACTGCCAGCCCCTACACCTCCCTATGTACACCCTACATTCATCCCTGCCCAGCCATCCCATCATCTCAGAACAACTCTCCACACCTTGCCCCCAGAAATGGGAAGCATCTCATAGGCTGTGCTCAGTTTGGGCAAAGTCTTCTGGATTCTCCCTCTCCTTTCCTGACCTCAGCACGAGAGGGAAACATCTGTACTCATGTATTCCCTGATCACCATTGCTCTGAGTTTCTCCCATTTCATGTTGTCCTGGGTCTTGCTGGAGCAGGAGTGCTGGGCACACACTTGGTGCAAGTCACAGAACCAAACAATGATTTATTGTGTCAGAAAGTGTGCTTTAGGGCATTTAAAGCAAATAGGATTTCAGGAATATTCTTATCTTGATTTTGTAGTGAGCCAGAAAGCCTATTTTTTTTTTTAATTGTAAAGCTACTATACAGAGGGTTACAGTTACATGAGTGAGGTAATGAGTACACTTCCTCCAGAAAGCCTATTTTAAAGGAGAGCACAAACCATAAAAAACCAGCTATCTATGTCAGGAGACGTTTGATGGATTTTAGCTACCAGCCACTCCACTGAAGACTGAGCCTGTTGCCGAACAGTAAGCCTCCCAAAACACCAAAGGCAGCAGTCTTGTGGAGGAGCTAACAGCCACAGTGACCTGAGTCACACCTACAAAGGCCTCTGATAGAAATCCTTCCATTGAGCCAATGCCAACAGATCCTGTAACCATTCGAAGTGCCTAAGCGCCAAGATGTGAATGGTGGAGACAGGTCGTGCCAGTCCTAGGGTGAAGTCTCAGCGGAGCTCTCTTGGAAATGGTTGAAGTTTATAGACTCAGATCTGAGGGATGAAAATGCTGGGGACAAGACAGGCCAATGGTTATGTAAGGATCCTGAAATTAGATGGCCTGGAGGTCTAGTCTAGTGGCTGGTAAGCAGCTGAGAGGAAGAAAAAAATAAAGAGAGCTGGTGAAGCCACTTGAGAGGCTATAACTCTTGGCCAATATTGGAGTCTAACTGCCTTGAAATTATTTGTATTTTATACAACATAGGAAATAAGTGCTGAATCAAATAAGAAAATAAGCTATAACCAAGGAAGATGTATTTAAAGCAAAACAAATTTTGCAAATTAAAAAAAAAAAAAAAACATAAAAAAGCCCCTGCAAATTCAGCATTCCCACCAACAGTGCAGTAGGGTTCCCTTTGGACCACACCACTCCAGCATCTGTTGTTATTAGAGTTCTTCGTTATAGCCATTCTGACTCGGGTGAGGTGGAATCTCAATATTGTTTTGATTTGTCCTTTAATGGCCAGAGAAGTTGGGTCTTTCTTTGTTGTCTATTGGCCATTCTTATTTCCTCTTCAGAGAAGTCTCTCTGTAAGTCTTTTTTTGTTTGTTTGTTTATTTTTTGGTTTTGGGTCCAGTCGTGGGGCCTGAACTCTGGGCCTGGGCACTGTCCCTCAGCTTTTCAGCTCAAGACTAGCGCTCTACCACTTGAACCACAACGCCACTTCCGGCTTTTTTCTTTTTGCTTATGTGGTGCTGAGGAATCGAACCCAGGGCCTCAGGCATGCAAGGTAAGCGCTCTACCACTGAGCCACCTTCCCAGCCCTCTCTGTAAGTCTTTAGCCCAGTTATTAATGGGGCAGATGTTTCTTTGAGGATGTGTTTTAGGGGGATTTATATTTTTGAGTTCTAAAATATGAGGCCCTTGTCTATTGTAGGGCTAGTGAAGATCTTCTCCCAATCTGTGGGCTCTCTATTGATCTTGCTAGCTATGTCCTTTGCCGTGCAAAAGTTCTGCTTTTGTCCAATCCCTCTGGAAAGCATGTTCCCCCAAAAGACTGCATATAGAGCTCCCATATGACCCAGCAATCCCACTAAAGCTACCAGCACAATTATGTTTATCACAGCATTATTCACCATAGCCAACATATGGAACCAAACCCAGATACCCCTCAATAGATGAATGGATTGAGAAAATGAGGTCTGTCTGTATGTTTGTCTGTCTGTCTGTCTGTCTGTCTGTCTCTCCCTCCCTCCCTTCCTCCCTGTCTCTCCCTCCCTCTCTTCCTCTCTCTGTCTCTCTCTCTCTCTATGTATGTGTATATATACACACACACACACACACACACATACATGTATGTAATGGAATTCTATGCTTCTATCAGAAGGAATGACACTACCCCATGTATTAGGAAGTGGAAAGACTTGGAAAAAATAATATCAAGCTAAGTAAACCAGACTGAAAGAAATATAGGTCCATTGTTTCCCTTATTTGCAAATAATTAGTATATGTGTAGGATAATCTCATTGGATGAGCAGAAAATCTCAAAAGCTATGTACATATGACCATACAAGGTGATGCTAAACAAAATGAACCCCAATATATAGAAATAAGAGGTTTTTTTCTTTGTTGTTGTTTTAAATGTACTATGTGATTTTTTTGTTTCTTTTTTATGCTCTTCCTCCTATGGTATATCTCCCAGGTTGTAAGTGTATTTGATTTTGCTACCCTGCAACTTATATATATATACATTTATGTAATTTGGGGAGAGGAAGGGGAATAACAAAATGCTGAAACAAGGACAAAGGATGATCCATTGAAACAATGATACTCACAAGACACTATGTTGGAAACGAACTTTACAACTTCTGGCAGGCAGGAGGAATGGGGGTGGTGAGGGAGCGAAGGGATAGTAGGAAAACAACAAAGGAGGGAACTGTAACCCCTCTGTACAGCATCTTTACAATGAATGAAATTTAAAAAAAAGAAACACTGCTACAGAAGAATGGATTCAAAAACTGTGGTACTTATATACAAGGGAATATTATGCAACCATTAGAAAGGACAAAATAATGGCATTCGCAGGGAAATAGATGGAACTAGAACAAATCTTGCTGAGTGAAATAAACCAAGATGAGAGAGACAAATGGCACCTGGTCTCCCTAATATGTTTATGTTAAATTCAAAATGCAACAACATATGACAAAGTGAACAAGACTCAAGAAACAAAGTACCTCTTCTTAATTTGTTGAATTGTCTTTAGATGCCTTCATGTTCTTGACCCCACATATGGGGTATGTGTGTGTGTGTGTGTGTGTGTGTGTGTGCACGCACACACACACACACACATACACATAAGAGGGAAGCTGGAAGGAGGGCACAGAATCTGACAAAAATGGGTAGGAAAAAAAAGTCTTATGGACTTTGTTGCATGAACTGGCCTTGAGCCCCAGGACCTTCAGATCTCATCCTCTTGATTCACCAGGATTGCAGATGTGATCCACTGACACCTGATAGCTTTTCTTCTTAAAATGCCAAGATTTTTTTCCAATACACTTTATAATAATGCAACTCAATGCTGTATCATTTTTTTAAAAATATTATATAAAATAGATGTTGTGTATGTTACGCAGAGGACAGTATGAATTATATAGTTAAGCAATTGTTATCATAACTTCAATCTCTTAGCTTAATAAAGTAGAATAGTTTGGAATGAACATCTAGAATAAACTTCTTCACTTCATGTTAAGAAAAATGTTTTTAGCCAAGATATGTTTTCTTTTTTTTTATTTCATTTTATTTTTATTGTGAAAATACTGTACAGAGGGATTACAATTACATAGGCAAGATAATGAGTACATTTCATATCAAGCATTGTAGCCTCCTCCTTTGTTTCCCCTTCCCATAAGGTATGTTTTCTTTTTGTTTGGCTTGGTTTTGTTTCTTATCCATTAGACTACTAGGATATAAAGAGCATGACCTTCTACAAAGACCTGAACTCTAGTTGTATAGCTGTCTTTTGGATCTTGAATCCTGTCACTTAATCTTCTAAGGTATTTCTTGTCCTATGTACTTCACAAAGATGAGATACGGATCATGGACAGTTATTTAAAGTCTCTAATTTCAGTGTAAATATCAGGAATGATAATTTAAACAGAATTATCCGTTTCATATACAAATATTATGCTTTCATATTCTTATTAAATAGCTATTTTACTATTTGTAGTCTTACAAAATTATTTATGTTGGATCATAATACAGGAGCAAATGCATATATATATATATATATATATATTTGTGTGTGTTTGTGTGTGTAATGTATGTATATGATTCTGTAAAAAAAATCCCTAATAGACTGAATAGTACATTAAATACAGTATTATATTATGAAAAATAAAGAAATACTGCTGAGCTCTGGAGGCTCCCATAGATAACAATTCACTGAGAGGATTCTACACCCAGCACTGGATGCTTAGCAAGTGCCACAGCCATGGTGCCTATGGAGGATTTCAGACCAGGGTGATCCCTGAAGACAAAGTTAGTATGCAATAATATACATTGTGTCTGTGATAGACTGAGCTGATGCTTGTGCAGTTGAGAGAAAAAATAAAACTGAAATGGAGATTTGGGGTTTTGTTTTTTAACAAATAAAGAAAAAGAGCATGGTTCACCTGAAGTAGAAAGGAGCCACCTTGACACCGTGCAAGTGGGACTTGCAGATGGGCAAGAAGGAAAGATACCAAGTTCTGTAATAAGGAATGATTAATGGAGGCAGCTCAGGAGAAGGTTACAACAGAAGGGTTTTGATATCATGTACTTAAGAAGGAAGAACACAAAGAGTTTGCAGAAATATGAGAAAGATAAAAAGGAAAAACCAGAGCTGAAAAAATGTCAAATACTGGATGACTGTTTCTTTGCTCTTTAATCCTGTGGAGCAGACTCTTTAGTCCTGTGGAGCAGAAAACTAAAGCTAGATCCTTATATATCACCCTGTACCAGAATCAACTCCAAATGGATCAAAGACCTCGGAGTCAAAGCAGACACTCTGAAAACATTACAGGATGGAATAGGAGAAACCCTAGGTCTCCTTGGCTCAGGCCGAAATTTTCTTAATAGAGACCCGGAAACACAACAAATCAAAGAAAGGTTGGACAAATGGGATTGCATGAAGTTGCAGAGCTTCTGCATGGCAAAGGACATAGCTAGCAAGATCAATAGAAAGCCCACGGATTGGGAGACGATCTTCACTAGCCATACAACGGACAAGGGTCTCATATCTAAAATATACTTGGAACTCAAAAAATTAAATCCCCCAACAACAAATCCTCAAAGAAACAACTGCCCAATAAATAAGTGGGCTAAAGACTTAAAGACAAACTTCTCTAAAGAAGAAAGAAGGATGGCCAATAGACACATGAAGAAATGCTCAACCTCCCTAGCCATAAAAGAAATGCAAATCAAAACAACACTGAGATACCACCTCACCCCAGTTAGAATGGCTATAATCAAGGACTCTAACAACAGGTGCTGGAGGGAATGTGGACAGAAGGGAACCTTACTTCATTGTTGGTGGGAGTGTAAACATGTTCAAGCACTTTGGAAAGCAGTATGGAAGTTCCTGAAAAGACTTAACATTGAGCTGCCCTATGACCCAGCAATCCCACTTTTGGGCATTTACCCAAATGTTTACAAACAAGTCCACACTAAAGCTACCAGCACAACTATGTTTATTGCAGCATTATTTACCATAGCTAAGATCTGGAACCAACCCAGATGCCCCTCAGTAGATGAATGGATCAAGAAGATGTGGTATATATACACAATGGAATTCTACGTCTCCATCAGAAAGAATGACATTGCCCCATTTGTTAGGAAATGGAAAGGCTTGGAAAAAATTATATTAAGTGAAGTAATCCAATCCTAAAGAAACATAAGACCCATGGTTTCACTTATTTGCAGTATCTAGTATATGTATGAGTCAAGCAGAAAAGGTCAGATAATGTGATGTTAGAAAAATGAACCCTTAGATATGTATTTAAATGTTTTTTTTCTTTCATGCATTTGTTTCTAACGCATTTATAAGATTATTTCTTTGTTGCTTTGTATGTCCCTCACCCACAGTATAACCCCTACTTTCACTGTATTTGATTTCGGTATAATTTGTGGAGGAGATGGGGAAAAACAAGTCATTTAAGGATACAAGTGGACCTGTTGCAACTATCAGAAGTACAAGTTGTCATGTCGAAAACGAACTTTACAACTTTGGTGCAGGGAGGGGGGGGAGAGGAAGAGTTGAGGGGGGAATTTGGGGGGTTGGTGGGGGGAGGCAGGGAAGGGATGTGAAGGGTAAACAAAAGAGGAGGCTGCAATGCTTGATAAGGAATGTACTCATTATCTTGCCCATGTAATTGGAACCCCTCTGTACTGTATGTTCACAAAAAATTAAAATTAAAATTAAAAAAAATCAAATACTGGATGACTGTTTCTTTGCTCTTTAATCCTGTGGAGCAGACTGCCTGCTAATAACAAAATTTTCCCCTGTCCTTCAATGGCTCTGCCTAGGGAAACTGAAAACCTCGTTTGAGAATCTAAACATACCAGAATCCAATGACAAATGAAATTTGAAATTCCTATGTGTGCGCGTGCATGTGTGTGCACACGCCAGTCCTAGAGCTTGAACTCAGGCCCTGAGTACTGGCCCTGAGCATTCTTGCTTAAGACTAGTGCTCTACCACTTGAGCCACAGCTCCACTTCTGGCTTTTTGATAGTTGATGGAGATGACTCCACAGACTTTCCTTTCCCAGTCTGGCGTCATTCTGTGATCCTCAGGCCTCAGTCTCTTGAATAACTAGGATTGCAGGTGTGAGACACACACACCTTGCCAAGAAATTAAAATTTAACAATATACATAACATGAGAGGATTGTGCTATTTACTTAAGCTCTTGAGAAGTTCTTCCTATGGCTAACTGCAAAAATATTCAGATCCTTACATAGCACATGAGAACTCAGAGTAAAAGGTCAGAATTGTTTAGGAAGATTTGGGGAAATGGGGGAACAGTTCCATATTCCAGCTACTGATGGCTGCACTTCCAATGCAGAGCAAATTCATGAAGCCTTACTGCCTTGGAACTGCAGTGAGAGTGTTTCTGTTTTATTTTCAATTGGGCCTCTACTGAGTATCTATCTGATTGGGACATTATCTAGGAAATAGGTGGAAGTTATATGTGTTGTGTATGAACATAAGTTGCCTTGGCCATTTTCAAAATGCAAATTTGTTGGGGGGGGGAGGCGGGAAGGTAAAATATGTCTTTCTGCCTCACAAACCTGAAGCAAGCAAAAGCTGGACTGGAGTTATCGCTAACAGAGTTACTGCTAACAGCTGTCAGTTATATCTATAATGGCTTAGAATAGGGATGAGTGTCTTCGTTTGCCTGCATCCAAATTTGCCCCCAGCAGCACCCTAACTGCCAACAGATGGGTGTTGGGAGGGACACATGGTCTTTGTTTTAAGTCACTTAGCAAACAAAGCTGACTACTGTATGACCTGGTATAAAGAAAATCAAGGGGGTCTTTGGGCTCTCAGCAACTTCACTGATACCTAGCCATGTTACAAAGAATTTTGTGGGCATAAGTCAAAAAGTGCCATAGAGATTGTGCATGTGCATTGGAAAGTCTATGTAGCCAGATGCAACAACCCTAATATCTTTTGGTGCTGGTTTTTATTGGCCACCTAACAGGTGTCTCTCGGTATCCAACGGAACAGAGTCCAGGATTGCTCTCACATTAGCAAATCCCCACATGATCAAGTGCCTTATATGAAATGATTTCTTACTTTGTAATATGTGTGTTATGTGTTATATCTTACATGTTATGTGCCATGTGTTATATGCAGTTCTGTGTATCATAAACCATCTCCAGAATACAAATGATGCCTATTCCAGTGAAAATGCGGTGTAAACAGCTGCTGGGTTGCATTGTTAGTACCAATTAAAATATTTCCAAATACTTTTTGATCCATGATTGGCTGAGTCTTGCAATAAGGAAGCCATGGATATAGAGGGCTAACTATACTTTGAGTATTTTTAAGTACTTAGTGGCCTAAGGAATCCAAGATTTTACCCTAGTTTGCCTAATCACTAATATTGAGCAAGTCAGGATTCTTTGACTTTCAATTTTTTTCTCTGTAAAGACTTAACCAGGTAATTCCCCTCCCCCACCTTCCTCCTCTGCCTTCTTTTTTTGGTTCAAGACTAAGACACTTCCACTCACTATCACTCTACTGAGTCTTACCACCAACCCTGATCAATTAATTTCTAAAAACCATTCTAAATTCTTTTGTTTGAAATCTTTGCTCTTTTATCTTTGCTCTACAGGATTAAAGAGTAAAGAATCAGTTACCCCATCTTTGATATTTATTCAGCTCTTTTCTTTTCTTTTGACTTTTTTCATATGTCTGAAATTCTGGATTCTTTTATCTTCTTTTCATAGATAGATAGATAGATAGATAGATAGATAGATAGATAGATAGACAGACAGATCCCTATAGAGTTACACATCTCTATATAAGTATATATAGACAGAGTTTGAGATGATAGGTAGATCTATTAGAATGTTCTCTCTCTTTCCCTCCCCTTTCTCTCTCTCTCTGTTTCTTTTATTTTGTCTCTCTTTCTCCCACCCCCAGGACTTAGTTTCCTTCCAGATAAACTCATTCCCTGAGATCTCTGGCTTTCCCATACTCCTCAAAACAGACAATAGTTACAGATTGTATCTATTGTATTTTTGTTGTTGCTGTTTTCTTTTAGTCAGACAGTTTACCATGATTTTAGCAAAAATGAAAAGTGTAGGAGTCTGCCCTACTGTGGCAGAGCTAGTGTTGCTGACTTCTGTATCACCAGTGTTCAGGAGTGTGGCTGTGGTCAGAGGCTGGAGTGTACATTGATTGGCAGCCACTGCCTAAACCTCATCAGCCTATACAGTGAGTCTGTTCTCTCTGTAGGAGGTAGGGCCTTGAGCACTGAGTTTGTGTTCTGTAGGACATACCACACTGTGCAGCACTTTCACTTTTTTACTTCCCACAAGCAAAACATTGTGTGCAGAAAACAACAATACACCCCACAATGTATTCCTCCTTTGACGTGACCCCTATGTTGTTCAATGTTCAGCAGGCACAGTCTCATCTCAGATAGTGACAGGATGGGATGAAGGAAATGTCTGAGGTCTGTGTCTAATTTTCTAGCATGGTGTATTCCACACTGGGTTTCTTTATCAGTGTTACAAATCACAGAAAAATGACCACGTGATTTTCCTTGTTGTCCTCAGTGTCCAAAAACATTCTACCAGAAGAAAGCAGTATTCCAATGTGCTTTCGCTTGAGTCACAGCCATTGTGGGATCCTTCTGCCAAACAAATGTCTAGCTGTTGGAATGTTAGAGAACAAAGTATTGTCCTCTGGGAGGAGTAATGAGGACAGGCTGCCCTTATACCTTCTCTTGGACTCTCCCCAAAAGAAGCATCTGTCTAGGCAAGAGTAGGCCTATAGCAGTGGCCTGGACAACCACAGATGACCGTCACTCTGCAGAGGCTGGCCTCTGCACAGAGTATGCCATGGCCATAGGTACCATCATGTTAGCTGAACTTGTGGAAACTCCTGTCAAATGAAGCATCCTCCAAGAGGAACATTCTGGAAAACGCTGGAAGGCATCAGGGTCATTTCTTTGTCTGTGGGCCACATGGGAGTTGGTCAGTTGAGAGGAAGGTATGGGGACTCATGCCTATCCATGGCCAGTCTGCTTTGCAAGTTGTATAGATTCCCAAGTTCCCTCTGTAAATGGGAAATGGTTGGATTCAGTTTGGCCTCACTCAATTCGCCAGTCAGTGTGGACCATTTTTTGGTTTACACTGAGAGTACAATATCATTTGTAAGTTCATTCTACTTTTGAGAATACAGACAGCGTTGGCTGTGCGTGAATGTGGTCTGTGAATATTGCCAAGACCTTGTGTTTTTTTTCAGCAGTATTCTTCACAATAGATAACAACACTCTGGGAAGTAATTTTAAAAAGGGAAGCCAAATAGCCTTTTTTGTTTTTATACTGCTCTCTCTGCAGTATTTGTCTCTCATCCAGCCTCTCCCATTATTCTGACAAATTAAATAAACCATACCACTGCAGAAAGGCTAGGGAAGTAGAAATGTGCTCCACAGCAGCCTGGGAATATGCCTTTTCAGCTCGTATTGTCAAGGACATGGGAAAATGGGGTTTAGGGATAGTGGTCAGAACTTGAGTCCATCTGTGGCCAGCATCCCTAACAAGGTGGCCTTTGCACCAAGTACTGACCCCGACCACCATACCTGTGGTTTGTAGCTCCCAGAAGTGCTGAGAGTTCCTTCCTGCTTGGTGGCTCTGGCAGTCTAAATGGTGAGGAGTGAAAGGACCATCAGTTTAGTCAGGATAGGTGGTGTGGATGTCCATGTCCCAAACAAGAACAGCAGGCTAGGCAGAAAAGTCCAAAGCCTTTCTCCTTGTACTCACTTTGAACTTCTCTCCCTTTAGAGACACTTTTCTTTTTTCCTTTCTGGCTTCTTAAAAGTCTTAGTTCTCTTAGACTCAGTTGGCTGCTTTAGAAAGCACAATTCCTTCTTTTTCTTTTGAAATTAATTTACTTTATTGGTACTATAGAGGTGATATGAGGGACTTCTTTTCATTCTTTCTATCATTCTCTCACATCCCCTCCCTCCTGTCTCCATCCACAAGTTGCAAACTTCTCTTTCATCAGTGTCCACTGAGTTTCAAGCTGCACTTTTTCACGTTTTTTTTTTTTTTTTTTTTTTTTTTTTGGGTCCGGTTGTGGGGCCTGAACTCTGGGCCTGGGTGCTGTCCCTCAGCTCTTCAGCTCAAGGCTAGCACTCTACCACTTGAGCCACAGCGCCACTTCCGGCTTTTTTCTTTTTGCTTATGTGGTGCTGAGGAATCGAACCCAGGGCCTCATGCATGCAAGGCAAGCGCTCTACCACTGAGCCACCTTCCCAGCCCCCCTTTTTCACACTTTTACCCTCCAATTCTGTGCCCTTCCCTTTACCCTCCCAAAGACATACACTTGAACACCAAACATAAGGGAAAGGATACAGAATCATCAAAAAATAAAAATATAAACAATTTTTTTAAAAAAGAGAAGAAAGGTCTCTTGTTTCCATATCTTGGCATTTGTTTTAAGATATGTATAGATGTAGAGAGAGATACATATAATTACATACATAAAATTGTATCTACATAAATTATATATATAATGTTTATGTTAATATGAAAAGGCATGTAGGCATGCACCTTTGTGTTTCAAGAGAGAAATACTGTAGTCTCACTGTGTGCAAGTATCTAGAATCCTGTATAATTTATCATAGTGTTGTGTATTTTAGATCTAATTTTCACATATCAGAGAGAATATGCATCATTTGTCTCTCTGAGCTAGGCTTGCCCCACTTACCATGATTTGTTCTAGTTCCATTTTCCCTGAAAATGGCATTATCTTATTCTAACGGCTCTGTAAAATTCAATTGTGTGTAAACACCACAGTTTTTGGATCCACTCATCTATTGTGGGGCATCGGGGCCCTTCTGTATCTTGGCTATTGTGAATGGTACAGCACTGAACATGGATGTGCAGGTGTTCTTGTCATATCCTGGCTCATGGTTTTCAGGGTAAATGCTTAGGAGTGGTGTGGCTTGGTCATAGGGAAGGTCTGCGTTTCAGTTTTTAAGGAACCTACACACTGCCATCCTGAGAGGTGGTTGTACTAGTTTGCATTCCTACCAACCGTACAGTAGGGTTCCTTCTCCCACAACCTGTACTGTTTGAATTCACAATATTGGCCAATCTAACTGGGGTGAGATGGAACCTCAAAGTTGTTTTGATTTGGATTTACTTTCTGGCCAGGGATGATGTGTTTTGTTGCCATTCTTACCTCTTCTTCTGAAGTCTCTCCTAAGGTCTCTTGCTCATATAGTGATTGGTTTATTAGGTTTGAGATGGGTTTGTTTCTTAACTCCTGTGTATATATTGGATATATGCCTTTGTCTGATGCATTGCTGGTAAAGATCCTCTCCCAGTCTATTGGCTGTCTTTCTAGTTGAGTAGCTATGTCCATAGTTGTGCAGAAACCTTTTATTTTGATATACTCCCATGTATCAAGTTTCTCTCCTATCTGATCCTCCTATCTGATGCTTTCCAAAGAGAGGTTGATCCCAGGAACAGGAGGACATTTGGCTCACTCTGTCTCTACTCCTCTCTGCTCTCTCATATACAATGCTGAAGTTTGCCTGTCCTTTTTGAAGTGTTTTTGTGTAGCCAAACCTACTTTTGAAATTCTAGGAAGGAGGGAATATAAGGGGGTGGGTGGAGAGACAGACAGAACTTTGTGTTTGGCATTGTTTTCAGTCTCTCAGAGCTCTTTAGAGTTCACAAATGTTCCTGACAGCTGGCCTTGAAACATTTTTAATTGTTCAGAAGGAAAAAAAATTGTATTCAGAAAGGATATTCTTTTCTTTTAAATTTAATTGTATTGTCAAGATGATGTACAGAGGAGGGGTTACAGTTACATAAGTAAGTAGTGATTAATTTTCTTGTCTAACTTGTTACCCCATCCCTCATTTTTCTTCTTCTTTCCCTGCCCCCCATGCCTCCTTCTAAGTTGTACAGATCATTTCCAACATACTGTCTCGTGGGTATCGCTGTTGCATTAGTTCCCCCTTTGTCCTTTTCTCTCCATTTTGTTGTTCCCCTTCCCTTCCCTATTTCAGATAAACATATATAAAATACCTAGGGTACGACAGGGGATAAGCCATAGGGGGAAAACACAAAAGAAAAGAGAAAGGGTATTCTTTTCTTAAAATTAGTCACTGATTGTAAAAAAAAAAAAGAAAAGAAACAAGCAAACAAAGCAAAAGAAAAGAAAGGAAACAATAGGAATTGTTTTAAAATTGAGTTATTATTTTGGTTACAAGTCTGACCTTGTAATTAATAAGTGTGAAATGATGGAGCTTCCTCAAGAATTTAGCTGTGCTTTGATTGGAGAATGTTATAGCAAATTAGCATTACTATGCCCACACAGGGACCCAGCATTGTCTTGCCCCTTTCCCTGCCACCCACTGTGAAGAAAACAAGTGGGATTGTGAGGAGTGTTTTCAGGGACCCCAGGCATCTGATTTATACATAAAAGCAGTGTGGCATTACGTGCCAGTTACTGTGGCTTTGAAGACTCCACCACTAGCCAAGATGACCTCATCTAAAATGCAGACAGCCAAGGCCAGAGTGGGGGTGGGGGCCGGCTCTGTGTTCCAACAGAGCTCTGTATTCCATTGTATGTGCAATGAATGGATATATATGTGCTATGTTTGCCGGTGCTTGGAGCATGTGAATATATATGGAGTTTAAGTCTTGCATGTGTGTACACATGTGCATTCTGGATGTGTGTGGCTTTGCATGCACCTGTGTAGGTATCACTGGCATGGCATCAAAGCCTGTGAGATCATGAACTTCCATCAAGGCCACTCACAGCACCTTTACATTGTTCTGTCCTGTTTGCCCAGATTGGGTATGTGTCCTAGTATGCAAATAACCTGATACCTGTGAACATCTGTGCAGTGCTCAATCCCTGTGTTTGTCATCTGCAGGGAGCAAAATGAGGGAAACAGGCTGGGAGCTTATGCTGGTGGTATGTGTGGCTGTGTTCCTGTTTGGGATGCCAGGTGAAAGGGATGGAGAACATGTGTGGAATCATGGAAACAATAAAGAAGGAAGGAGGAAAACAGAGAAAGTATCTCGTGAGCAATCACGAGCATTGTCTCTTCCAAGTGAAAGATCTGTCCAGCAAGTTCATGCCTTGTAAATTTAGTATCCTGTCAAAATCCTCATGAGGCCAGATGGTAGCTCATGCTTATACTCCTAGCTACTACTCCGGAGACTGAGATCACAGTGTCATGGTTCAAGGCCAGCCCAGGCAGTAAAGTCCATGAGACTCTTATCCCCAATTATCCCACAGAAAACCAAAAGTGGCACTGTGGCTCAAGCGGTAGAACTGAGGTGTGTTCTTCAACCTTAAAATGAAGAGCTAAGGGACAGCACCCAGGCCCAGGGTTCAAGCCCTATGGCTGAACAACAACAACAAAAATTCCTCATGATAATGAGTCCTAGATGTCTCACTGGCTCAGTGACTCCACACTGAACTATCAAGATAGTGCAGCTAATTTGTGAGGTCTGGATTGTGTGGTACTGCCAGTGCAAGCAGGGCCTGAGCCTCCCAAAGGCAGTCCCCAAAGCTTGTAAATGGCCAGCCTAGGATCTTGCTGGGCCCACAGTGAGTGGCTCTCAAAGGATCCTCAGTCACAGAGGTGACTGTGCAGCTAGTTCCTCTGGTCCTGGTTTCCTAGGAGAGCCAGACCCTAAACTAATGGTTCAGTGGGTTATTGTCTAATGAGGGTAGGACTTCCTCTGGGGCAGTGGAAAATTCTGGAAATGATGCTTGTGAATTTTGACTGTGCATAATGCTCTGAACTGTACACTTTAAAATGGTTCAAGTGGCAAATGTTAGGTTTTACGTATATTTTTACCACCACAGAGAGAGGGGAAGAGCATTTGCCACCCAATCAAATAGAGGAACAACTCCAGGGAGGACATTAGGTCTTTCTCTAAGTGACTCATGACTAAGGTCCTACTAGGCCCTTGTCAGACCCTCTTGGAAACATCTGACATTAACGTTGTTCAGTGAAGAGATGGATGAGGGAGGAATGAGGAAAACCAAAAAAGACCCCACGTGTCTTGATGACATTTTCATTTTTCATTGGCTCTGAGGAGAAGGCAGCAACAACCTGCTGCCTCTCCCTGAGTAGGATTGTAGAGAGGAGGCAGGAGCATGGCACTGCATGCACACAGAAGGAACAGCAAGGCACTACAGCCAACAGGAGCGTCAACTTCCCAACCCTGTTCTTCTCTACTAGCCTGCCAGCATCTGGCATCCTGTGAAGAACACAGGTCCACCAGTGTGTTTCTATTCCTCTGATACCTTCTTCTTTCAATTGCAATGTAACTAAATGTTACAAAAAAAAAAAACCCACAGAAGTAGGAGTGCAAAAAAAATTAGAGTAATTTTGAAAGTTTAACTAAAAGTAAGTGGCCTTGAAAATTACAGAATTGCTGGCACCTGTGGTTTACACCTGTAATCCTAGCTAATCAGGAAGCTGAGATCAGAGAATTGCAGTTCTAAGCCAGCCTGGGCAGGAATGGCCACAAGAATCTTATCTCCAATGAACCACCAGAAAACTGGAAGTAGAGCTGTGGTTCAAAGTGGAAGAGTGCTAGCCTTGAGTGAAAAAGCTCATGGACAGTGCCCAGGCCAAGTTAAAGTCCCACGACTGACCAAAAATAAGTAAGTAAAGAAAAATACAGAATTATTGGGGAATATCATCAAAACCTAAGACATTCTGATCAGATTGTTTCACAGGTCATTTTTCTTAACTGTTTAGGAAACTTAGGAGATGCATGGTATATAGATATTGCTTATGCACAAACGACTCAGTTTAACAGTTGACAGCCATATCTGCTCCACATGTTTTACATGTAGATGCTCCACATATATAGAGCTGTACTTTTTGCAAAGCGCTGCTCTAAAACACAATTCCTATCACTGACTGAAGCCAAAAGACCTGGGGCCTGGAGGACTTCCATGTGGAAAAACATGGAAATGTCCACATCTATAATTCTAGCTCCTCAGGAAGCTGGAGTCTAGAGGATTTCAGTCTGAAGGCAGCCCAGGTAGGAAGGCCCATGAGACTCCCCATCATACCCTGAATCCAAACCCTCATTCCAGAAAAATAAGTATTCTAGGCATGACACAGCTGAGTCTATGGATGCAGCAAAAGAAGTACCAAGAGAAAATTTATAACAGCAAGTTCCTAGATTAATAAAACAACACCCCACGTATGCAATTTTATCAAAGCCAAGAGTTAGCAGGCGATGGGAAACAATAAAGATCAGAATGGAAGTCGAAGAAATTGAGAATAGCAAAAACCAACAGAACTAAGTATACTATACTAGAATCATTTCACTATGTATATGGACTTCAGAATGCCCTACTGCACATCTTAAATATATGCTGTTTTTTAAAGTATTATTGAAGACTCGAAGCAAAGGAGCCTTGGCACACCATTGATGGGTGAGTCAACCAGTACAGAATTACGGAAAACAATATGGATGCTCCTCAGAAATTAAAAATAGAACCATCTATTGTCTAGTAACCTCACTTCTGGCCATATATTCAAAGGAACTAACTGGGAGACATAACCCACCTATAATTCTGTATTTATTGCAACACTATTCATAACAGCCAGGAAATGGGGAGGGGAAAAAAAAAACTAGATGCCACTGATGGATAAAGAAGAAAATACCACCATTTGCAACAATATAGATGGGCCAGGAGAATAAGTAGTTCAGTGGAGTAAGTTGACACTGAGGAAAAAATCCATAGGATGCTACTTACAATAAAATCAGCAAAGAGGAGACTGCCTGGGGGCAAAAGAGGAAAAATGAGAAGAGTAAGTAAAGAGAACATAAGATTCTGTTGCACGCAGATAGCTCTGTTGCACTAGAACTGTGTTGTACAGAACAATGTCTACACCTAACAATACTTATCATATATTTTAATGTGTTGAGAGGGTCTTCTGTGATGTGTCCTTACCACAGTAATAATGGGAAGTAGGAGAGCAGGAGAGATCTTTGGAAGTTACAGGTTGTTGGCCTACCTGTAGACCAGGCTGGTGGCTTCCTAAGGTCTATATTTACTCTAAATTCATCCAGTTTCACTCATCAGTTATACGCAGGCTTTATATGTCAAAAGACTAAATAAAAAAAAGAGCTGCCAAAAAAATTATCATAGCCCGAATCCCTCCCTACAGAGGAGTTGTATATGGGTGACACATTTTGCACTGTGTGGCCACATGTGTGTGTGGTTTTAGCAGACCCACTTCTGCTGAGTTTTTATGGCCAACACTTCCCTCTTTCCCATTCTCCATGGTAGGATGACTCAGTATTGCGTGTTAATCACACAGATTCTCACCATACTCAGCCAAGACCCTTGGATACTCCAAGAGAAAGTACTAGGAAATGGATACTTTCAAAAAACACCTCTGCCAGTCATAACAATTTGGCAAGTCTGGAGAAGATGATATTCTCTCTTTTACTTATCATCACAGCTCTCTGAAGAAGAAACTTGATCTCAAGGAATAGCTTGCCTGGAGTAGCAAAGCTAGGAAGGACACCATAGAATATCACATAGTGGACATCACCATCCACTATAGACATAGTGGGTCACATCCAATTTATTCATTTTATACAGATGATGGCCACTGTACACACAATTCAATCAATTGAACTGATCAAATTCCTGTGGAAGGTGCTCTAGGGATTGAACCCACTCTCACTTGCTCAGCAGCAAGTGCTCTACCATGAAACCTACAGTCCTAGCCTTTTTTTTTTTTCTTCTTTTTGAAACAGTATCTCACTGACTTTGGCCATATTACCCTGAAACTCGAGTCCCCTGCCTTCCCCTCACAATTAGCTGAGATTATAAATATGCATCATCACTCTTAGCTGTGATGCCCACTTTAATCACTGCAATGTGATGGGCACCTTGGAGAGTGAGAGATAAACTTGCAATGGAATTTCCGAATCTCTGGCTCTATCATACACACCTGTCCTCTTCCTCTTCACTGTGGTGAAGAATTTTAAGTTTGAACTGTTTTCTAGAAGAACTTACTGAAAATATGTCAGACCACAAGAATGTCACAACTGTCATGACTGGGCTCGGCAGATGGAGTTATTTTATTTTATTAATTGTGAGAAGTTACCCAGTTACCTGTTGAATACATGGGCTGTTATAAACCCTAAGGCACACAGCACTGCCACAGTTTTTAGAATAGCCACCATGCTCAAATTAGGTGTAAACGAGGAAATTGTGTCATTAGGTGTTCACTCATGGGTACTGGTGACTCTTGCCTGAAATTCTAGCTTCTCAGGAGGCAGAGATCTGGGGTTCAGGGTTAGAAGCCAGCACCATCAGGAAAAGCATAGTGCTTTTTTTTTATTGTGAAAATACTGTACAGAGGGATTACAATTACATGGGCAAGATAAGGAGTTGTATAAAATGGTGCAGTGGTGACCTTGAGCACTATAGCTTACAGACAGTGCCTCAGGCCCTGAGATCAAGCCCTAGGCCCAACCCAAAAATGCAATTTATTTCTGGCCTTATTTTGCAAACAATTATGTATACAAGAGAAAAGTGACAGTCACTCAGTTTGGATTAGAAGTAGAGTAATTATTAAAGCCTTCATTTAATCTAGAATCCCCAAGGAACACTACACATCTATTTGTCAGAGCCTGATAATAGCCTTCCATTTAAAATACATGCTGCATCCAGAAGCTTCTGTCACATTGCTGTTTGTGACACCAATTTGGGATAATGTATTTGCCATAATTGGAACCATGTCTCACCCTGACACCCTCTGGGAGGCTACTTGAAGGTATCTTTCCAGGAAGCTGAAAACAATAAGAGAATGCATTAATGTATCTACAATCATCTTTGGCATTTGTGGAAACTGCAAGTCTTCTAAAATGTTGTCTCTAGATAGAGTTGAATGCTGGAGGCAAAGTGTTCTAAAAAAAGAAATGGTTAGGCTCTCAACAATTTTTCCTTCCAGATCGGGCAGAGTCTCAAGGGTTTTTTGGGGACAGAGCAAGCATTTCCCATTGCAATGAAATTTCATAATTATTCCATAATTATTTTCTATAACTCATGCTCACTTCTAGACATATCCTGAGAATGAACAGTAGGAGGAAAATACCCAACAATACTAAGCTGAGTCCCTTCAGGCATCATGAGGATGATAATTCTTTCTCATGTTGAATGGCGAAGGATGGTGATGTTTGCTATCTGTGGGTACTGAAGCAGCTCCAGGAAGACATGCCCCTGTTGTGACTGGTGCTTAGGACTCCAGTGGGCCCCGATCTCTGATCTTTACATCTTCACTGACACAAGAAAGAAATGGATGAATAGGTCATTGGGGCATTCAACCAATTTGCCCATTTATTAAAATCTTTGTGTCGAGAGGATGTGTCTGAAGAGGGCATACAAGATTTACAATGGAAGAAAACTGTAAGTAGTGGTACAGAACCAGTGTGGTGATATTCCACATAACTTGACCTACAGTTCTGCTGTCTCTGGGTCATGTGACCTTAGGCAAATCTCATACCCTTCCCAGATCGTTGTATTCCCACCTGCAACATGCATGTAAATGGTGACTGTGTTTCACCATCGTTGAGAGAAATGTATGAGCTAATGAGTGTACTTTAACTAACAAGCACAAGCCTTTGGTCAAAGTATCCTTACTACATACCTTACTGATATATCTTTTATATAATTGGTTAATCAAGCCACTGACTTTCAGAAGAGAATCGCCCCCTTTTTCTCTTAAAGGGGAGTCTCAGAAGTTAAACTGTTCAGTGATGATGTGTTTGTCTAAATCAGGATAGAATGTCGTAATATAGCCTCATACTTCCTACTCTACCTTAAGCATGCCAGACATTGAAAAATAGAGAGGTTTCCTTCTATGCATCTGGGGGATGTCTTTGAGATGTAGGCCAATATTTTACCCCCCTCTCTTGCCACCTAAGTGTTTTTGAAACATGAAAATATTATTGAGAACACTTAGAATGGTCCCCTTTGGTGTTCATTATATTACAATGAAAGTATATCAGAGTTTTGTTTAAAAATGCAAATATTCATCAGCCATAATGAGAATAGGGGTAAATCTCATGACTCCAGTCCCCTGCCACGCTGCCTTTCTCAGGCTGGGAGGGGCAGGCCATTGGGATAAGACATACTGGTTGCCCTAATCCTCGCATCAGACTGAGGGAGAGGGCAAGTGCCACAACACTGACCAGAAATCTGGTCCATCTCTCAAGACTGGCCAACAACCCAGGTGCTGTTCACCCCAAGAGTCTGTCATTATTGTCTTAGTAGCAGAAGTTCCTTCTATGAGTGTCCCAGATGAACTGGGATGTTAACAGTTTTCATCTGACTCAGGTTATTCCACAAATCCCACGCTTTTCTGATATGAGAATTAGAGTTCTTATCTGCACATGTTTTCTGGTGTTCCCAGGACCTGGTGTTCACAGTTCTTGGGGTAGAAGTCCAGGCCTAGTTCCCTGAATGGCCATAAGGGGAGGATCTGTCCTAGAACTCACTCCTTGGGGCATGGATGCCTCAAGGTCTCTTCACAATCCTATGGGTGTGATTGATCATTTTCTCCCTGTGTCTCTTCATATGTTTTTGGGTATGGATAACCATCTTTCTGTGTTTCTTCACACCATCTTGGAGTATAGTCTCTGTCTCTTCACACCATCTTGGGATTATCTTCTTCCTATGTCTCTTTAAACCACCTAGGAGTGTGGATGACCATATTCTTTCGGTGTATTTTTCTACCATCTTTTCACTTATCCCAGTAGAAGAGTAGCCACTACTCTAATCTGACTTCTTACTTATATTCTGCATCTGCAATGACAAGGTCATATTCTGAGGCACTGAGTTAGGACTTTTACATAGGAATGGGGGAGATGGCATTTGACAGCATCCCACATGCAGGACCTACACAGGCAACAGTTTTTGACCATTCTCAGATGAATGTTCCTCCATTGCTCTCAGTGTAACCTGTGTCACTCAATGTTGCTGCCTGAGAACAATATCTCATCTCAATGTCCTTGATGGCTGTCTATCACACTATATTCTGTCCTCACCCTGGTGAGGACTGGAAGATATGATCCATTTCTCTCCTTAACTCTTGGCCCCAAATCCATCTGTGTTTCTAAATCTTTGTCCCAGACTCAGAAGCCCATACTACTAGTGACAATTACATCTATATTAATATCCATCATCATCATCATCATCATCATCATCATCATCATCATCATCTTTCCTTCATAAAACTCCATGGGTTTGTTTCATAATTGTGGATAGTGCTATGATTTTTAGTCATACCGCTGTAACATAATAGCATTTGGAGTAACCTGAATATAGGTTTAAATCATAACGTTATCTAACTGGAAAATGAGAATGGTATGCTTGTCTTCTGGGACTATTGTGAAGATAAAATCATGTTATACACTGGAATCTCTCCTTCACTAATACACAGTAGGTATTTTATGGGCTTTTTAGTATGCACAATGGAATCCATCAGGCACAGGTGATGGTATTGGTCATGGTCTGGAAATTGTAGCCTTTCTTTCCAGATGTTCTCTCTTGAACATAGGTTGGCAAATCTGGATGAGGCTTTCTTTATCAGGATGATAAAAATAAAAATAAAAGTGATTTTTTCTGTGAGAGGTGGATCATATAGTTTGGATATCCACACAAAAGTAGATTTATATACAAGTAAGCTGAGTTATGAAAGATTAGCTAAATCCCTACTTATAACCTTTGAATATTTGGAAATACCCTACAAAATGAAGTGTGAATAGCGCCAAATCTATTGTTTCAATGAACAACTTGGTGTGACTTCTCACTTTGTCCTTATCCTACATTCCCAAATAGTCCTCTCCCTTCCCATATCCTCAGGTGGCCCCCCATCATCCCCCACCCCATGTTGGTTCTATACCATCCCCACACCATGGTCCTCCACCACCCCACATACCCAGAGGGTTGTATCATCCCAAATTGTCCTTCACCATCTCACATACCCGTGGGATTCTCCTTAATCTGCAAATCTCACGGCTATATTCCTTTATTTTCTCCCCATCTACACTCAATCTCTCACCTTTGTCAACAAAATATCCTAGTTGTACATGAAAGAAACCGTGAGGACTAAGTTTATGCTGTTATTTTGTGGTAGGAGCAGTACAGGCAAGTTGAGTTTAGACAGTTCTATCCATAGGTGCCACATTTACATCTCACAAGTAGTTTCTGGTGAATACAGTTTACACACTCTCTCTGAATAAGAATAGCAGTAGCAAAAAGCAGCACAAAGCAGTCAGCAAGAATGCCCAGGCCACCACATGGCACACACCAAGTTTCTGAGGGCAAATTGCTACTGTGACCCTAAACAACTGGATGAGTACAAGATGGCTAATGCCCATGAGTGTTAGTGACTGTTACCTCCATCAGAAGTGACAGAACCCTAATTATTATTAAGGTAACATTTGAGGGGGAACTTCCAGAGCCCGTTGACAATGTTACTTTAAGGGATCTTAACTTACCAGCGTTCAAATCTCTAATTACATTGCATATCTGTTCTAGAGGACAATGCTATTAAGTGATGGGAGATGTATGTATGCATAGATGTATAGATGTGTAGATGTTTAGTGTAACTGCTGTGTAAGTACTATTTTCATAGGAATAGTCTCCAATTCCGTCACCTGGTTTCTACCACCAAACTACATACATTGTGTAACAAGAAATCCTGATCTTGTTAGGTTCATGTGTGCTTTCTTGCACAAATACTTTGTTCTTCTTTGTTGATGAGTGCTTTACACACAAATACTTTGTTCCTCCTATTTTATTTTTTTAAATTTTTTTTATTTTTTGGGGGGGGGGGTCGGTCGTGGGGCCTGAACTCTGGGCCTGTGTGCTGTCCCTCAGCTCTTCAGCTCAAGGCTAGCGCTCTACAACTTGAGCCACAGCACCACTTCCAGCTTGTTTTTTCTGCTTATGTGGTGCTGAGGAATCGAACCCAGGGCCTCAGGCATTCAAGGCAAGTGCTCTACCACTGAGCCACCTTCCCAGCCCCCTCCTATTTTATTATGAGGTTTGCAAAATACTTTATGATTAATTTTTATTAGCTTTAAGAAGCTGTACAGAGGGAGTGCCATTTAACAAAGCAGTTTATTAATATGATATCTATTGATCAATTTCTTTCAACAAGCTCACCCATTCCTCCCCTACCTACCCATTACTTCTCTCACTCCCCTTAATTTGGTAGAATATATATTGGATTCTTGACTGCGTTCTCTCCATCTTCCCCTCTTCATTTGTATGTGAAATACACCATATACACAAAGTCAAGGACTGCATGACTGAAATAGGGTCAACTTGGTACAGGGCACGTGAACAGGCCTGAGGATCAATGGAATAGAATTGAAGATCCAGAAATTATCCCATATATCTATGGTCAAAACATCAGATAGAAGAAAGACAGCCTCCTCAACAAATAGTGTTGGCAGAATTGGCTATATACGTGTAGAAAACTGAGCCTTCTATACCACCCTGCACCAGAATCAACTGCTAATGGATCAGAGACCTTGAGGTAAGAGCAGATACCCTGCAAATTTTACAGGAAGGGATCAGGGATACAATAGGGCTCCTTGACATAGGTCAAAAGTTCCCAGATAAAGATCCACAAACATAACAAGTCAAAGAAAGGCTAGGTGAATAGGATAACATTAAACTGCAAAGCTTCTGCATGGCAAAGGACATAGCTAGCTCAGATCAAAGATTGGAGCCCAAAGATTGGAAGATCTTCACTAGCTATAAAACAGACAAGGGCCACATATCAAAACTATCCCTAGACCTAAAAAAAAAAAAATTAACTCCTCTCCCCATAACAAATCCTCACAGAAACATCAATAAGAGGGCTAAGGAATTAAAAAGAGACCTCTCTCAAGAGGAAGTAAGAATAGCCAACAGACACCTCAAGAAATGTTTAACATCTCTAGCCATAAAAGTAATACAAATCAAAACCACATTGAGATTCAACTTACCCTAGTTAGAGTGGCCATTATCAACAAAACTAATAATAACAGAAGCTAGTGGGAATGTGGCCAAAAGAAAAAGCTACTACACTGTTGGTGGGAGTGTGAACTGGTTCAACCACTCTGGAAAGCAATATGGAGGTTGCTCAAAAGACTAAACATAGAGCTCCCCTATGAGCCAGCAATCCTACTCCTGGGCACAAATGAGCACAAGCAAGGCCATACTAAAGCTACCAGAACAACTATGTTCATGGCAGCATTATTTACCATAGCTAAGATATAGAACTATCCCGATGCCCCTCAGTAGATGAATGGATCAGCAAAATATGATCTATACACACACACACACACACACACAAACACACACACACACACACACACACACACCGCCAGATTTGTTAGGAAATGGAAAGACTTGGAAAAAATGGAGCTGACTGAAGTAAGCCAGACCCAAAGAAACATAGGATCCAGGGTTTCCCTCATTTGTAATAATCAGTTCATGTTAGTTTATAGTATCATATATATAGTCTAGTCCTTGCAGAGGATCACTATAGCTCAATAGTTATGTACACATGACCATATAAAACGATGCTGATCGAAATGAATTCTAAGATAGGGAAAAAAGAGGTGGTTGTTGTTTTTCTTGGTTTTCTTTTCTTTTTTTTTTTGTACTGTGTAAAGTTATTTCTTTTTCCTTCGTCCCTTCCCTTACTCCCCCTTTGGTTTATCCCCTGTTGCCACTGTTTTCAATTTTTATTCCCTGTGTCTTGAACCTATGTTTATCTCATTTGGGAAAGAGAAGGGGAATAACAAAATGGTGAGACAAAGGACAAAGGATGAACGATGTAACAGCGATACTCACAAGATACTATGTTGGAAATGAACTTCACAAGATACTATGTTGGAAATGAACTTCACAACTTGGGGGTAAGAGGAGCCGGGGGCGGAGGGGGAGGGAACATGGGAGAAAATAAAGGAGGGGCTGATAACAATTTTTGGCAAAAAATGTACTCATTACCTTACTTTTGTAACTGTAGCCCCTCTGTATGTCACACTTATAATTTATAAAAAAAATGCCATTGGGGGCATTGTGCTAAGAGTCATAAACCAAGCAAGAAAGAAGAAATTCTTTGTGACTTAAATACACAATAAATTTAAAACAGTCACATCCACAAAAGCAGAGAGTGCAAGGTGGTAGCCAAGACCTAGAGGAAGGGGAAATTGGAGACACAGTGGTCAAATAGTATAAAATTGCAGGTAGTAGAATGTAAGGCTCTGGAATCCAGATTACAACAGAATGAATACAGTGAACAGTGTGATCTACCTTAACAGGGTAAATTGCAACAGTTTGTACTGGACAAAAGAGAGGAAGGGAAAGGAAAGAAAGGAAGGGACAGGGGGAAAAGAAGGGCAATTAATTATACATGATAGTAGACAAATAGTCTAATTGTAGAGATTATTTCACAATTATACTTATACTTTACATCTTGAGTTTATCCAATTTTTATCAGTTGATTATATCTTAATGAAGATGAGATAATCAAATAAAGGGAGGTCATTTGATGGGTCCTCATGTGAGTTCTGATATGACTGGTATCCCTCTAAGATTTGAATATTGACACAGACCAGGAAAGCACATGTGACTATAAGATGACATCTCCAACTCCAGGACACGGTCCTGGCATCAGTCCTCCCTCAGGCTCACTTTGGGTTGGACTTCTGGCCTCCAGACCCATGAGAGTACACATTTCTGTATTTAAGCCACATGGTCTTGATACTTGTCACATCAACCCCAGGAAAGTGACATGATGCAGTCAGAAAGGACTCAACTAGAATCCAGCTCAGCATACAACTAGACTTGAGCTGAGTATGAGAGCACCTGGTAAGCCACCCATCAAGCACAGACTATGCTAACTCCTACTCCCTTACTGAATATCTATGAATCTCAGAGCCCCCAGATAATCCCTGTGCATTTCTTCAGTACCTGGAAGCGGGCACTGGTCCTTCAGCCACCTTGGTGGTTCTGGAGGATACTCTGACAGAAGCCCTCAGACCTTGGGCCACAAAGATTTGCAGTGACTGCTATTCTCTTGCTGTAACTAGGCCCAAAACATTGAAGAGGTGCTGAGTGCTCATTGGCCCGGCAGCCCAGGTGCTGCATCCTGTCCTTAACCCTCAACTGTGTGTAAAGCCCTTGGCCATGTGTACCGACCACCTAGAAACATGATCCTGCCACCTGTTGGGCTTGACAGAGACTAAGAAGCTGGTAATGGACCCGGAAAGACAAGCCTTAAAGCCCAATCTATCTGGAACAGAGTCTTCTGAAATTTAATTTTCCATCTTCTTGTTCACATTTCCCATTATATGTATTATATAATATATTACATACAAATTACATACTATATATACTATATATATACTATATATATATACTATATATATATTATATATGTACTATACACACACACACACACATATATGTATATCTGATTTTCTTACTCCTCAGTTCACTCTTTGTTCCTCTCCTTTCCTCCCACTCTGTCCTAAAGAGGACAGTGAGCTATGACCACCTGTGTGGTACTTTTCTTCATGCTTATGAACAGCCTGTCTAGCTAAGAGCTGTCTAGCTCCTGCTCAGATGAAATCCTGGAAGTCAGGAAAAGCCAGCAGAGTTGGTAGCCATTGAGGTTTGATTCAACTGAGACACTGATCTCAGCCCATTGTTCCTCCTGCTGAGGTCAGAAAAGGGCTCAGATACTCTGGAAGTCATTCAGGTCTTTGCTGCCTGTCCCCTCTTCTGATTACCACCATTGCTGCTACCTCCAAGGGCCCCAGATCAGACCAAGCTGCTGACAGGCTCAAGTCTGGAATCTGAAGTTAAGAAGCCAAGTGCTGGCTCACCCAAGGACATGTGCTTACTTGCAGTGTCACTTGTAAGGGCTTGCTTCTTGAGCCTGTGTGTTTGGACAGATTGTGACCTTGGGGGAGAATAGGAACAGAGTTGTCACCAGACTGAGAAAGTGTCTTGTCTGAGTGACTAAGGATGCACCTTCTGCACATGTGTCACTGCATAACATAGGTGAGATAGACAGTACCATGTAGACATAGAACCTGTAGAGAGAAGATGCCCGTACCTTCCATTCTTTTGACCAGCCTCTTCTGACCCAGTTCATTTTGGGTTCTCATAATTTAACTGTGGCTTCAAAATTATCTTTCACACTGGGCTGTCCAAGTCTGATGTCCTAGGTCTAGGCCCTGCTGGATATACATCAGGGAATAGCTGTCCTTACTGTGATGGGATACACACACACACACTAACATACATACACACACACACACACACACACACACACACATACACACACACACAGAATTGGCTGTGAAATGACATCTCCCTCAACCAAAGCTGTCAGAGCAGCCTTCTTCCTCTGGCCCCTCCCTGGATCCTGATGTGACTTTGGGCAAAATGCCTATGACATTTCAGAGGTTTTGGTTATCGCATAGTGATGCTGTTTCTCAGTAGGTGCACTGCTGTGCATGAAAATGACGTGCTCAGAAAAGAATCTAAGGGGTTCCACCCTGACTTTGAATGTGGGATATGCTTATAGAACATGTTCAGGACATTTCCTTAGCACAGTTTAAAAAAGAGTAAGGTTGAGAGGGGGGACCAAGATGGCGACGGGGCAGTAGGGAAACGCCACAGCTCTCTCCAACCAAAAAGAGAGTTCGAGTTCCAACGCTTAATCTCCCCAAGAGACCGACAACAACAAAAAGACGAACACTCAGAGAAAAACCAGAGGTGGAAAATAACAAAAAAAGAAAGAGAGGAAAAGAAGAATTTCAGAACAGAGAAGAATGAAGACCCCTCCCCCAACCTTTACTGGCCACGCGGCAGTGCGCCAAGCCGCCGGCCAGCCGGCCCGGCGGGGGGCTGCCGGAGCCCCAGAGACACAGGGGGCCGCTTGCAGATCACCAGACAGAACAGCAGATCACCAGGAACAGAGAAACCTACCAGCCGGGAGTCTCCACAAGGATCCCACCCCCACCCCTCACTCTCCACGGGAGCGGAGAGGCTCCATCCCACCAAAGCCGCCGGGCACCAGCAGCGTGACAAAGGGACCTGTCGGCAGACCACCCGCCCAATAGCGATCGCAACGACCCGGCGGGGGCCGCGCAACCCAGCCAGCTACCACCCCAACTGAACTCGGATTGCAACAACAACTGACGACCTACACCACACAGAAACAACCAGCTCCAGGGTGAGTACTCCACAGGGGACAGTGTATCCCTCAAGGGAGACCAGAGCTGGAGGGAATCCCCAGACCCTGACCTAGACTCCCTACCCCAACACCCGGACCACAGGACCCACTAAAACTGGGAACTGTTCGAGAGCTCCACCAGCCGGTCGAGCACACTCTGCTGGCCAGGCCAGAGCAAGAGTGCCCCTGGAAGGGAGCTTAAATGCCCAAGCCAGGAACAACGCCCCTGGGTCAAGACTACCAACAGTAGAAGAAATTTGAACTGTGTCCTCCAGGCTGCATACCTAGGTGGTATACACATCAGCACAGGCCTAACGAGCGCGCTCAAGGCTGGGGCCGGAACCAGGCCCGGGGATCCGGTGCCTGAACAACACAACCAACTCCTCCCAACTGAAGTAAAAAGCTGAGCATATGCCTCAACAGAGGGGAGAAAACCAGGAAACAGCACTCCCCGGGAAGCATGCCTGTGACAACAAAAGACCTGGAGGCTCAGGACAAGAGAAGCCCAAACCCCACCAAAACTCCACCCATATACCCTAGGCTGGGAATTGGGCAACACAGGCTGCCAGCACCTGATAGTAAGCAGGAGCTCAGGCTGATAAGGCGGCTCAGCAATAGAATGATAGTCTTGGATGTATGAGGCCCTGGATCTGATTCCTCAGCATCACAAAAGCAAAAAGGGTCAGAAGTGGTGCTGTGGCTCAAATGGTAGGGTGCCAGCCTTGAGCTGAAGAGCTGAGGGACAGCACCCAAACCTAGAGTTCAAGCCCACAACCAGCCCAAAACAAACAAAAACACATCAGGAGCCCATAGCAGACTCCAGTATTTGGGAGAGTGCATCCAGAGCATCTGATCTTCCCAAGAGCACCCGTAGGAACAAACACAAGCAGTCTAGGCTGCTCAACCCTTCCAAAGGCGGGAATTGCCAGCAATCTACAGCAGAGAGCTGAGAATCCTAAGTAAGTCAGAATAGCAGCTGGAAATAGGCTCCCAACAGAACCCAGATCAGGCACAGACTCTCTCTACCAATACAGAATCAGCAACCAAGCAAAGACAGACACACCAAAACAAAATTGAAGAGCAGTCTCCTGAACCCCCATGCGAAAATCACAGAGAAAAATCACAAGGTTTACCACCACCCAGGACAGCAAGCTCACCTCAAAAGCCAGCAGCCACGCAGGGGAGAGCCCCAGTGGGAGCAAAGCAGGAATGGAAGACAAAAGCTACATCCAAGGGTTGCTGGAGGCAATGACTCAAGAAATAAAGCGAGACATGGATCAGAAATTGAAAGAGCACAAGGATGAACTATCAAAAGAGATACAGGATATCAAACAAAAGTTGGATGCAAAAATAGAAGCTGCACAAACCTCAGTAAGACGTGAGATAAATGCCAAATTAGAGGTAATGCATACTGATCTCACCTCTCAATGAGGTGAGATCAGTACTCTGAGAACCAACATTGAATCCATAAAGGGATCCATTTCCTCCATGCAAACCACAATAGAAGCCACGGTCAACAGAGTGAATGAAATGGAAGGTAGAGTGTCAGATACAGAAGACAGAATACACCAACTGGACCAAAAAGTGACAGATATGGAAAAATCACTCAAATTAAACCAAAGGGAAATTCAAGAGCAAGCAGATAATGCCAAGAAATTTAACCTTCGCATAATCGGAGTGGACGAACAGGAGGAATTCCAGAGCAAGGGAATGCAACTCCTATTTAACAAGATAATCAATGAAAATTTCCCCACCTCAAAAACGACCATCTTAACTACATTACACAAGCTTATAGAACCCCCAACAAGCAAGATCCCCGGAGAAACACTTCTAGACACATTATAGTAAAAATGATAGATCTGAATAATAAGGAAACAATCCTGCATGCAGCAAAAATGAAGAAGGAGCTATACTACAACGGGAAAAAAATTAGAATCACTGCAGATCTCTCCACACAAACAATGAATGCAAGAAAAGCCTGGGAAAGCACCGTACGAGCCCTGAGAGCCAATAACTGCCAACCCAGACTGATATACGCGGCAAGCTAGCATTCACATTCGATGGAGAACTGAAAACTTTTAATAGCAAAGAAAAACTAAATGAATACATAAACATTAAGCCAGCATTACAAAGAATTCTAAGAGGGGGGGACACAACCTGAAGAAAGCAACCAGGAACTGGGACCTGCCCCAAACAGGCATTACTCAAAGTCTAACTGAGCAAGCACAGGAGGAAAGGAAAGAAGAAAAACTTAGGAAAACGGAATGGCAGGGACAACAATGCATCTCTCTATACTTTCTCTTAATATAAATGGGCTGAATTTGCCAATTAAAAGAAAACGAACTGAGGACTGGATCAGAAAACAAGACCCATCCATCTGTTGCCTTCAGGAGACCCACCTCTCAGCCAAACATACAAACAAACTCAGAGTGAAGGGGTGGAAAAGGATCTACCAATCAAATGCCCCCAGTAAGAAAGCAGGTGTAGCTATCCTGATATCTGACAAAATAAACTTTTCATTAAAATCAGTACAGAAAGACAAGGACGGACACTACATATTAATAAAGGGAACAATCCAAGAGGAGGATATAACCATCATCAACTTATATGCCCCAAATATTGGTGCACCCAGATATGTCAAACAAATGCTCTCAAACTTACAGAATAAAATAGATCCCAATACGATAATACTAGGAGACTTTAACACGCCACTCTCACCAAAGGACAGGTCTACCAACCAGAGGACTGGCAAAGAAGCTACCGAATTAAGTGAGGCCATACTTCAAGTGGAATTAACTGACATCTACCGAGTATTTCACCCTAAAACAAAACAGTACACATTCTTCTCAGCAGCTCATGGAACTTTCTCCAAAATAGACCATATCATAGTTCATGCAAGGAACTTAAGCAAATACAAAGGGATCGACATAATCCCCTGTATCCTATCTGACCACAGTGGAATCAAGCTAGCTCTCAATAACAAAGCATACCGCAGAAATTTCTCTAATACATGGAAATTGAATGCTTTATTGAAGAAATAAAGCATTTCCTACAACTCAATGAAAATGAAAACACCTCACAAAGAAACTTGTGGGACACAGCAAAAGCAGTCCTGAGGGGCTAATTTATTGCCCTCAGTGCCCACATCAAGAGAATGGAGACAGACCAAGTAAATAATCTCATGTTGCAACTAAAACAGCTAGAAAAACAAGAAAAAATGGGACCTAAAGCTACTAGACGAGGCCAGATAACCAAATTAAGAGCAGAGATTAACCAATTAGAAAGTCAGAAAACCATAACCAAAATAAACCAAACAAAAAGCTGGTTCTTTGAAAAAATAAACAAAATTGATGGCCCGTTGGCAAGATTAATTAAAAAAAGAAGAGAGGAAACCCATATTAATAGGATTAGGGATGCCACCGGAAACATCACAACACATACCCAAGATATCCAAACAATTCTAACAGACTATTTTCAAAAGCTATACTCTCTAAAGGAAGAAAATCTGGCAGAAATGGATGCATTTTTAGAGAAATACAAGTTACCCAAACTGAGCAAAGAAGAAGTTAACCAATTAAATAAGCCAATATCCTATAATGAGATACAGGAAGCTATCAAAAGTCTTCCAACATAAAAAAGCCCAGGACCAGATGGATTCACAGCAGAATTCTATAAGACCTTTAAACAAGAACTAATACCCATACTCCTCAAGCTCTTTAGAGAAACAGAGAAGGAGGGAGCTATCCCAAACTCATTCTATGAAGCCAATATCACACTCATCCCCAAACCAGGCAAAGACCCAACCAAAAAGGAGAATTACAGGCCAATTTCCTTGATGAACACAGATGCAAAGATCCTTAACAAGATTCTAGTTAACAGAATCCAGAAACACATAAAAAAAATAATACACTATGATCAGGTAGGCTTCATCCCAGAGACACAGGGATGGTTTAACATACGTAAGTCAATAAATGTAATCCAACATATCAACAGAGCCAAGGTCAAGAATCACATGATTATCGCCACAGATGCAGAAAAGGCCTTTGATAAAATTCAACATACATTCATGCTAAAAGCTCTGGAGAAAATAGGAATAGAAGGAACATTTCTAAAAACAATAAAAGCCATTTATGACAGACCAATAGCCAATATTATACTTAATGGGGAAAAGCTACAACCAATCCTCCTAAAATCAGGAACAAGGCAAGGATGCCCACTGTCTCCACTCCTCTTCAACATAGTCCTAGAACCCTTAGCCAGGGCAATAAGGCAAGAAAAAGACATTAAAGGGATCCACATAGGGAAAGAAGAAGTTAAACTATCCCTTTTTGCAGACGACATGATACTATACCTCCACGATCCCAAAAACTCCATCCCCAAACTTTTAGAAATCATAAGTCACTTCGGCAAAATAGCAGGATACAAAATAAACCCACAAAAATCAGTTGCCTTCCTATACACTGATAATGTACAGGAAGAGAGGGAAATAAAGGGAGCAACCCCATTCACAATAACCTCCCATAAAATAAAATATTTAGGAATTAACCTAACCAAAGATGTAAAAGAACTATTTAATGAGAACTATAAAAAGTTAAAGAAAGAAATTGCAGAAGACACTAGGAAATGGAAAGACCTCCCATGCTCCTGGATAGGCCGACTTAATATAGTAAAGATGGTAATACTTCCAAAACTAATATACAAATTCAATGCAATTCCTATTAAAATCCCAATGACGTACATCACTGAAATACAGAAAACAGTCCAAAAATTTATATGGAACAACAAAAGACCTAGAATAGCCAAAACAATTCTAGGGGATAAAGACAATATGGGAGGGCTATCCATGCCGAACTTCAAACTCTACTACAGAGCTATAATAACAAAGACAGCATGGTACTGGCACAAACACAGACCCGAAGACCAATGGAACAGAATAGAAGATCCAGATATAAATCCACAGGCCTACAGCCAGCTGATATTCAACAAAGGAGCCAAAGACATACAATGGAAGAAACACAGCCTCTTCAACCGCTGGTGCTGGGAAAACTGGGCAGCCACATGCAGAAAACTAAAAGTGGACCCTAGCCTATCACCATGCACCAACATCAACTCAAAATGGATTAAAGACCTTAACATTAAACCTGAATCTCTGAAACTACTGCAGGACAGAGTAGGAGAGACACTTGAACTAATAGGCACAGGAAGGAACTTCCTGAACAGAGTCCCAGGGTCACAACAAGTTGGAGAGAGACTCGACAAATGGGACTACCTTAAAATAAAAAGCTTCTGCACAGCTAAATCTATCGCAACTAAGCTAGAAAGACAACCAACTAATTGAGAAAAAATATTTACCAGCAATATACCAGACAAGGGGTTAACATCCTGTATATACAGGGAACTCAAGAAACTAATCCCTCCCAAACCTAACAAACCAATTACTAAATGGGCAAGGGAACTAAAGAGGGACTTCTCAGATGAAGAAATAAAATTGGCAAAGAAACACATGAGGAAATGTTCATCATCCCTGGTGGTGAAGGAAATGCAAATAAAGACAACCCTGAGATACCACCTTACCCCAGTCAGAATGTCCCACATCCACAAATCAGCCAACGACAAATGCTGGAGGGGATGTGGAGAAAGAGGAACCCTATTACACTGCTGGTGGGAATGTACACTTATACAATCACTTTGGAAAGCAGTCTGGAGGGTCCTTAGAAAGCTAAAGATTGATCTCCCTTACGACCCAGTCATACCACTTCTAGGCATCTACCCTGAACAACAGGAACCAATATACAAGGACATGTGCACCTCCATGTTTATTGCAGCACTGTTCGCAATAGCTAGGATATGGAAACAACCCAGATGCCCCACCACAGATGAATGGATCCAAAACTTGTGGTATCTATACAGAATGGAATATTATGCAGCCATTAGAAATGACAAAATAATGGCATTTGCAGGGAAATGGATGGAGCTAGAAGGAATCATGTTGAGCGAGGTAAGCCAAGAGCGAAGAGACAAACGGTACATGGTCTCCCTGATAAGTGGATGCTAAATCCAAAATGTTAGGTGATACGACAAAACTAACAGGACTTAAGAAACAAAGAACTGCTCATCTGGTTGAACCACTACTAAATATCCCCATGCTGCTGATCACAAATATGGTATATAACATGTGAACACTGTTATATATTACAGACTGTGATAGACAATTTGCTCCAGGAAAGTTAGAATGAACTTGTGACTTTGAAATTATGTAATCACTTAATCACAATCAAAAAAAAAAAGAACCTTGGGGAAGGGAGGGAGGGAGGGGATGGTAGGGGGAAAACAATGGAGGGGGTAACAATGTTCAAGAGGAAGTGTACTCATTACCTCACTCATGTAACTGTAACCCTCTGTATAGTATCTTTACAATTAAAAAAAAAATGTCAAAAAAAAAAAAAAAAGAGTAAGGTTCCCGATAGTTGGCATAGAATCTCTGTTGGAAAGCCAGCATCTTCAAGAACAACATATTTGCTTTGTCACCTTCCTGTGACATGAGTGCAAGGCTTGTCTGAATATCTACCTACACCTCCTGCAGAAACTATGCATAGAAAAAGAAAAGGCAGGGAATGTATCAGTAACTCAAATAGTTTGCTTCCTAAAAGCAAGGCTGTTGCTGCTTCCTGAACCATTGTTTGTGCTCATTTGTGCTGCTCACTCACTGCTGTGCAGACAAAGCTGTCCTAAACCAACTGCCTCCCCTGAGAAGCTCTTAAAACTATCTCCTGATTATCTTCATCCTTGTGCATACTAAACAGTCTCAAATGCAAATGGCTCATGTGCAAAATAAAACAAAACAAAACCACCCTGAATTCAAACTTCACCAAAAAAAAAATTGTTTAAGTTAGATGTTGACCTTACTGGAAGAAGCAGGGCTTTTAATGCCTATTTAATACCACAAGCAATTTCGGAGACTCATACACTTCAGTGTCTATTACTTTCTAGTATAAATTCACTATTATAAACTACAGTCCTACAGTGTTTATATTAGGTCTCCAGGGTATTCATCCTACATGCCTATCTTTTAAAATCATTTAACCCATCTCTCCTTATTTCCTTTCTCAGCCACTCATTCTCTCTCTCCGTGTGTGTGTCTCTCTCTCTCTCATCGCTCTCTCTTACTCCCTCTGTGTCTTTCTTTTCCTTTCTTTCCCTCTCTCTCTCAGCTTAGATTCCACTTAAGTAGCATCATGTAATATTTTTCTTTCTAGGTTTAGCTTGTTTCGCATATGTAATGTCCACTTGGTTCCATGCTCTCACCAAGACACACTCCCAAACATCTCTTAAGATTTCCTTCCCCCATACCCTCACCAATGCTCATCATGGACCCTTTCTGTTAAGAGCCATTCTGCTAATTCTGAGATATATTTCATTGTGTGCCCAATTTTTAAACCAGATTATTTTTTGGCTGAATTGCCAGGGTTCTTTAACGTTTTTGGATTGTAACCCCTTACCTTTTTGGATTGTAACCCCTTACCTGATATGTGGCTTACAAACTTTTCTCCCATTCTATTGGCTGCCTTCTTTGCTTCCTTTATTGAGTAGAAACAGCTTAGTTTGACATAGTCCCCTTTTTTATTTTGGCTTTTGTGGCCTGAGGTTTTGTGGCTTGAATACACACTGTGATGTTGAGTCAACTGAAGCACAACGCTGTTTGATTCTTTATGTTGCGATAAATGAAGCCTTCCCTTCTTTGTATGTTTAGTTTAAATTTTACAGGTCTGTATACATATATTTATATCTATGATAAATGTTGAGTTTAAGTACCTATATGTATATATACACATACATAAGTAAATATAAGTATATGCACACATAGAAGATATGAGTATTACGAGTGTATATTATATAAGTAAATATGTATAAATACATATGAGCATATATATGAGTATATATGTGTGTAAGTATATATAAATATAAGTATATATAAGTACATATATACACACATATATACATATATATAAATATATGTGCAGATAGAGAGAGAGAAACAGAAACAGAGACAGAAACCATTGGCCTAGCATGTCACAAAGCACAGCATCACAAAAGCTGAAAACCAAAAACAAAGAGCAAAAGCAAAAATAAAAATGGGAGATTAAAACAAAGCTAAGTGCATGGCCAGTAAGGACTGCCAATCATCCTTGGTTGCACCTATATTTTGGGAAAAGTCTACAGACACAGCTTCTAGAGACAGTTGGGAAAATACGCCCATGGACTATAGAGCTAGAAGCACTTCTTGCGTTGAGGTTGTCTCCTGGCTTGGTAATAATTTTTGTTGGTATAGGAGATGTCATTATGCATGACAATATGGGAGAGTGATGGGACCTTAAATCATCAGGTAACTTTCAGATGTTGACCAAAGAATAAAAACATAACAAGGCCTCACACACAACCCACACAGCTACACATACACATAGCCAGAAGGACTATGCAAACTTGGAGAAGTGTTCACAGCTTCTGAAATATAAAGGGCTCTATGTATCTTTGTTTCAGGTTTTCTGCAAGGTTGAAATCTTCTACATAAGACACTAGGCCAAAAGGGAAGAAAAAGGGTAAATCCTTGCCATGTTATAGTTCCACAGAGAACATTATTTTGTTTGCTTGTGTATGTAGAAAATCAGAGCTGTAGGTAGAGACGGGCAAGGGGGAGGGGGTGGGGATCATAGGTCTGTAGGGCATCTGTCATCACACTCCTTGAAGGACCCTGAGTGGATGGAGCTTACTGAGCTTCCTTTAGGCAATGTGCTATCCCACAGTTTCCCCCAGCAAATAATGAATGGCAATCATTTCCCCCGCAGTGAAGGCCTGCTGCTGCCTAGAGCCCTAGAGAGCACAAGGTATGACCAGAGTCCCCCTTCCCTCTCCTCCTCCTTGCCTGCTTCTTGTTGGACCCAGGGCTGTCCTAGTATTTCAGGGCATGGGCCCAGGCAAGAAAAGGGGGGGGGGAGAGGTAGGACAGCACAAACCTTCCCTGATCCCTATCTGCTGTGGGCATACTCGTCTGGCAGGCCACTCTTGGCAAATCTGTGTGGTGCCCAGCACCTGGGGGCACAAGGTACAGGAGATTCCTCTCCCTCCAAACCCTCCCACCCCATACACACACAGCCATTCCCAAGCAGCATAAGTCCCTACCACACTCTTTCCAAGAGGCCTCTTCGCATTCCATTTGAACAAATGGTTCTTTCCTGCTCTATTTGAAGCACTGCATGGTCCCTGCCTCTTGTAACCTCTCTGCCCCATATGTCTCCACCTCCACCACTGTTTTGATAAGAGGAAAAGGTACGTGTGGTCAGTGTGTCCAAGCAGGCATGAATTCTCTGAGAAAGCAGACAAGAATCTGTAAGAATCTGTAGGTCCAACAGATACTGGTCCCAACAGGAATGTGTGAGACTCTGCTGGCTCAGGTCATCTTGGGCACAAGCAACAATATTTGCACTGTCCAAATATTGTTTTAAAGATGCTGACCTTCTGAGCCAAACAGGAGAGAACAGGGTCCTCCAGAGTAAATCTTAGTAATATCTATCTGGGTCTAAATGAGGTTCTGCCCTCTAGGAGCAACTCCCAGCCATGGTCAGAATCCCACGCCTGTCTGAAAGTGGGAACTGGCAACAGGAAGCCTGCAAAAAATGTACTTGCTGTGGTTTTGGTCCTTGGGCCACTGCAGCTGGATTCCCGTATATCAGTGGAAATGAGATTTTTTTCACAGAATTTTTAAGGATCCAAACCTCACTTCACCAGCATTGTGAGTGTACGCGCATGCATGTGCACGTGGTGCGCGCGCACGCGCACACACACACACACACACACACACACACACACCTCTAGAAGAAAGTATTTTATCATGCGCAGTAGATTTCTATGCCTGACTCAAGGAGACAATCTGATTGATATAATTTCATACCCAGGGAGTTTTTCAAATGTGGTGAAAGCCTAAGAAAAATGCCAGTTTCCAAGCCAGATGAGCTAAAGCCAATGCCCAGTTTTGGTGAAAGTCCACATGTTCGGGTATTATCTCCAGAGCTCCCTGAAGGAGTAGGAGCAGCATTTAGTATCTCCAGAACATACTGGGTTCTTGGTCCTAGGAAGACTGTTGCCTGCATCTTGTGGGCTAATGTTGCTCCTTGCTCAAAGGCCTGGCTGGAGAGATCAAGGAAATCAATACCAGAGAAATGAGACCTTTCTAAAGAGTCATGAAGCAAACCAGTGAATACCTATAATCTGCATTCTGGAAGAGTTTTCTCATTGCTATGAATGCACAGGTGATAGGGCTCTGAGCACACATGGCTTCCTGGATACTCCCCCCACCTTCTTCCCCCTCCGCTTAGGTGTAGTGCATGGGTAAGAGCCAGAAGTTTCTGTGCATTTCCACTAAGGAAAGGACACTAATTTCACTCCATCCTCAGAGTCCATGGATGCTGGGCCAGTAAGAGAGGACTGTGGCCAGTAAATATTATTTGCGCTTTGTTCCATTACCAAAACATCTTTGGGACCTCCTCAGAGGTGCAATGATTTGTGATAACAGAATATTAATTGTGAGATAAGGTGAGATGCCAGAAACAAAATTGGTGCCAAGAGTCCTTCATTAGGCACTGCCTCCTTTCAGGCCCAGACCCCCTAGGCTATGTTGAAGTCCCCTTCCAAAACTGTGGCTTGAAGGGCATATGTTTGATACATTTCTCATACACAAACTGGAATCTCAGCAGAACCCTAACCAACAGCTTTGTTCCATGTCTGAGGAGCCTGGGTGGAGAAGCAGCATTAATGTACCTTGCCAGTGAGCAGGGAATGTTCCAGTGCTACAAGCTTTCACTCACCTCTTCCTTGGAGTCTCCCATGGGTAAGAAAACCTCTGAGTAGGGAAATGTAAGTGATGTTGGGAATCCTAGCTCCAGAGGGATGGATCCTAGGCTCTGTAGTACAGGAAGAGATGCAGAAGGTAAAGGAAGGAAAACTGTGTGGTAAAGGACTATATCCAACATGGATACATGCAGAGTGCTACATGTAACTGCCCCTGGACAGTGCCAAACACCACAGTTGCAAGTCTTCTTGACACTAGTAAGTAATAAGGCACCAATTCCTATCCGCAGTAGACAGATTCCAGATACATATAGAAGCCACAGCCACTCCCACAAACATTCTTCCCCCTTGGAGCTTCCTCCATTACAAAATCATTGCTACAGTGGGGTTTCCTCACAACTACTAAAATGAAAAGAACAAAACCAGAAATCACACCTGAGGCTAATGGATGGAAGCTGCTTTTCAAGTTGAGGGAAATGAAGGTTTGCTACTGCCTGGGCTTGAACTGCCCTCCTTCAGGTCTCAGGGGCATCTTGCCTTCTCACCTGTGAATGCAAGCTGATGCAGCATTTTCCTTGGAGTAACCACTGTTTCTAAATTGAATGACCCCATTGACTGAAAGGTCACCTATTGACTAAAGAATACATGGTCTAGAGGCTACATAAGAAAAGAGCACTGTTCCACCTTTGCCTTTCCTTGGTCATTACCTGCATTTACATAAGTCTGATGACCTGCCATGGCAACCTAGATGCAGAGTGGAGTGAGCTGTCTCTATCCAGGCTTCAGTACTGAAGTTGGGGTCTTGGTGCTGAGGCCCCAGCTGTGTATGTATTTTAAGCATAAGTGAGTTGTTGGCCTATCTGAAGGTCACTTTGGGAGACTATATGGACTGAGTCCCCACTTTGCCTGAATGCTCTAAATAACAGCAATGCTCTAAATAACAATAATTTTCAACCATGCTCCCTCTGAATGACTGGATAACTTCCTTACTTTAAATCCAAAGACAAATTGTCAGTCTTGTCTACTTGGTTCTGTTAGGGGCTCTGCACCAAAGTCCCTTGCTTTTTTTCTTTGGCTTCACTGCGGGGCTTCTGGAACAACCCTGGTGATCTCTGCAGTGCAGTCTCCTCCACGGCTTGTCCTCAGGCCCTGACTCAGAATCAGGCATGCCCATGACTGGTTGGAACATTCTGAGGATTGGGCTCCTGACCTCACTTGCCACTTCCACCTGTTCTCTGCACTATAGACCACCTCCTGGTAGCTGGTCAAATGCCCCATGCTACCTCCCTCCTGGTCTTCAGGTCTGGGCTTCAGATCATGACTCTGTCCCACAAGGCTGTGGCTTTCCCTCAGGTTTTTTTCTCAGGTTTCTACTCAAATCCTTTATTTGGAAGCCTTTCCTTCCCTTCATGTCCCTCTTTTCAGAATGAATTCAAGTGGCCAGTCATCTTTGTTCTAATTTCATTTTAAAGGAAAAATGTGTCACATGTTCAAGATAATCCTTTGGGCAGCACGTGCGTGAGACAGTAAGGAACTAAGATAATGGTCTCCCAGGAATTTGCACTCTGAGTCCTAGTTTTGGAACCTGGAACAGATTTACTTCCCTCATTCTTAGCTTGTCTCCTAGGAAGCTGATTGGGCTGATTTATGCTCCTTGGAAGACACACTTGTGCATTGTCTCTAAATGACTTTGATATGCAACTGAAATCCTCCTGATGTAAATATAATCCCAGAATTACGGAATTATTATGCTTTCCTCCCTCCCCACCAAGATCTGATACCTGCTTTGTGTATTCATATCAGAAGTATAACTGGTTTTTACTCAGTTGTTTGATGAGAAGTAAGTTTCCTCTCACTGGGAAATGGACAAGCATTAACTTTAGCATATGAGAAACAATCTAAGTCTCGTATGATATGCATTGATCTTACTTCCTGGGAGGATGATGAAAGGGATGACATTGATCCAGGTGCATTGTACTCCCATGTTGATTGGACCCCCTTTGAACAACTGCTTAATGATAATTATAAATAAATAGGTAGGTAGGTAGATAGATAGATACAGAGATAGATAGATAAATAGATAGGTAGATACATAGATAAATGTATGTTAGGGATGGGAGGGAAAAACTGAGAGAGAGAGAGAGCCAAGGAAGGGGTAGCATTGTCCAAAGAGAAATGTACCCTTAGTCTGGTGCTGGTGGCTGGTCCCTGTAATCCTAGCTACTCAGGAAGCTGAGATCTGGGAATTATGCTTTGAAGCCAGCCCAGGCAGGAAAGTCTGTTAGATTCTTCTCTCCAATTAGCCACCAGAAAACCAGAAGGAGTGCTGTGGCTCAATGTGATAGAGCACTAGCTTTGAGCAAAAAGGCTGAGGATCAGTGCCCAGGCCCTGAGTTCAAGCCTCACGACCAAATGACAACAAGAAAGAAATGTACTCTTTACCTGACTTATGTAACTGTAACCCCGTTAAATAGCACCTTTATTTTTTTTTAAATTTAATTTAATTTTATTTGTGAACATACTGTACAGAGGAGTTACAGTTACATGGGCAGGATAATGCGTACATTTCTTACCAAGCATTGCAGCCTCCTCCTTTGTTTACCCTTCACATCCCTTCCCAGCCTCCCCCCTCCCCCCCTAAATAGCACCTTTATAACAACAAAAAAGATATAAAAAGAAAGTTCACAAAAAATTAAAATAAATGAATACTTTAAAAGTCACACTTCCTTTGCCAAAAGTGTACAACTACTCCTTGGTAACAGTGTTAATCTTTTGCCATATTAGTATCTTCCACCTTGGACATCTTTAAAACAATTGATTTTCCCTGATGTATATATGCATGTCAGATGAGTGGATGTTGAAACCTTGGGCTCACTGGAAACGGTTAAGATGGCAGAAAATAGTTGATATAGTTTGATTTCAGGAGAGAGAAAAAAGACATCTTCTATTATAGAACAATGAAATTGAACTAAAGTCTAGGATAGACAAGGATCTCTATAGATATCATCATACTCTCTGATATCCTGAGAAGAGGAGGCACTGGATTATTTGAAATGAAAGTCTTGCATTGATTTTGGACATGGGGGTGGGGGGAGGGCCACCAATCTTATTTCATGATCTTAGAGCGCAAATTTTTGTTGAGGACAATTTAAGAAACATGTAAAACTCCCAAGCCAGGCAGGTTTCCTGAATGACTGACCAACAGGTCAGCCTGGTGCTGACCTCTGTTGTCCTGGTGGTAAAGCCCCTATTTGCTTTAGGGCAGAGCTTCTGTTTATCTTGACAGCTAAATGTTCTGACATCCCCTAAATTGTGCCACAGACAAGTGCCTCTCCCCTTCAGCCCAGTCTTGCTTGAGCACATGCTCAAGAGCTTCCTTGTCCCTTGTAAGTAAGTGGGAAGAAGCAATGCTCTCTGGCTACCACTCTCTGTCACTGTTTGAAGTTTGTCTCCTTTAGGGCTTTCTGAAGTTTTGCTGTGACATATCCTGCTGTGAATTCACTTTTATTGATCCCACTTAGGATGGTTTGGTTTCCTCAGATCTTGGATGTCATTTGTTAGTTCTGAGGGACTATCTGCCTGTGCCTTCTTCATTCTGTCTTGCTTCACATATGAGGACTCTAATTAAGGATGTGATAGATTCTTCTAGTGTATAATCTGTGGCTCTAATGTTTGTGGCCATATTTCCTTTTATGGTCTTTCATTCCCTATCCACCTCTTAAATGTGGTATAATCCCTCACTGCACAGTAAATTTACTAATAATACGGACCTGGTCTGATTATTTCAGTACCTAGGGTTACTGTAGTTGTGTTTCTGGTATCTCATATTCCTTTACATTCTCCCCAGGAAGAATATTGCTTCTTGTGTTCAGATACCTTAGCCTATGTAATCATACAGTCTTTTATTATTTTTTTTAACCATGTGAAATTCTTTAAGACATGGGATAGAAGTTACCTTCCTTTAGGGAAGATTTTTATTTCCTTCTGGAGCACTTTGGGGGATAGGGTGGCAGTCTAGAACCACCTGAATCCAAAGTCTAGTGTTCTGGGTTTCTTGGCCACCTGGTTGATGTAAAGCAGGGTTGTAAACCCACTGAAAGCTGAATTTAACAAGTGTCCTTTTCCTATGGTGTAGCCCTTCAGGCTGAGTATTCCAACTCCAAATGGGATCAGTTTATCAAAGTCCTCAGTGTGATGGGCTCTGTCCACCAAATTGCAGCATTTGTGCCCTTGATTCAATGATGCCACCAAAACCGTAGTTCAGACAAATGCCTTAGCTTTCTGTTTAGTTGATACCTATAAGATTCCAAGTGGTCCCAGGCCAGGCTCATTTCACTAGACTCAGATTGAATTCAGATAGCCATCTAGAAATTTCTTGCTGTCCTGTTAACTTTCTTGATATTGAGTGGGGGCTCACTACCAAACACATATGTGAACCAATTATATGCATGAGGTTTTGCAAAAAAAAAAAAAAAAAGAAGAGCATTTGTTGAACGCTGACCAGTGAGGAGATGGGAGCATGCCCAATTCTGTCTCTCGTTGGCTGTGAAGGGACTTAGGGGAAGTGAGACTGAAGAGATACTTGTCAGTTGGTAAGTGCTAGTTTTTCTGTGAAAGTGTGGCGAGCCATCACACCCCTTCCTGGATCTCAGGTTTCTGTTCAGGAGAAGTTATCAGTCTGAACAGATCATTGTGAGCTTGTGATGTCCAGGCATAAGCAGTGGTATATGCCAGCTTTTAGGGTGGATTCCTCTGTTGTTTGTTTTTGTTTTCTTGTGTTGTGTTTTGCTGTTTGAAGGGAGTCTGCTGTTGTTTCCACTTTTGTACCTGCATTGGGGCTTGAACTCAGGGTCTGGAACTCTTACTTAGATTTTCGCTCAAGACTAGTACTGGAGCTGCACTTACTGCTTTTTGTTGGTTAATTGTAGAAAAGAATCTCATGAACTTTCCTGCCTGTATTGGCTTCAAACCATGGTCCCTAGATCTCAGTCACCTGAATAGCTAGGATTATAGTTGTGAGTCATCAGTATCTGGTTGAAAGAAAGAAAAGAAACCTTTGATTTCTATTTGGTGACTCATTGCATGAGCCCACTGCAGGACAAAACAGCACACTCCCTTGCTTAGGTCTAAAATGATTCCAACAAACACCAGTCTTCAAGGCAAGTGTAACAATGTGTTGGAGAGTAGCTCTTCCTGGAACTCTTATGGGTGGGTTCAGTGCATTTATAGTAAGTGTAACAGTCTGCACCTCCAGCATACCCCATCTGATGAGCATGCTGTTCACCACTGACTCTTTTATTTTCAAAATGCAAAGTTCAGAAAGGTGGCCCTTGAGTAACAGAGAGAAGATATTCGAAAAATGATATAGTATGTGTGCCAAGGGGAAAGAATATTCAGGTCAGGCACCAATGGCTCATGCCTGTAATCCTGGCTACTTAAGAAGCTGAGATCTGAAGATAATGGTATGAAGCAAGAGGCCAGGAAAGTCTTATCTTTTGGAGGGGATTTTATCTCAATTAACCACTAAAAAACTGGAAGTAGAACTGTTGTTCTAAGTAGTAGAGCACTACCCTTGAGGAGGTGGGGTAGGGGGAAGCTCAAGGACAGTGCCCTGGCACTAAGTTCAATCTCCACTAACAGCAACAACAACAATGGATGTTAGGCCATATTCCAATTATTACTTCACTGTGAGTACATTTATCTACATGAACTAGATAAGAATTAGTTGAGCCTTGGCTTTTTTGTATAATACTCTGTGACTACAAAGGACTATCCAACAGTATGTAAAACAGTTTTTTAGATTTTGTATTGAAATAGATTTTATTTTGAAAGAATCCCATCCATGAGTATCTACAAGAAGAGAAAAGAGCATGGCTTTAACAGAGGTTGAGTAAGCTGTGTGTGTGTGTGTGTGTGTGTGTGTGTGTGTGTGTGTGTGTGTGTGTGTGTGTGTATCTGGGTATGTATGTGTGTGTATATATTTGTATTTGTATGTGTGTGCTGACAAATGTGTATATGTGATTTATACCTTAAAATGACAATAAATCAAAGAATGTGTGTTCAACTGATTATTAGAGGCTGATGTCTCTAATCCTAGCTATCAGGAGAATCATGGTTCCAGGCCAGCCCAGGTGGAGAAGTCCTTGAGACTCTATCTCAATACAAGTAGTTGAGTGTGGTGGCATGTGCCTACTATCAGCTTAGCTATGTTGGGAAGTAAGAAAGTAGGAGGATCACAGGCCAGGAGCATTCCTAGCAAGAACTGAAAATCTATCTCCATAATAACCAGTGCAGAAGTGGGAGGGGAGCAAGAAGTGCGGCTTGTGCCAGTCAAGTACTATAATTGACTAGCAAGCATGAGTCTGTGAAGTCAAACCCTATTATGATTTTTTAAAGTATGTTCATCCATCTAGCATAGAAAAATAGAGAAACAACCTGGTAGTCATCCCCAACTAATCAACAAGGGTCCACACAACCTTGACCCCTGCAAGCATTTTAGTGATCCCACCCTGAGTGGCTCAGCCAGTCAAGAACTCATAAAGGTATGTATAGATAGTACCTAGATATTGACAAATGCAGTACCTGGGACCAGTGGTACAGCCTGACCTGCAGATATTGGCGTACATTCCACTCCTACCACCAAGCATGTCATGCTGCACCTACCTAGACCCCACTCATGTGACCTATAGAAACTGGTGACCACCCATAGGTATCGACATTACACTCAGAGCCACCACCAGGAACCACTAAACTGACGATAAGCTACAATTTTATATAGTTTAGATGGAGCCAGCATGAGTGTACCCACCCTCCTGGAAGCAAAGCCAGTAGTCTTGCTCATCAAGATGCTATTTTAGAACACATCTCCAAGAGACAGATTTTACTACAAAACTACTTAAGGGCAACTGATCTTTCAGATGTGCAAAAATCCATGAGGGGACATAAGTCACATGTGAAGCAGGTTGACATGAAGTCTGCAAAAAGCTCTGTAGCAACACACACCAAACAAAGGGAAATGGATAACATCCCTGAAATATAATTCATAATAATAATTTTAATGATACTCCAGTATACAAAAGAATATGGCCTGAAATTAAGAGAAGAAAAATTCATAAGCAGGATGGAAAATTCACCAAAGCAAGAATTGCCAAAGGGAATTAAAGCCAAATTTTGCAGCTGAAAATCTAATACATAATAATAAAAAACATGGCTGAGAGCATCAACAACAGACAATATTAAGGAAGAATCTAAATTTATAAACTAAACAAAGGCAGCAAAGGAAAATGAAATTTTACAGAATAAAATAAGTTTACAAGACATCCAGGAAAAAAGAAAGATTGTTTAAAAAAAAAAAAAAAGGAAAAAAAACATCTCAGTTGAAAAGGAGGGGGTTGAAGTATCTCTGCCTGAAAATAATATTTTATAGAGGGAAAATCCTGAAATCCCAAATGTCACACACAAATGAGTGCATGCATACACACACACACACACACACACACACACACAAACACTACAATTAACAAATTCGATAAAATAGAAGGATACAAAAATCAATATCCCAAACCAGTAGTTTTTATATCCACTAATAATGACCTTAATGAAAAAGAAATCAAAGAAGAAATTCCATTCTACAATAACAACAACAACAATAACAATAAGTGATAGGTCAGGGATAAGTATAACCAAGAGAGTGAATATTCTCTACAATAAATTATAAAATGCTTATGAAAAGATCTGAAGAGAACATAAAAATTGTAAATTTATATTCATAGATAAGCATTAATAGTTTTTTTTAATTTAATTTAATTTTTTTGTGAACATACTGTACAGAGGGGTTACAATTACATGGATAGGATAATGCATACATTTCTTATCAAGCATTGCAGCCTTCTCCTTTGTTTACCCTTCAGATCCCTTCCTAGCCTCCCCCCCACCTCCCCCAATCCTTCCCCCCCACAACCAACATTGTAAAGCTTGTTTTCAACATGACAACTTGTACTTCTCATTGTTGTAACAGGTACACCTGTATCCTTAAACGACTTGTATTTCCCCATCTCCTCCACAAGTTTTACTGACATCAAATATAGTGAAAGCAGGGGTTATACTGTGGGGGAGGGACATACAAAGCAACAAAGAGATAATCTTATAAATGCGTTAGAAACAAATGCATGAAAGAAAAAAAACATTAAAATACACATCTAAGGGTTCATTTTCCAAACATCACATTATCTGACCTTTTCTGCTTGACTCATACATATACTAGATATTGCAAATAAGGGAAACCATGGGACCTATGTTTCTTTGGACCTGGCTTACTTCATTTAATATAATTTTTTCCAAGATTTTCCATTTCCTAACAAATGGGGCAATGTCATTCTTTCTGATGGAGACATAGAATTCCATTGTGTATATATACCACATTTTCTTGATCCATTCACCTACTGAGAGGCATCTGAGTTGGTTCCATATCTTAGCTATGGTAAATAATGCTGCAATAAACATAGTTGTGCTGGTAGCTTTAGTGTGTTCTTGTTTGTAAACATTTGGGTAAATGCCCAAAAGTGGGATTGCTGGGTCATAGGGGAGCTCTATGTGAAGTCTTTTGAGGAACCTCCATACTGCTTTCCAAAGTGGTTGAACAAGTTTGCATTCCCACCAACAATGAAGTAAGGTTCCCAGCATTAATAGTTTTAATAATTCATACTACTGAAAATAATTTACAGTCAATGGCATCCCCATGAACTACTAATGTCATTTTTCACAGATATAGAGAGGCAAGTCCCAAAATTTATAAGAAACCATTACCAAAAAAAAAAACAACAACACCCAAGGGCTGGGAAGGTGGCTCAGAGATAGAGCACTTGCCTTGCATGCATGAGGCCCTAGGTTTGATTCCTCAGCACCACGTAAGCAAAAAGAAAAAAGCTGGAAGTGGCGCTATGGCTCAGTGGTAGAGCATTAGCCTTGAGCTGAAGAGCTGAGGGACAGCGCCCAGGCCAAGAGTTCAGACCTCACGACGGACCCAAAAAAAAAAAAAAAAAAGTAAAAAAAACACCCAAATACCTGGAGCAATCATGAATAAAAAGACAAAGTACCATGTATCATAAGAACTGACCTCAAACCAGTGTAGTTTGGGCAGACAAAAATCAACACAAACAAACAAACAAAAAACCCAAAAAACAAAAACAAACAAACAAAAAATCCAACCCATCAACTAGTGGGACAAAGAAAGAAACAAGTACTAAATCCACCCATCCAACACCAAATGATCTTTAACAAAAGTGTAAAAAATATATTCATACAAGAAAATCCAGTCTCACTCTGAAAACATTACAGGATGGAATGGAGAAACCCTAGGTCTCCTTGGCACAGGCCAAAATTTTCTTAATAGAGACCCAGAAACACAACAAATCAAAGAAAGGCTGGAAAAATGGGATTGCATGAAGTTGCAGAGCTTCTGCATGGCAAAGGACATAGCTAGCAAGATCAATAGAATGCCCATGGATTGGGAGAAGATCTTCACTAGCCATACAATGGACAAGGGTCTCATATCTAAAATATACTTGGAACTCAAAAAATTAAATCCCCCAACAACAAATCCTCAAAGAAACAACTGCCCAATAAATAAGTGGGCTAAAGACTTAAAGACAAACTTCTCTGAAGAGGAAAGAAGGATGGGCAATAGACACATGAAGAAATGCTCAACCTCCCTAGCCATAAAAGAAATGCAAATCAAAACAACATTGAGATACTACCTCACCCCAGTTAGAATGGCAAAAATCAAGAACTCTAATAACAACAGATGCTGGAGGGGATGTGGACAGAAGGGAACCTTACTTCATTGTTGGTGGGAGTGTAAACTTGTTCAACCACTTTGGAAAGTAGTATGGAGGTTCCTCAAAAGACTCCACATAGAGCTCCCCTAGGCCCCAGCAATCCCTCTTTTGGGCATTTACCCAAATGTTTACAAAAAAGATCACACTAAAACTACCAGCACAACTATGTTTATTGCAGCATTGTTTGCTATAGCTAAGATATGGAACCAACCCAGATGCCCCTCAGTAGATGAATGGATCAAGAAAATGTGGTATATATACACAATGGAATTCTATGTCTCCATCAGAAAGAATGACATTGCCCCATTTGTTAGGAAATGGAAAGACTTGGAAAAAAGTACATTAAGTGTAGTAAGCCAAGCCCAAAGAAACATAGGTCCCATGGTTTCCCTTATTTGCAATATCTCGTATTTGTATGAGTCAAGCAGAAAAGGTCAGATAAGGTAATGTTAGGAAACTGAACCCTAAGATATGTATTCAAATGTTTTTTTTTCTTTCATGCGATTGTTTCTAATGCATTTATAAGATTATTTCTTTGTTGCTTTGTATGTCCCTCCCCCACAGTATAACCCCTACTTTCACTGTATTTGATTTCGGCATAATTTGTGGAGGGGAAGGGGAAAAACAAATCGTTTAAATAAGGATACATGTGAATCGGTTGCAACAATGAGAAGTACAAGTTGGTATATCGAAAAGGAACTTTACAACTTTGGTAGGAGGGAGGAGGGGTGGGGAGTATTGGGTGAGGGAGGGTGGGGGGGATGGGAAGGGATGGGAAGGGGAAAAAAAGAGGAGGCTACAATGCTTGAAAACAAATGTACTCATTATCTTGCCCATGTAATTGTAACCCCTCTGTACAGTATTTTCACAATAAAAAATAAATAAAATTTTTTTAAAAAAAGGAAGAAAATCCAGTCTCTCATTAAATGCTGCTGGGAAACTGAATATCCACATAAGGGAGACTAAAACTTTAACCTTGTCTTTCACTATATGCAAAAATCCACTGAAACTAGATCAAAGGCCTAAATGTAAGAACTAAAAATATGAAGCTACTAGAAGAAAATACCAGGAAAACACTTCAAGGCAATGAAACACTTCAAGGTAGGCAGTGACTTTTTAAAATAAGACTCCAAAACATTGGCACCAAAAGCAGAAATGGAAAAATGGGATTATGTCAAACGGAAACTTCTATACAACCAAGAGAAGACACAACAGAGTGATGAATAACCAGCCTGTAGAATGAAAGCAAATCTTTCCAGAGTGTACATTTGGCAAGCGGTTAGTACCTGAAATATACAAAGAATTCAAAATAAACCAAACAAAACATTGCCAGGTATTGGTGGCTAATGCCTGTAATCCCAGCAACACAAGAGACTGAGATCTGAGGATCATGATTTGAAGCCATCGAGGGCAGGAAAGCCTGGCCTATGCAATGGGAGTCCCATAGGTGGGGTGTAGAACATGTACAAGAAGAGCACAGTAGCCTGGCCCTTATCTAAGGTCAAGAAGAAGGAGTAGCTATACTTAAGGATGTTGCTCAAGGTTGGCTTGTGGATGTTTGTACTAAGAGAAATTATCGGCCTTAGTTTAGAATAAGGAACTTAGCTGAGTATCATAAGTTATGTTGAGATTCACTGCCTTTCCTACTTACATTATGCTGGATAATTAAAACTACCTGGGAGAAGACCTAGGGGACTTTTTCCTGTGAGAGGAAGTGACTCCTGGTTCCCCCAGTTTGGGTTCTTGAGATTGTCTTTGTGTGTTTGTAATACTACACCATTACCCTTCTTCTAGGTGCCTAAAGACACAGCTGTGGAGTTGTGGCTCAAGTGGTAAAGTGCTTGCCTTGAGCAGAAAAAGCTTAAAGGACAGCTCCTAGACCCTGAATTTAAGTCCCAATACCAAAATAATTATTTTATTATAATAATCCAACTTTAAAATGGTCAAATGATCTGCATAAACAGATAAATGGATAAAGAAAATGTGATTTATGTACATGATGTACTATTACTTATTTGTCCATAAGAAAATATAACATCCTGTTGTTTTCAGTGGCAGATGGGATTGGAAGACATTATGTTAAGTGAAATAACCCAGGTGCAGAAAGACAAGTGCCACATGTGTTCTTATTAGTGTGTGAAAGCTAAAGATTTCTACTCCATAGGCTGGGAAGGAGAGGGCAAGAGGAGATAGGAGGAGGCTGGATAGTAGGAATCAAAATACAATCAAATGGAAAAGGTTTTGTAGTGCTCTTCAGCACAAAAGAGTGATTGTAGCTTATAGTACTCTATTACGTATTTGATAAAGAACTAGAAAAGCTCAAAGTTGCTGAAACAAAGAAATCATTATTGCCTGAGAAGATGGAAATGCTAACTACCCTGATTGGGTTAGGAGTAAGGAAACATTGTACACATCAACAGATTATCATACAGTACTCCACAAATAAATTTTATAAATAATATTTTTAAATATTTTAACTGTTTTAATATTTTAACTATTTTTACAATACTAAGATTTGAGCTCAGGGCCTTGCTCTTACTCTATCACTTGAGTCATACAAATCAGCCAGTTTGACTTTTTTTTTTCTTTTAATGTCTTCAAATTTGAGTCCAGGCCAATGATCCTCCTCTTCACACTTCCCATTGTAGCTGTAACAGCAGACATGTGCCCTCAGTTTTTATAGACGGAGTTGGTGATTTCACAGACATCTTCCTCAGACTGTTTGTTTGTTTGTTTTAATTTTTTATTGTGAAAATACCATACAGAGGGGTGGCAATTACATAGGCAACATAGTGAGTATATTTCTTATCAAGCATTGTTGCCTCCTCCTTTGTTTCCTCTTCCTATCCTTTCCCATCACCCCCTTCACCCACCTAACCTTCCCCCAACCTCCCTGCCTTGCCCCTGCCAAAGTTCTTTTTTTTTCTATTTTTTATTATTATGAAAATACAGTACAGAGGAGTTACAATTACATGGACAAGTTAATGAGTACATTTCTTTTTTTAATTTTTATTTTTTATTGTGAAAATACTGTACAGAGGGGTTACAATTACATGGGCAAGATAATGAGTACATTTCTTATCAAGCATTGTAGCCTCCTCCTTTTTTCCCCTTCCCATCCCTTCCCATCTTCCCCAACCCCCTCCCCGCCTCCCCTCCCCCACACCCAATCCTGCCCGCCCCTCCCCACCAATGACGACTTGTACATCTCATTGTTGCATGTGGTCCACCTGCATCCCTATTTAAATGGTTTGTTTTTGCCCTTTCCCTCCACAAATTATACCAACATCAAATACAATGAAAGCAGGGGTTATACCGTGAGAAAGGACATACAAAGCCACAAAGAAATCATCTTATAAATATGTTAGAAACAATCTCAAGAAAGAAAAAAAATTTGAATCCTTATCTTGGGGTTCATTTCACCTAACATTGACTTATTGACCTTTTCTGCTTGTCTCAGACATATACTAGTTATTGCAAATAAGGGAAACCATGGGACCTATGTTTCTTTGAGCCTGGCCTGCTTCACTTAATATAATTTTTTCCAAGTCTTTCCATTTCCTAACAAATGGGCAATGTCATTCTTTCTGATGGAGGCATAGAATTCCATTGTGTATATATACCACATTTTCTTTTATCCATTCATCTACTGAGGGGTATCAGTGTTGGTTCCATATCTTAGCTATGGTAAATAATGCTGCAATAAACATAGTTGTGCTGGTAGCTTTAGTATGGTCTTGTTTGTGATCATTTGGGTAAATGCCCTAAAGTGGGATTGCTGGGTCATAGGAAAGCTCTATGTGGAGTCTTTTGACAAACCTCCATACATTCCCACCAACAATACAGTAGGGTTCCCTTCTCTCCATATCCCCTCCAGCATCTGTTGTTATTAGAGTTGTTGATTCTAGCCACTCTAACTGGGGTGAGGTGGTATCTTAATGTTGTTTTGATTTGCATTTCTTTTATGGCTAGGGAGGTTGAGCATTTCTTCATGTGTCTATTGCCCATCCTTCTTTCCTCTTCAGAGAAGTTTCTCTTTATATCTTTAGCCCACTTATTTATTGGGCAGTTGTTTCTTTGAGGATTTGTTATTGGGGGATTTAATTTTTTGAATTCCAGGTATACTTTAGATATGAGACCCTTGTCCATTGTATGGCTAGTGAAGATCTTCTCCCAATCCATGGGCATTCTATTGATCTTGCTAGCTATGTCCTTTGCCATGCAGAAGCTCTGCAACTTCATGCAATCCCATTTGTCCAACCTTCCTTTGATTTGTTGTGTTTCTGGGTCTCTATTAAGAAAATTTTGGCCTGTGCCAAGGAAACCTAGGGTTTCTCCTATTCCTTCCTGTAATGTTTTCAGAGTGTCTGCTTTGAGTCCAAGGTCTTTGATCCATTTGGAGTTGATTCTGGTGCAGGGTGATATATCAGGATCTAGTTTTAGTTTTCTACAAGTGATTAACCAATTTTGCCCGCACCATTTACTGAAGAGGCTGTCTTTCTTCCATTCTCTTTTGTTAGCCCTCTTACCGATGATTAGATGGCTATACGTCTTTAGGTTCAATTCTTGGTTTTCAAGTCTATTCCATTGGTCCTGAGGTCTGTTCTTGTGCCAGTACCAAGCTGTTTTGATTACTATAGCTTTGTAGTAGAGTTTGAAATTTGGTAGTGATATTCCTCCAGCACTGTTCATTCTGTTAAGGATCGTTTCTGCTATTCGGTGTCTTTTATTGTTCCATATGAATTTTTGGATTGCCTCTTCTATTTCCTTGAAGAATAAGGTTGGAATATTGATAGGTATTGCATTGAATTTGTAGATAGCCTTGGGCAGTATTGCCTTTTTCACAATGTTGATCCTTCCAATCCTGGAGCATGGGAGGCTAAGTTCTATTTTGATTTCCTTTTTCAGGTTTTTAAAGTTTTCATCATTGAGGTCCTTCACTTCTTTGGTTAAATTAATTCCTAGGTATTTTATTTTTGGTGGGGCTATTACAAATAGGGTTGCTTTCCTGATTTCAGCCACGCTTTTCTCATTGTTGACATACAGAAAAGCCATTGATTTTTGAGGGTTAATTTTATACCCTGCTGCTTTGCCAAAGTTTTGAATCAGCCTGAGTAATTTGGGTGTGGAGTCAGTGGGATTCTTTAAATACAAAATCATGTCATCTGCAAAGAGGTAGAGTTTTACTTCATCTTTCCCTATTTGGATCCCTTTTATAAAAAGTTTCCATCTTGTCTTATTGCCGTAGCTAGGCATTCTAATATTAGATTGAAGAGAAGTGGAGAGAGTGGACATCCTTGTCCTCTTAAAGGATTTAAGAGGAAATGGCTTTAGTTTTTCACCATTAAGTACAATGCTGTCTGTAGGTTTGTCATATACAGCCTTTATTGTATTGAGGAATATTCCCTGGATTCCTAGTTTTTCCGGAACCTTCATCATAAAGGGGTGTTGGATCTTGTCAAATGCCTTTTCTGCATCTATTGAGATAATCATGTGGTTCTTATCCTTGCTCTTGTTGATGTGATGAATTATATTAATTGATTTGTGTATCTCAGACTGGCTTTGAACTACAATTCTCCTAAAGGTGGATTCTTCAGAGAAATACAGTTTCATTTTAGCATTATACATAAAGATACCAAGTAAATGAAAAAAATTATATTAAGTGAAGTAAGTCAGGCCCAAAGAAACATAGGTCCCATTGGTATTCTCTGTTTGCATTGACTAGTACATGTCTAGGACAAGCAGAGAAGGTCAAAGGCTATGTACTTATGACCACATGAGATAATGTAAGCAAAATGTACTCCAAGAGAGGGACACAAGTAGTTTTTTTTTCTTGCTTGCTAATGTTTTTAATGTACTTATAATGCACTATGTGATTCTTTTGTTTCTTTTGTATGTTCTTCCCCCACGGTATAACCCAGTTTTCACTGGATTTGATGCAGGTGTTCTGCATCTTGTATATATATTTTTGTAATTTGGGGAGGGGAAGGGATATTGTGGAACGCTTAAATGAGGATTCAGGCTGATCCATTGTGATGAAGAGATGTACAGGACATTATTTTGAAAATGAACTTTACAATGTCAGTGGCAGTGGGGCGGGGGGAAGCGGGGACGGAGGTGTTGGGGAGGTGGGGAGAGAAGTGATGGTAGGGGGAAATCAAAGGAGGCGGTAACATTACTCGCTACAAAATGTACTCATTACCCTACTCATGTAACTGTAACCACTCTGTACAACATTTTTACTATATATATATATATACCAGGTCAAGCTCTAAAGTCTGCAGTTGAACTTCTTGCAAGAAGAAATTATTTTAAAGGCTGTAATGTAATAGAGAATATTAAATTGGTCTTGCAAACCAATCTGTTTATTAAGATGGGCCAGACCTTTCACTCATCTATTCTACCTCTAGTCTGTGGCATTCAAAGACGTCTGGGAAGATTGAGGACACAACAGAAATAAACTAACAAACACTGTACTAGAGATGGGATGGTTTCCCCCACCCACTCCCACCCTGGTCCTGGGGCTTGCTGCCGCTGGGCCAGGGCGCAGTCCCTGAGCTTCATTTTGCTCAAGACTACCTCTCTACCACTTGAGCCATAGCACCACTTCTGGCTTTTTTTCTGAGTAGTTTATTGATCATAAAGGTCTCGACTTTCCTACGGGGCTGGCTTCAAATCAAGATCCTTAGATCTTAGGTTCCTGAATAACGAGGATTACAGGTGTGAGCCATATGCACCTGGCTTGATTTTGTATTTTTAAGGAATGTAGTAATTCTATTTCCTACTAGAAACTGGGAGGTAGGGGGCTTTAGATATCTTTACAACCTCTTTTTGCAAAGAGGTGCAATGCTAGAAGTCAGGTTTTGAGTACAATGCATTATGATCAGTGTCACCCCTTTCATAACTCCCGAGCCCATATCTGCCCTCAAGTTACATGCTTCAACATTTTCATGGAATTTGGTGAGACTGAGTTAAAAACTCATCAGTGGCAAAATATTCTGAAAGTTCACAATCTCCCAGTGCTTCCATTTACATTATGATAAAAACAGTATCATCCTTCATATTGAGTAGCTGGTTTCTGTTTTTCATTGTTGCTTTATTTGTAACTTAGCATTCAATTTGTTAGAATTTGTAGGGGCAAGAATATGGTAGGTCTAGTACCTACAGGAATATGTCAAGAGATTTGATCTCAAAGGTTCCGATATACTTTTAAATTCCTAGTTATCTTTAAGTAAATTAGGACAGAACAACAACAACAACACTGACTCATTTCCTATGCCAGTGGCTCTGAATCTATCCTGAAGATGCTGATTCTTCTTGCACTATCATATGGGAAGGCGTCTATTAACAGTTCTTTTCCTAACAAAGCTGAATACATAATGAATACCTAAGAAATGAGTACTTCTTATTTTTGTAGTTGTGCTTCTTATCAAGCCACCTGAGGCTCAAAGCACCATGTTGACCCAGAGCAATCTGCCAGTAGAAGAACTAAAACACAGCAGCTAAAATGTACTGCCTGATATAAATATATAATGCATCCTGGATTTGATCATGGTAAGTACTGTCAGCCTCACTGATAGCAAAATGCCCTTTCTTGTCCTTTTTGGAAGGCTATTTCTGTTTCTTATAGAATGGTTGTGGGTTGATACTCATCTTTTATCCCCCTCGTTGCATAAATGTCCTTTCCTGTTTTCTGGCCTCTAGGCGCCATAAGGAGATAGCCTCTTCCCTTGTGTGTATGTATTTCTTCTAACTTCAAAATCTCCCCTTTATCCTTATTTTCCATGGATTAACCACAAAGTACCTACATGCTTTATATTTCACATGTTCTTTCTTGTTTGGAGTTTGATCCTTAATTTAGGCAAGTATCTGGCCATTTTCTTTCTTTTTTTTTTTTTTTTTTTTGGTCTGGTCGTGGGGCCTGAACTCTGGGCCTGGGCGCTGTCCCTCAGCTCAAGGCTCAAGGCTAGCGCTCTACCCCTTGAGCCACAGCGCCACTTCCGGCTTTTTTCTTTTTGCTTATGTGGTGCTGAGGAATCGAACCCAGCGCCTCAGGCATGCAAGGCAAGTGCTCTACCACTGAGCCACCTTCCCAGCCTCTCTGGCCATTTTCTTAAAAAAAAAAAAAAAAAATTCCCTATTACTACTTGATTCCCTAATAAGCCTCCAAGTTGACGAATACAAAGCCAGAGGTCCCTGGTGCTCTATTGAGTTTGTCTTCAAATATGGTTTATCTTCAAGTTACATTATTTTTGTTGATATCGTCAAACTAATTACTTTTTGTATCGATTGATATTGTATTGATTAGTTAGTTTTTGTATTGTATTGATTTTTTTGCATTGATTTGATTACTTTTGTTGTATTGTGTTGATTTTTTTTTTAAATTGAACTCAGGCGTCATGCTTGTAGGCAAGTACTATACCACTCCAGATATGTCCCAGTCCTAAATTAGCTACGCTTACTCTTCTGGGTATTAGAGCCAACCAGGATCCTTGTTGTTACAATAAAACAATTGTGGTTCTTAATAATTCTAATTCTTAAATAGAATTTGAAATGTCAATTTATTAAGGCCATAGTTTCCTTCAGTTCTTTTATTACGTTGAAAATGATGATTTAGAAACTTTGTAAAGTGCAATGTCTAGGTCATCCCATGATTGAAGACTACTGGTAATTCTTTCTCTTGACTGGAGATATAATTTTCCTGTTCCCCAGCATGCCCACTGTTTTCTTTTTTAACTTGACCCTAGACTTCATGAATTTGCTGTGCAGACCATGGGTTCTCTCACCTCCTCTTCTCAGTATTGGCTGCTCTCACAGTAGGTGGGTCAAGTTTAGAGAGATCATTATGAGCATGGTCTTGTGCTTTGTATATACTTTGCTGAATTGACCATACTAGCTTCTCATCTCTATGTCTCTATGTGTCTGCCAGTCTGATGGTAAGGCAGGAAAGAGCACATCTTAATGGTACCATGTGGTCCCAACCCATGGCCGGCTTGTCAGAGACTCCTCTGGACACACAGGCATTAATGAACTACTTACTGTGCTATTCTAAGGATTGTACTAAGGGTCTGTGCACCGTCTCTGAGCTTTTTAGCTCAAGGCCAGTATTCTACCACTTGAACCACAGCTCCACTTCTGCCATTTTTTTGATTATTACTTGGAGATAAGAATCTTGACTTTTCTGCTCAGGCTGGTTTCCAACCACAATCCTCAGATCTTGGCCTCCTGAGTAGCTAGGATTACAGGCGTGAACGGCCACCCATGCTGGTTTTGGGCATGAATGAGCTATTGAAGACTCTTGATGATCATTCTCCAGTGTGTCTGCCTCACTCTCAATCTTCTCTCCACCTTCTCTCTAAGAGATTTTGGTTAATGGTATCTTGGGCAGAACAGCTTGGTACTCAGCCACAGACTCTGGAGCCCTTCTGTTGAATGACACGCTTCACTACTCATCCCGACATATACCATCTGCTTTGACTAGTCAGCACCTCTGGGGTTTTGTGGTTTGTTTGTTTTATTTTGTTTTGGCTAATTCAGCCCAGAGGGTCCCTCATGTGCACCTTGGGTTCCAGCCTTCTGTGTTACTTGTGGGTCAGCATGCAAGCAGTTTCTCCAGCCCAAAAATTTATGTTTACCTGTCCAACAAATATGTAGTGAGTGTTTACAATGTGCTGGTTATGAATGAAACAAATGTCCAGATCCTTACCCTCATTTATTTCTCAATCTATGAGTAAACAAATGGCACATAAACAACTGTAGAAAAGAATCTGTAAATAGAATTGTGACAGAGATGATGTATTAAAAGTGGAGTGCTGTGAGAACATATACGTATATAATATAAGCACATACAAACGTAGATACATACATACACACATACATACAAAGAGCTCTAATTACTTCCCAAGTGAGGCCAGCCAAAAGCCTCTCTACCAAGCGCTGTGAGAGGTGAACAAGTCAGATAAGACACAGGAGAACCATTGAAGGAGATGAAAGAACCCCTGCAACTGGCACAGAAGTGGTTGGAAGGAAAGGCCTCTGCTCCAAGGTGGCAGGAGAAAGATGTATGGCTGGGGAGTAGAGTTTAAAGGCAGCAGCCATCATGTAGATGATATTGTGGGCAGAGGCCCAGGGAAAATGTGAGATGATGCTTTAAAGAACATGAGACACCTTCATCCGCTCCCTGGTTGTGGGTCCAGCAAGATCAGGTTCTGAAATGGACTGTGCAGAGTAAGAGTCAAAATCTCAGTTGGAGACAATTTATCTACCATAGACGATTCTTTCCAAAGAACTCAAACAAACAAACCTTTTAGAGAACATGAAGACTATTTGAGGATATGAGGACTTTGCCACCAATTTGTTGACACAGTAGAGCACAATAGTTAATTATTCCCCTTTCAAATCTTCAGAGCATGCGACCTATCCTAAGTCTCTTTAAACTTTGAGGTAAGTCCTTTGCATTCTGGAAAGCTTAGTTTTGTGTAGGTAGGACCAATTGAATAAAGGAACTGAAAGAGTGGTCTGGACTAGTTCTCCAGAGGGTATTATGACAAAGGAAGGTCAACTCAAAATAAAGATCAAGAATAGGCCAAAGGTAAAACACTTGGATGCCAGGTGTTGCTTTTATACTTATGAAAGTATTGTTAACCCTTTCAGCTCCTTGAAAACATCATACCAGTTTAGAAATGTGTGTTAGTTGTCCTCAGTATGGAGCTTGGGCATTTTTCAATTATTGAGTGGAAAGTGTCAAATATGGTATTGACTCACGCTGTAGGTGAGCCACCAAGTTGTTCCACTGAAAATGAGGATGGTTTCCCCCAGTGTAGATAAATATTGTACATTCTGGTCAATTTTGGCCTAAATTAACTGATGAAGAAAACTTCATCTTTTCTCTATATTTTATAAAACACAGTTTTTTGAAAGGAACAATGCTAATTAGAACTTTTAAAGGCCCTTGATGCAGGAAAAACCTACCACGCTTTCTGTGTAAGACACTAAAAAATACATGGCTATGTGTGTATGTGTGTGTCTGTAAAAGTCTGTGTGATTGAGGGCAGTATGTGCATATAAAACATAGTGTCTTGATGTCACCTCACATACATTTTACCCAGCTAAATTACTGAAAGCAAGGTGTTGAGTATGATATATTAAAGCCATTGTATACAGTTTTTACATAAAATTATTGAAAGTTGATGGGCAAGTGTTTCTAAATCTTCATTGCTTCATAATTTTCATTTTGATCATGTTTTTATTATAATTATAGGCTTCCTTAAAGCATTTATGCACACTGGTATTAACTACAATTTTTTTGTTTTCCTTTATTAAATTACTCTTGAAGTTCCTAATATCCAGTCTGTGTTAGAGCTGTAGAATTCAAATGGCAGGTTACCTTTGTTCCCAGGGATGTTGTGGGCTCCCTGCTGGCCAGGCTCCCTCCATGCCCATGGAGGTAAATGTGAATGTAAAGTCCCCACAGCAATTAGCACTGGACCTATTTGAAAGCTCTGGATTCTTCACTGAATCTTAATGTTTCTCTGAAGTTTGTGCGTTCCTATATCCATTTCACAGAGTGAGAAACTGATTCTTAGAGGACACAATATTTCATTATTCAACTCTACAATCATAAAGTATTTGACCTGAAAAAGGGATCCAGAAACTACTGAATGATGCTACTTGGTTTCTGAATTTGGAACCTGAGGTCCTGGCAAGGTATTGATGCTGAACTCCACAAACAAGAATTTAACTGAAATTTAGTCTGAATTATTTAGAGGTTTTAGCATCATGTAGACTCACTGCCAAGAGAAAGATTAACTTTCTCCCAAGTAACTGGAGAGAAAGGGAAGGGAGAGGAAAGAAAGGGAGGAGATGAGAGAGGAGAGGAGGGGGAGAAGAGAGAAAGAGAGGGGAGGGAGAGGGATGGAGAGGAGGGAAAAAGAAGGAGAGGGATGAAAGGGGAGAGAGAAGAGAGGAGTGAAGAAGCCACTGTTCAATATTACTTTATGTAATTTCTCTGAAACCTGTTCCCTGAGGGCTAAACCCATAGAATTGCCCAGCCTCACCCCACAGTAAAACTGGGAACCTTGTTATCACTGAACCACATCCTCACTGCACATCTGTGACTCTGAACAGTTGTTTCGTGTCCCTTTCCCAGAAGACTTAAGTGTTTTACACCCTAATGAGGACCTGTTCCATGTTCTGTTGTGCCTGCCTTCAAACACAAAGTCAGATATCCTGGTAGCATTGATGTTTGCTGAGCTGACATTTGTTCTGTGATACCCTCACTTGCCCAGAAAGCAGATGAACTGTTGTGTGAAAATAGTGAGCATTACTTACTTATGAGGTGAAAGAGCATTTCATCTGGGTTCATTTGTTAACAATTAATTCTATAACCCTGTGGAAGCTGTTTTGAAAAAATTTTAGAGCATTTGCTTTTCTACTAAAGTGTAATTAAAACCAAAGCTTCATTTCGTTTTCTTCACCCAAGTGGGCTTTTTGTTCTATATATGTTAAGAGACATTGAACTATCATTTGACTGCATTCCACCCAAAGAAATGCAAGACACAAGTAAGGATTTTGATTCAACTGTGTAGGCCTTCAATAAGCACAAGGCTGGGTCTCAAGGTGATCTGAGAGTTAAAAAAAAAAAAAAAGAATTGGCCTGGGAATGTGGCTTTGTGGTAGAGTGCTTTCTTAGCATGTATGAAGCCCTGGGTTTAATTCCTCAGTACCACATATGTAGAAAAGGCCAGAAGTGGCACTGTGGCTCAAGTGGCAGATGCTAGCCTGGAGCTGAAGAGCTCAAGGACAGCGCACAGGCCCTGAGTTCAAGCCCCAGGACTGGCAAAAAAAAAAAAAAAAAGACAAAAGAAAAAAAAAAAAGAATTAGAATTGCAATGATTTAACCTTTATTTACTAAAAGCCAAAAGATTCATAGCTGTGCTTTTAAATAGCTATCAGGAAGGCATACACAACACAATGTGAAAATGTTTTCCTCAGAATTATTGGAAAAAGAAAAATCCCAAGGCCACATTTTTGCCTTTCCTTTCATTTGGCATCATAATCTTTTCTTTTTCTTTTCCCTTTTGTAAGTTTTGGCATTCCAGCTTATAGTCCCAAAAGTGAAGAGTTGGCAGGGTGGTCTACAAAGGAAAGGAGAAATGTGCATTAGGTACTAATACTAATGCGAATGCAACTCAGACTTTAAGTGAGCAATTAGGTATGTGTTGTGGAATAAGGTGATGGGGTATGAAGTGTAAATGTTGTCATTTGTCTGTACAAGTAGGCTTCACCAATTTGAGAAGACAATTCAAGGATAAGTAAATACTGTTCTTCTGAATAAAGTGTAGAAAACTGCAACTGCGTGCTAGGAAAACCAAATTATCATACGTTTGTCCAAGAGAGACCTATAGGTAAATAAGTATGTGGTCCCTGTACCTCTGAGCATGGAGCAGTGAGTGCTTAGTATAACCATACATGCTGTTCTGATACTTAATTTATGTGTGCTTATTTATTGCTAGTAAGTACGTTTCCTTAGGATGTGAGGTCACTAGTCTTTTGAACAGAATGTGGAGTCGTCGCTTTAAAAAAAACAAAGCAAAATAAAACAACAGCAGCAGCAGCAACAACAACAACAACAACAAAACCTTTGAAACATTTACAACTCAGAAGGTACTAAGTAACACAATACGGGGAGGGGCAGGGGGCAAGGGAAAGAGAGAGTGAAGACCACTGATTGAGCCCGCAACCCTACACTGGCGGCTTGGCTCGAGCCCCCGGGCCTTTTCAAGAAGCACTTCCCGGCTCTAGTTTCTCTCCAGGGCCCCCACCTTGCATTCTGGAGGGCAGCTGGAGCCCTAGTTCCTAGTGAGTCAGCCTCCAGGGGTATCAACAGTGTTGGGGAGGCGGGAGGGAGGGGAGAGGAGACTGAGAAGGTGCCCGTATTCGGGGCTGTGTGGCCCTTTGACCCATAATCCCAAATTTGCCCCAGCCCCCACCCCAAATGAGCATTGGAACTGGATCGGGTTAATTTTACTTGAGAACTTTCGTCTAAACATTAATCTTTAGACACGCTCTTCCGTTCTGCAGCTACCCTTAGTTGTGAGGTCACTTGGGGACCCGGCGAATTGCAGAGGAAAAGAAAAGTGGAGGCGGGGCGCGGGGGGTGGAGAGGAGCCCAAACTCGTGGGGAGCCCTGGCGTGATGCCCGCAGCTAAGGGGTCTCCTCCTCGAGTCAACTAAGCGTACGCCTGTTCAGGAGCAGAGGCGGCGAGGGTTCCACGAGGGCGGGGAGGGGCGTGACACGCGGAGTAAATCCTGGGAAATGACGGAGCTGATTTAGGATTGTAGGCGACGGAATGGGAGGATTTCTCTCCAAGTCTTCCCACTAAGAGGTACCTCGACAGCAGTTGGAGGTGAAAATCGGCAGCCTGTGCACGACACACAACTGGGCTTGGTGGGAGAGAGGGATGAAGAGGAGAGGAATAGCGTCCAGTCACTGTCGTTCCCCTTACCCTAGGCCCGTGCGAGGAGGGCGGCGAGCAGAGCTCAAGCCTCAGAGCGAGGCGGATAAGCAGTGGCGGCCCGCCAGAGCTAATGGGGAAACAGAGGCTAGAGGAAGGCAAGAAGCAGCTCTACCTCCCTGCTCAAAACTGCGACCCAGTTGCTTGCGAACCAATTGCTCAATTCTGTTCATTGCTGAGCGGGAACAAAAGAGTGATTGTGCCTCCCCAAAAGTGAAGGGATCCCCTTTGGTCCAGAGAGAAATAGTAACTTGAAATTTTCGTTTAAGTCTTTTCTATCCGTAATAAATTTTATTTTCTTGTCTCTCTAGCTTGCAGTGCGTTATTAACGTCTGCAAATAAGTGTGCTGTGTGCCAAGCCAGGGAAAGGCTCGTGAGAGCGAGTGTGAGAGCATCAGTGTGCATGCATGTGACTGTGCGTGCGCATGGCTTGGGCGGCGCCGGGAGGATATGCCCACAGCCCATAACGGGTAGGGCTTTGGAGGATGTAGGCGCCAGAGCTCCGGGAGCCGCCAGACCTGCTCTGGGGACCGGCTGGAACTAGAGAAGGAGCTGTAGGTCTCTAAACTTAGGAGGGGCTTCACCCTCCCGTGGCAGGGAACCTGGAGGCAAGGATTGGAGTCTCTCCACTGAGACTTTCCAAAAGGAGTGTGAGGTGACTGCAGCTTTCAGTTCAGGATGGAGACAGGTGGGTGATGAGGTTTCCACGACGAGCGAGGACTTGTGGGGTACGTTCGTTATTGTCTTAACTGTTCCTCACCCTCCTCTCGTTTTTTTTTTTTTTTTGTTTGGTTTTTTTTGGTGTTTGTTTGTTTGTTTGGGTTTGTATTACATCGCCCAGTGGACCATGGCGGGTTTTTGCTGAGTTGCCCGTGTTAGGGAAAGAAGGAGAAGGAGGATCTGGCTGGTGGTTTTGCGGAAGAGATTGAATTGGTGGCAGCAGTTGGTCCACCCTGACCTGTGCGCCCTTCCACTTTGGCCAGCCAGGCTTATGGCTCTCTGCCACACCGCCCGGCAGCGCCAAGGACTGACTATATATCTGAGGACTGAAATTACTTTTATGAATTAACATGTTGAATCATGTGCCAACGAGTGAGAAATGTTTGGGAAAAGAATCAATTTAACTTTGAATGACCGATAGACTTTACTACATTAATTCCACTACCAGAGGAGGAGCGTCCAGAAGCTACACAAACGGCAACGGACACCTCTATCATGTAGGAAAATGAAGGACATCATAAGGTGGGGTTCAGTGTATCCCAGATGAGATGGCCTCCTATATGCAAACTCCCACCTCCAGCAAAATTGTACCCTTTGCTTCTGGTTAGGTCAAGCCTCACAGGGCACCTCATACTCAGATGCTTGCAAACAAGGATTTGTCCCCACTGGTCCCAGGGAGAGGCCATCTCCTCTTTGCCTCAGTCGAGCGCTTGGTGGAAAAGAAAGGTCAGAAAGCTTCCGAACTGAAAGGGACTGTCCCTGGGCTGGGAGCAGCAACACTGGACTGTGCTGGCTGGCTGCTTTCCCTGGCAGAAAACAGGTGTTTGCATATCAGCATCCAGTCAATTAACCCCTTAAAAGCCTGCCTTGTGGCATGGATTTCCCAATCAGTACCAGGCCAGCACTCCAGTTGCTCCTTTGAAAAAGATAGGAGTTAGAGCGCACCTGCACTGAATCCTCTGCAGCAGGGATGTACAGGTGAGCCAGGCTAGGGCTTTTCCCTGCTGCTGGGGCTACAGAGGGGAGTCCTTTTCTGTCCTTCCCAGATTACAGGCCTGTTACCCCAGATCCTTTCCCCCAACTGGAGTCTGACAGCAGAGAAAAAGTGCCTGGCTGGCCAGGGCCCACGCAAAGAAGTACCCACCATTGTTAATATCAGAATCCACCAGAAAGCAAATTTTGTCCACAGGCACCTTCTTTTCTCTTGAATGTCACTTGTCTCAGGTCGGATGGGTAGGTCTATGTACACTGGGAGAGTGCCAGGTCACGGACACACATTGGGAATGCTCTGAGGTCCACCAGAAAGCCCCAAATGCCTCCAGCTCTGGCCCTGATAGAGTGAAGTCAACTGCTTTAGTGGGCAGAAAGGTCCTGGGGTAGAGGTGAAGGGCTTCTGCTGTGGGCACTGTGATCCAGCTGACCTAGCTATACTTGGCTTCCCTGGGCACTGGAGGCTCCCAGCGCCCTGCTCTGGGTCAGGTGAGAAAGAGAAAGCTCCAGGTGGTGGGCCTGTGATGGCAGACTCTGCATGTGGGGAAGTTGTTATCTTGGATCTCCAGGAACAAATATGAGGAGCAGTGTTCTGAGTGCCAAACATTATTTTAGACAATAAAATACAAAGTGAACAAAGCCTTCAGTCCAAAACCCAAATGCTCTTCCTGTTTCCTGCTGGGGTCCTTTGTCCTTTGGGGGCCCTGCCACTTCCCAGAGACATCCTGTTGATCCACCCAAAAAGGGGGCTGGGGTGGGCAGGGCAGAGAAGAGTAGTTCTCTCTCTCTCTCTCTCTCTCTCTCTAGTTATCTTTGCTGCAAACTTGATTCACGTGGTCCTCCTTACCCCTGGAGTTAAGATGAAACAGTGCTCTTTCCCTCCGCCCTGCCAAACCAAACACTGTCTCATTTTCACAGTATCCCTTTCCAAAATGCTTAGAGCCTGGGCCCAGAGGTTGTGCTGCAGAACACTCCTAAATGCAGGTGATCTCCAGGCTTCTTTCCAATCCCAGGGAAATCTGACTTCCACTAGCAGAACAACTTATATGTGACTCAGGGAAGACAAATGGCATTCAAATGGGACCAAAGGGCCCTTCATTAGCTTCCCAGCCTCCCATCTCCTGGCTCAGAGACTTCATTGGACTTGCTTTTTTGAAATTAACAACCTACATGACTTGAAATTATGTCAAAGCAATTGAGAAGTACATTAAGGGGCAAGATCTGACTTCTGCTGCTGCTTTGAAAAAAATCAGGATTGGTGTGGACAGGTTTTCATTTATGTAAATCTCGTGCCATGTTTATATTGAGGCCTGTACAGCTAATTTAATTTGCAATAACAGGGAGGCCTATAAGAAAAAGCATCTCTGATAACTAGTATATGTCTGAGTCAAGCAGAAAAGGTCAGATAAGTTGATGTTAGGGAAATGAACCCTAAGATATGTATTCAAATGTTTTTTCCTTTCAGGTGATTGTTTCTAACACACTTATAAGATTATTTCTTTGTTGCTTTGTATGTCCCTCCCCCATGGTATAACCCCTGCTTTCACTGTATTTGAGGTTGGTATAATTTGTGGAGGGGAAGGGAAAAAACAAATCGTTTAAATAGGGATACAGGTGGATCCATTGCAACAATGAGATGTACAAGTCGTTATGTGGAAAAAACGAACTTTACAACTTTGTTGGGGGGGAGGAGGATTGAGTAAAGGGGGGGACGGATGGGAAGAGATGGGAAGGGGAAACAAAGGAGGAGGCTACAGTGCTTGATTAGAAATGTACTCATTATCTTGCCCATGTAATTGTAACCGCTCTGTACAGTATTTTCACAATAAAAAAATAAAAAGAAAAAAGTAAAAAAGAAAAAAAAGAAAAAGCATTTCTGGATTCACTTTTTTCCTTTTTATATGGAAATTTCTTATTACTTTTCTCCTCTTGTGAGTGACACCTTTTCTGTTTGGAGGCTGACAGCCACAAAGGTAAATCTTTTACAGAGACCTGGTCCCTAACTCAACTAGGCTTAGTTGGTCACTGCATGGGTCTGAAACTTACTGATCTTTCCAGAATGGACATTATTACTAAGTCCTGGTATGTCAAGCCCTGGCAGCTGGAACCAGCAGGCATGTCTGCAGCTCCCAAAAGTTTAGTTTCAGATGTTTGCCCTGGGGGGAAGGGGTTGTAGCTTAATCAGATGTTCTCTATTTTTATGTTTACAGTCTGCAAAATTTAATGAGAGTAATGAAGAGGGTTGCCCTATTTGGAAAAGTTTGATTTTCTGCTCACTCTTCACACTATCTCGGGAAGAAGTACAGCAACCCTGTGCTCAGAGGAGGACTTTGTATTCCCATGATGAGGGAAACCCTAGTATTTTCCTCAATAAGCAACAACTATTGCACTGTGTAAAAAGGTGTCTTTGAGTGGCTCATACCTGTAATCCCAGTTACACAAGAGGCTGAGATTGGAGGATAGCAGCCCTGGCAGGTTACCAAAAGACTGGAATGGCTCAAATGGTAAAACACTAGACTTGAGCAAAAATGCTCAAGGACAGTGTTCATTCAGGCCCTGAGTTCAAGCCCAGGACCAGCACCCACCCCCATCCCATCCCCCAACAACAACAAAAAAAAGTGTGTTAAATTGCTGTTTAGTGGGAGGGAGGGGGTTATGAAAATAAAACTTCAGCCATGGTCCATTTAGTTTTACAGAAATTTCTGACAAAATAAGAAGGATGAATAACAATTCACTATATTTGTCTTGAAGTAAAATATTGTGCTGATGTGGTTAAGCCAAACAGTAAGAGGAAATTTTAAGATCCACAGAAATATACAACTCATATTAAAATCACACCCTGAAACCATTTGCTAAAGTGTGAGGAGGGTGATGCTCATATGGCTTTTCTAAAGATTGCAACGAGATTGTAGACGTGTCTGCATTTTCTGCTAAATTCTGCGGCTCACAGACTCTCTTTTGAGGCAAGGCCAGTTTCTGACTCATCAGCTTGAGCCCAAATTATGCAGGAATCCAGAGGCCAAAGGGGTTGGGAAGCTGTTTGGGCTCAACCACATCTCTGGGCTTATGTAATCATAGCAAAGAGGAACCAGTTTGAGAGATACATATAGATCTGACTGGGATTTTAGCCCTGACCCTACTAGACAAGGGATCACCCTGCCCCCTCACCCCACCCAGTGGAAGAAGGCACAGTTTGGTTTCTGCAGTCCCCTCTTGAGTCTGAAAGGATTTTTTCCTTTCCTGTTCTTTTTTTTTTTTGGGGGGGGGGTGGGGGTGGGTCCGGTCGTGAGGCCTGAACTCTGGGCCTGGTTGCTGGCCCTCAGCTCTTCAGCTCAAGGCTAGCACTCTACCACTTGAGCCACAGCCCCACTTCCGGCTTTTTTCTTTTTGCTTATGTGGTGCTGAGGAATCGAACCCAGAGCCTCATGCATGCAAGGCAAGCGCTCTACCACTGAGCCACCTTCCCAGCCAAAAGTCTTTTCTTTTTCTTTTTTTTTTTTTTGGGGGGGGGGGGCAGTTGTGGGCCTGAACTCTGGGCCTGGGCGCTGACCCTCAGCTCTTCAGCTCAAGGCTAGCGCTCTACCACTTGAGCCACAGCGCCACTTCCGGCTTTTTTCTTTTTGCTTATGGGGTGCTGAGGAATCGAACCTTTCCTGTTCTTTTGCAAGACCCTTATCAACTGGTGGAGGAAGAGGAGTGGCCAGTGGGAAGTACTAACCTTTGTTGGCAGCTCTAGGTCACCAACTAAGCCCAGGACCTGGGCTTCTGGATATGAAGCAGCGTCCCTCTCCCTCTGAGCAGTCCTTTCTTGCTGACCCCATGTGGACACCTTCTGGAACTAGAGATGAAGGGTAGGAGGCTAGACAGCAGTGATGTCTTGACACCAGAAACAATTGCATGCTGCAACTGTGTGCAGTTCAGCCCTCTGCCAGGGTGGATTTAGGCTGGGTTGTAGACACTGGTAGGTTTGCAGATAGTCTTCTCTCAACTTTTCCTTAGGGATAAGGCCTAAGATCAAGCCCAGAATGTTGGGCTACTTGAGGGTGCCCAACTGGCTCTCCCTTCAACTCCTGCCCTCCAGCAGGCTCATAATTCCAAGGACAGAGAGCAGTTGCTCCGCCCTGTTACTGTCTTCCCTTCCCTGATCTTCTTCCCTTGTCTTCTCTTTTACTCATCAACATGATGGCTACAGATGCCACTTGAATATTAACATCCCACCCCAAGTACTCAACCACTGATCCAATTACAGAATTTATCAAGATCTGTGTTGAATTATCTCTTTTCATGCAGTATCAGCATTAGCCTAATTAAAAGCTATGCTGTCTGATATAGTGATTAAATTATTAGCTCTGTTATAGGAAGCGATATTTCTTTTTTCCCTCCAATTAATAGCTTATTGAGGTTTCCAGAACAGGTGAGCTGTGAAATTTGAATTATATGTGTGGGTACTGCTCACAGAATGAGTACCTAGTGGAACACTTCCACCCAGAGAGACAGGAGGCATGAGGGCACCCACTGTGCTCTCTTCAAGCAGGTCACAGCGTAGATCTCAGGAAAGAATGTTTGGGCTAAGAGGAGGACATTACTTTTCGCACAGATGCTGGGGAGTGACCCGCTATTCCTCAACTGTTGGTCCAAGGAGAGGACATTGTGCTTGAGTTGACAGCAACTGGTAACTGGAAGCTCTGCATTTTCACGTGATCCCTCTTTATTATTATTATTATTCTTTTCCTACACTTTCTATTTTAATTTATCCTTTCAAAAACCAACCAACAATAACAAAAAGTTTTTGTACCTTGTTCCCCTTGGCTTTGTTTGGGGACAGACAATTCAGAGAAAATTAGCCTAGGCTGAGACACCGAAGACAATCCAGGAGCAACAGGGACCAGGGAAAGACCAGAACTGCAGAGAAAGGTCCCTAGAGGCACACACATGAGTGCTGAAATGCAAACTTCAATCACAGTGGGCAGCACAGAGTTAGGCAGGCATTAAAGTTGGGAAAGAACTGCAAAAAAAAAAAAAAAAAAAAAAAGAGCCAACAAATGCGGTGGTAGCCAGCCATCAGAGATCACCGGTGGCTGTTTGATCACAGGCCCAGTGGCCCAGCCACTATACAGGTTGCACTCCTCCACCTCTGACAACTCTGCTCTTGCTAGGGAAGAAAATGCAGTTTAAGTGTCCTGCTCTGCTCCCTCCCTGAGCTCTCCTCCCACCTCTCCCTAGATCTGTGGTTCTTGTTGCCAGGTGACTTCCAAGGACTCTACCCACTTAACTGTTCTCTCTTTAAAAAAGCTTTCTCTGCCTCCTTCTCCTTCTCCATAAGGATGATTCTTTTCTCTCTAAACTCTGACCTAGAAACAAGGTTCCTTTCCGATTTGCCTCCTTTCCGTTGTGCTCTCAACCCGTGTGGGTGACAGCAGAGTCAAGAAGGCTGAACCCTTGGGAGATCAATAGAAGCATCTTCAACAGACCTCAGTCTACCAAAGACCTCAGGGATTTTTAACTCTAGTGATGAATCATGATGAGGCCTGGAACCTATATCTGGGTTCCCTGGAAAAGTCACCAGAGTCAGGAGGGGATAAAAGAGAATGTGCAGTTTCTTGTGCTGTTTCTAAAAATGCCCAGTCTGATTTTTGCAGCCCTGGTGTGGAATTTGAGACTGATGATAGACACAGAAAACCCACCTCCAGAAACCTGAAAGCTAACTTTTTTGTGGCAGACTGCTAGAGGGCAGAAGGTTTTGTCCACAGGGACAATCTCTGCTTTCCAGATTTTTCTCTTATTTATGTATTTATTTATTTTTCAATTTAAATTTTGGTGTAAAGGTGATGTACAGAGGGGTTACAGTTACACAAGTAAGGTAAGGAGTACATTTCTTTTTGAACAGTGTCACCCCCTCCCTCATTTTCTCCTATTTCCAGCCCCTAACCCGCCCCCCCCCCCCACACCAAGTTGTAAAATTCATTCCCAACATACTGTCTAGCGAGTATCACTGTTGAATTGGTCTGTCCTTTGTCCTACCATTTCTGTGATTCTCTTTCCCTTCCCCAAATCAGATAAACTTACATACAGTGCAAGACAAAGGGCTTAGAAATCAAAAACAGTGACAACAGGGAATAAGGAGAGAAGGGGAGGGAAGGGATGGTAGGGGAAAAACAAAGGAGGAGGCAACAATGCTTGATAAGAAATGCACTCACTCTCTTGCTCATGTAACAGTTGCCCCTCTGTACACTATTTTCACAATAAAAAAAATTAAAAAAAAAAACAAGGAGAGAAAAAAAGGAAAGAACTGCAAACAGTACAATTTCCGACTCTCATTTTCATCCTTTTTTATTTTTCAAAATTTTATTGTCAAGATGATGTACAGAGGGGCTACAGTACCATACATAAGGTAGGGAGTTCATTTCTTGTCAAACTTGTTACCCCTTCCCACTTTCCCTCATCCTCTCCCCAAGTAGTCATCTTTTGATATGGTCACAGGCACATGCCTATGGAGCCATTGTGAATATCCTTGAAATACCCCAGGGGCAAAAGGCATCACCAACACGCAGTTGATAGGGCTAGGGATCGTTTATTACTCGTGGTGTCTGGCTTCCACTATCGAGACAGTGAAGACTAGCCATGAAGTCCAATAGCTCAGGGTATTTAAAGGCAAGATTGGGGGGTTGGGGGAAGAGAAGAGGTTGGGAGGGACACTCGCAGGTGGTCAGTAGCAGTTTCATAATTGGCAAAGAAGCAAGTTACAAATGGCATCAAAGCAAAGTACGGTGGCTGAACCCGAACAATTTCCTGCAGACACCCAGGTGCCTAGACAGGAGATGGGGGTTGTGCAGCCAGCTTGAAGGCCTGGAGGTGGGGCAAGCCTTCCTTTGAAGTGCAGATACCTGGCTCAATGAGGTATGAGCTAGAAGGGCTCAGCTTTAGAGAAATGCAGATGTCATAGCTTTAGGAAAACATTACCTCCCCAACTGGCAGACAGCATTGATAGCTCCCCAAAAGGCCTAGGCATGAGATGAGCCATCCTTAGAAATGTGGATGCCTAGAGCATCCTGGTGCTTAACTCTCGACTTTACTCGGGGCTTTATCATTGAAATTTAACATCTGGCCCTATTCTTTTTTTTTTTTTTTTCAGGAACTCCTTTATTAATTTTCTGAAATTATCTAAAATTATCTTTAAGTAGTGTTACAAAGGAATTGCCATTTAACAAAGCAGTTTAGGAATAAAATATATCTTGATCAATGTCAACGTTTTTAAGTACGCATTATCCTGCCCATGTAATTGTAACCCCTCTGTACAGTATGTTCACAAATAAAATAAAATAAAATTAAAATTAAAAAAAAAACCTGGCCCTATTCTTAATCAATACAAATGGTCGTTTCAGTAACTGTCAGACCTCAATCTTGTTCTATTCCCACAGTCTGTACCTATGTTTCTGAGGTTATCTGGGACTTGCTCATCCTGTAGTGAGGAAGGGCCTCCTAGACTGTTAAGGTCCCAGACTGTGTGAGAAAATTTAAGCCAAGAAACTGACCCTTTACTAAAAACAAAGAGAGGGAGGCCATAAAGGGAGAGCTTAAAATGTATTTCATATGGACTTAGGCCCTATCTCATACCCTGCCTAATTAGAATGGTAACTGCCATGCCATGTTGTGTATCTGCCTGTAGCTATCTTTGTACTAAATCTCCTGTAGCTGTCTTTGTAACAACCCCCAGCTTCAAGGATGCAGGGGCATATGACATTATGTTTCTGGAATATACAGCCCCCATGAGTAAGAATATATGCCTACTTTGTGTGGGGACCTGTCGAGAGCCCTGCAGGGAGTCTCTCTGCATGATAAGCTTGACTATCTCCCTGGAACATCTCTCAAGGCTATTTACAGAATCTGGTCTTTGCATCCTGCCCCAAACAAAGACCAGGTAGCTGCTATTGACCACCTTTTCACATTGCCCTAAGCAAGCATCCTGCAGCTGCTACACCCAATGAAAAAGCTTCCTTATTCTAAGCATATAAATACCCCTGTGTGAAAAATAAAATTTGGCAGCTTGATCAGAATCCTTGTCTTGCTGTCCTTCTTCGTGTCTCTTGTCCCTTCATTCCTTCTCACTTAGGTTCACTGCCCTGGTTGAAGTCCTGCGGGTCGGGACAACTGGCGCCCAACGTGGGGCACGAGCCTCTGACTGAGGAAGGAACGCCGTCCTCCGGGAAAACTTGGCCAAGTACAGTCCGAGATCGTGAGATCGCCTCGACAGACCCCACCGAGAGACAGATCCAGGAGGAGAGTGGGGACGGCGCATGGTAAGTGACCCACTGTGGGACAAGCTATATCGTCACATGATCTATTTCTGTCAGACCTCAGGGAGGCCTTCAAGACGTGGGGAACGCGGGTTAAGAAAAAGGATTTAGAATTATTTTTCTCATTCATAGAGGACTTGTGTCCTTGGTTCTCCTTTGAAGGAATCATAGATGAAAAAAGCTGGCAAAGAGTAGGAGATTGTTCAAAAGATTATTATGAAACCTTTGGTTCAGAAAAGGTTCCTGCTATGGCCTTTTCCTATTGGAATTTGATTAATGACATTTTAAAACGTTCTCTGTTTGATAGTGTAATTTTAAAACTTGTAAAAACAGGAGAGGAGGTTCTCCAAAATGCCTCTCGGCCCCCCGCGGCTTGCCCATCGGTTGTGTTAGATCTTGAAACTCCTTCTCAAAAGGTAGATGAACATTATTATCCTGTACCCCAGGCTGCCCATTCCCCTCAGAATAATTTAAATCCCGAGGAGGAGGCCACCCTGGAAGAGGAGGCGGCCCAATATCGTCAGCCTGATTGGCCCCCCTTATTCAGTCACCCCCTACCTCAGACTAAACCCTCTACCTCAAATATTCCGCATTCCTCCTATGCACCCCCTCCCTTTTGTAACCCGGCCTTTCAAGGGCCCACTGCCCCTCCAGATCCAGATGTTTTTTCTCCCCCCCCCCCCCTTTACCTAACCTGGCACCTTTACGCGAGACTCTTCAACATAGGCGAGAACACCTTCAACTTTTAAAAGAACTGCGGTCCCTTGATTATGAACTCCGCATACTGGCCTTGGCCGATACGCCAAAAACGCCTGATAAAATTAAGGTTAGATCAGGCCATCAATCAGTTCTCACCTTTCCAGTAACTCGGAGCCAGACAGATAGGACCTCAGAGGGTGAGGAGGACGAATCAGAAGAGGAGGAAAAGGAGGATGAAGAGCAGGATACTGGGGATGAAGAGGAACAACCCACCCAGGGAAAAGGCCAACAAGAGTATAAGAGGCTTAGCCTCCGGGTTTGTTGAAAAGCTTAAAAATGCATGTGCCCAATATGGCCCGATTGCGCCTTATACATTAGCCTTGTTAGAAGACCAAAGTGCGCGCTGGCTCACCCCTAATGATTGGAAGTTCCTGGCCCGCGCCACCCTTAGTGGGGGTGATTTTGTTTTATGGAATGCGGACTTTAAGGAACAATGTAGAGAGACCGCGCAAAAAAATTTGGCTAAAACATCTTCAAAAACCTGGACCTATACTAAACTTTTGGGTAATGCGCCCTTTGATACCAATGCTAAACAGGCGCGCTTTCCTACCGGACTTTTGGCACAAATTCAAAACGCTGGCCTTTATGCTTGGAAGCGTCTCCCTCAAAAGGGATTGGCTACTACTTCCCTGGCAAAGGTTAGACAGGGGCCAGAGGAACCCTACAGTGACTTTGTCTCGCGGCTTAACTTGGCTGCAGAAAGGCTTCTTGGGCCAAGTGAAAGTGAAAGTGCCTTTGTTAAACATCTTGCCTTTGAAAATGCTAACCCTGCACGTCAAGATGTCCTCCGACCACATAAAAACAAGGGTGACCTCTCTGAGTTCGTCAGGCTTTGTGCTGGAGTAGGAACCGCTCACACCTTGGGGCTCGCCATAGGTGCCGCCTTTACCAAGGCATTTCAAGGTTCAGTCCCCAGCTCGCATACTTGCTTTAATTGTAAACAACCTGGTCACTTTGCGCGTGAATGTCCCTTCGGCAAACAAAGCCAAGGGGCAATGCCCTCCCAAGCTACAGGTAGACCACTCCCTGCCACTCCTTGTCCCAAATGTGGTAAGGGCCATCATTGGGCCAACGAATGTAGATCCAAAACAAATGCCCTAGGACAGCCCATTCTCTCTCGTTTTTCGGGAAACTTCCCTCGGGGCCAGCCCCTGGCCCCGACCATCCCCAAGACAAGCCCAGGGGTGATAGGGTTTGTCCCCTCCCAAACTCCCAGGCCTACACAAGCCCCCCACCTCTCTCCACAATTGCCTCCCTCCAGCGGGCAACCCCAGGCAGTGCAGGACTGGACCTCTGTGCCGCCACCAACACAGTACTAGACTCTATACAAGGAGCTCAAATAATACCCACTGGGACCCTGGGACTCCCTCCGTCTCATATGTGTGCCCTTATTCTTGGAAGAGCCTCTGCTACCTTACAAGGTGTCCAAGTTTTTCCTGGTATTATTGATAATGATTATACAGGAGAAATAAAAATTTTGGCCACGGCCATTAATGGGATTGCAGCTATTCCAGCTGGAACTAGGCTTGCACAATTGATACTGCTCCCATCAAATTCAGGGGGTTCTTCCACTGCTCAGACCACACCGCGAGGAACTGATTCTTTGGGGTCTTCTGATGCGTATTGGGTTCAGCCTATCACTCAAAAAAGACCCACCCTCACCCTGCGAATTGAAGGAAAGGAGTTTCAGCGAATTTTGGATACTGGTGCAGATGCCACAATTATTTCCCAAAAATATTGGCCACCAAGTTGGCCCCTTACCTCGTCCCTAACTGACCTTAAAGGCATAGGGCAGTCAAAAAACCCTTTGGTAAGCTCCAGGGTTCTTAATTGGACTGACAAAGAGGGCAATAAGGGAACTGTTACTCCTTTTGTTGTTCCTGACCTCCCTGTTAACCTATGGGGTCGGGATATCTTGACCCAGATGAAAGTTATCCTTGCTAGTCCCAATTCTGTGGTTACACATCAAATGCTCCGTATGGATTTTGTCCCTGGTACGGGTCTTGGGAAATCAGGAGAAGGAATCGTTGAGCCCATCCAAGCTACCCAAAAAACAGATAAACATGGGCTTGGGTATTCGGATTTTTAGTATCGGCCCCTGACCCTCCTGTGCCCCATGCAGATAAAATCATTTGGGAATCCCAAACCCCTGTGTGGGTGGATCAGTGGCCCCTTACCCAAGAAAAATTGGAGGCTGTCTCCATGTTAGTACAGGAACAGCTGGTGGCAGGCCATATAGAGCCCTCTACTTCACCATGGAATACTCCTATTTTTGTTATAAAGAAAAAATAGGCAAATGGCGCCTTTTACAAGATCTACGCGCTGTTAATAAAGCTATGCGCCCAATGGGAGCGCTACAGCCAGGCATTCCCACACCGGTGGCTATTCCCAGGGACTATTACAAAATGGTTATTGATTTAAAAGATTGTTTTGTTTTTTTTTTACCATTCCCCTACATCCTGAGGACAGACACTATTTTGCCTTTAGCCTTCCTCGCATTAACTTTCAGGGCCCCATGCAAAGATTTCAATGGAAGGTACTTCCCCAAGGTATGGCTAATAGCCCTAGCCTTTGTCAAAAATATGTTGCCCAGGCAGTGGACCCTGTGAGAAAACGATGGCAGCACATCTATATATTACATTATATGGATGACTTGTTGCTTGCTGCACCTGACACCCACGAACTTAGAAACTGCTATTTAGACCTTTATAAAGCCCTTACTGCCCTGGGACTACAGGTTGCCCCCGATAAAGTTCAAACACAGGATCCCTATACTTATTTGGGTCTAGAACTCCAAAATAATCAAATTTGGGTTCCTCAAATTCAACTTCGTTTAGACCATCTTCACACCCTTAATGATTTTCAAAAGCTGCTTGGAGATATTCAATGGCTTAGGCCATATCTAAGGTTGCCCACCAACGTGCTTTTGCCTCTTAATGAGATTTTAAAAGGGGATTCTGACCCCTCCTCTCCTCCTGAGCTTACTCCCAATGCACGAAATGCTTTAACCCAAGTTACTGAGGCCATTGCCCAGCAGTTTGTTACACAGATTTCCTATAATCTTCCTCTGGTCTTAATTATTTTACATACCCCTCATACACCCACAGGATTGTTTTGGCAACAGATTCCCCACTCCAATAATAAGGGCAGCCCCCTGCTTTGGGTCCATTTACCCACCACATCCCCCAAGGTTATTGCTGTTTACCCTGCCCAGGTAGCCTCTATCATTATCAAAGGTGCTTGCTTTCTCGACAATATTTCGGCAAGGACCCTGATACCATTTTAATTCCATACACCAAAGACCAGACTCAATTTTTACTTCAGACTGGGGATGAATGGGGCATCGCCCTGTCAGGATTTTTAGGACTAATTGACAATCATCTCCCCAATGATCCCCTTTTACACTTTGCCCAGCTACATCCATTTGTTTTTCCCAAGGTTATTCAAAAGGCTCCCATTCCTCAAGCCCTCACTGTCTTTACAGATGGCTCAAGCAATGGCCATGCGGCCTTTGTTGTTAACAACCATTCCACCACCTTTGATGCCCCTTACCAATCAGCCCAGCTTGTGGAGTTATTTGCTATAACACAGGATTTTATGACGTTTTTTGATAAGCCTATTAATATTTATACAGATAGTGCTTACATTGCTCATTCTGTTCCCTTGTTAGAAATTTCACCCGCTATTAAAACTTCTTCCAATGCGGCATTTTTATTTATTCAGCTTCAACAGCTAATTCAGGCCAGGAGACATCCATTTTTTCTGGGACACATTAGGGCACATTCTGATCTCCCTGGCCCTCTTACACAGGGTAACGCTCAAGCTGATGCGGCCACTCATTCCATTTTTCCAGTTTTTGTTGGGTCTGTCCAAAAGGCTACAGAATTACATAATCTCCACCATCTAAACTCCCAGAGCCTTCGATTCCTTTGTAAAATTACTAGACAACAAGCACGGGAGATAGTAAAGGCATGCCCTGCCTGTGTTGTCTCCCTTCCTGTACAACATCTGGGTGTTAACCCCCGTGGACTGCTACCCAATCAAATCTGGCAAATGGATGTTACTCATTTTCCTGAATTTGGAAAAACAAGATATATACATGTCTCCATAGACACATTTAGCGGGTTTGTTTTTGCTTCACCACACTCAGGAGAAACTGCCAAAGATGTTCTCTCTCACCTTGTTCTAGCCTTTTCTGTAATGGGAAAACCAGCCCACATAAAGACAGACAATGGCCCAGCCTATACCAGTGCCAAGTTTAAACAGTTTTGTGCTATTTTTCATATTTGTCATACTACTGGGATTCCCTATAACCCCCAAGGTCAGGGCATTGTAGAACGAGCCCACCACACCCTAAAAACCTGGCTTACTCACCTCAAAGCCTCTGCCTTTTCATTTTCCACTCCTAGGGATCGCCTTAGTCACACATTGTTCGCCCTTAATTTTCTAACTCTGGACAATGAAGGCCACTCGGCAGCTGACAGGCATTGGCACCCATCTTCCAGTTCTGCCCGCCCGTCTGTCATGTGGCGAGACCCCCTTACAGGCAAATGGAAGGGCCCAGACCCTGTTCTTATCTGGGTGCGAGGTTCAGCCTGTATTTTAGATCAAGAACAAGCGGCCCCAAGGTGGCTGCCAGAACGCTTGATAAAACAGGTTAATGGCTTACCACAACCCAGGGGAAGCCTTCCCCGCCGAGGATGATGCCTTTTCTCTTGCAGATGCAGCTAGAACTCCAGACATGGACTATCCTGTTTGAATTTATTAAATAACAGATTAATCTCTTGGTTTCTAAGCCCATACAGGTTCATCACCATCGCCTTGATATGGCAGACCGCAGCATTGAGATCTAGGATTGACCCCAGGCTTTTAATTAGTGTTTTGCCATGAGCTTGTTCCAGTGGGAAACAGCCCTCCTTTTTTTTTCTTATTTAGAAAACCCTCCTTATTCATAACTCCTGACCATTCAACGGGCAAGACCTATTGCCATAAGGGATAGGTTCACCCCTCCTCCTATAGGCCCCTCCGCTTGGGGGAGGATGCACCTATGGGAGGAAGAAAAAATGCTCTAATCAAGGGTGCAGGTAAGACTGCAGGGGGATGGATCCGCGAGATCCCTGAGTGGCAAGCTCTGGTGCATGACGGTTGGCATGCATACCCACAAGCCGTCTCCTCAAAAAACATGCCAAGGCCTGTAAAATTCCCCTCCCCAGTGAGGACGCTTGCTCGGTGTGGAGAAAAACCCTGGGCCCTTATAGGAACAGAGCCTCTGTCACCCTCTCAAAAAGAGCACCAACAATTGATGGTCAATTTTCTAAATAAGAAAGGGGGAGATGTCGAGAGCCCTGCAGGGAGTCTCTCTGCATGATAAGTTTGACTATCTCGCTGGAACATCTCTCAAGGCTATTTACAGAATCTGGTCTTTGCATCCTGCCCCAAACAAAGACCAGGTAGCTGCTTTTGACCACCTTTTCACATTGCCCTAAGCAAGCATCCTGCAGCTGCTACGCCCAATGAAAAAGCTTCCTTATTCTAAGCATATAAATACCCCTGTGTGAAAAATAAAATTTGGCAGCTTGATTAGAATCCTTGTCTTGCTGTCCTTCTTCGTGTCTCTTGTCCCTTCATTCCTTCTCGCTTAGGTTCACTGCCCTGGTTGAAGTCCTGCGGGTCGGGACAGGGACCCCAAATTCCTGTGCCAATTCAAACTGAAATGATAGGTTTGTTCAAACAGTTATTATGAGATGGACTGTAACCTCATTGGCCACTGGCATAAATATGCAATCTTTACGTGTGAGTTACAATCCCGTTGGCCACTTGCCTGTGGCCAGGCTTGACCACATGGATTTTGCCTTTAAAAACCTTAGCTTGTGGGCCGTTTGGGGTCACAGTTTCAGCTCCCGAGTCTGTGCTGCATCCCTGGCTGGTCAGCTATCCACTTCCCTAATAAAGTCATCTTTTTACATGAGGCTGTCTCTGACTCTTTTCCCCATAACAGTCCCAGTTAAATTTCCTTCCTCCTTGGTCTAATCAGTACCCCATCTGTTTAATTTTGACCTGGTCTTAATGATTTCACATTTTATATTCTTTCTTTTTGGGGGGAGAGAGAAGTGGGGGGGTCATCACAATTCTCTTTTGTTCTCAGTGTGCTAATGCTTACCTAGAGTGCTGTTTAATTAATCATGTCCAAGTGGATGAACTTGTAGGTTTATAGACCTATTCTAGTTATTATAAATGAGCCTATGTTTCTTTTGTTTTTTGTTTTTCCAAGATCAACAATTTTTAATACCAGATTAGGGCACAATAAAACACAATACCATGTTTCTTTCCTTGATATTCATGAACATTCATCACTATTACTATGCTTATTGGGAAAAAAGCTAACTGGGAAATTTGCTAATTGGGAAAAAGTAATATTCTTGAGATGAATCTATTTCTATCTATCTATCTGTCTAGGTATCTGTCTATCTATTACAGCCTATGTTTATTAGGTGTGGTTTACTTCACTTAGTATAATATTCCCAAGTCTTTCCATTTCCTTAAGAATGGAGGCAATATCATTCTTCCTGATGCAAGCATAGAATTCCTTTGTGTGGTGATATATATCTATATTTGTATATAAATATATACATAAAATCACATTTATATATATATATATATATATATATATATATAATCACATTCTCTTGATCCATTCATCCACTGAGGACCATCTAGGTTGATTCCATATCTTAGTTATGGTAACTAATATTCTATTGAACATGGTTGGTTGTGCTGGTGACATTAGTGTGGGTTCGTTTGCTCCTTTGTATAAATGTCCAGGAGTGGGATTTCTGGGTCATAGGGAAGCTCTATGTTTAAGGAGCCTGCTTTCCAGAGTGGTTGAACCAGTTTACATTCCCACCCTTTGTCCACCTTTTTGCAAGCATTTGTTATTGTTATCTTTCTTGATAATGGCCATTCTAACTGGGGTTTGTTTCCTAGATTTTTTTGGTTGTTGATCCTGGGGCCTGAACTCTGGGCCTGGGCACTGTCCTCAGTTCTTTAGCTTAAGGCTGTCACTCTACCACTTGAGCCACAGTGCCACTTCTGGCTTTTTCTGCTTATGTGGTGTTGAGGAATCAAACCCAGAGCCTCATGCATGCAAGGCAAGCACTCTACCACTGAGCCACCTTCCCAGCCCAGTTTCCTAGATTTTTTTATGAGCACAAAGATCGGTGCAGGCACACAGAAACTGCAAGCGCCAGTCACTCAGTTTGAGTTTGTGATGTTAAAAAGTCCAGTACTGAAGCATCAAAAGCTCTTAAACACATCAAGCACATATATATGGATTCACTGATACACTCTGGTGTGTGGGTGTATGGGTGTGCATGTGCATGTGCAGGCATAATTTCCCTGTAATGAAAACCTAGAGCTGAACTTGCTTTGAGGATTTTTATGATCACAGGTTAAATAACAACTACAACAAAACCTAGAAAACACCACTAACCACATTTCTATGCTGATTTCATGGATTTTTGAGTAGAGACATTGTTAGAGTAAATTAGACTCTGCCAGAAAACCAAGCAGACATCCAGGAAGGAAGAACAAAGGACAGATTTATTGCCAGTAAGACCCCCTCTCACCAGGTGAGAAGTGCTGGCTATTGTCTCAGGTGTCCTTTAATAACCTCCAGGATCTTTTATAACCTGGGGGACCTTTTATAACCTGAGGGATCTCGCTGCCTTGGATGGTCATAGCTATCCCAAAGGGGTGCTCTCTCAGGGAAAGGGGCTAGCAGCTTATCATTTGTTGACTTTACCACATGAGTCTAGTATTGCCTAGGGAAAGAGCATGCTAAGCCATGAAGGAGGAGGCTTCTGGGCTAACATCCCCCACTCTTTGGTTTAATAATTGGGTGAGAGTGGTACTTGGTCTGGAGCAGAGGCTAAGGTCATTTCTTTTGGAGCTGCTTCCTACTGAGAAAGGAGAGCTAAGTGGTCAACAGGGACACTCGACCAGGTACCCTCCTAGGAACATCTGACTGACCAACTGATTGGTGAAAAGTCTCATCTTGCCCATAAGGATGTTCTTCATGCACCTGAATAGGCAAGGCACAATTAGTATGAGGCAAAAACTGCAATTAAGGGACCCAAGATAGGCCTGAGCCAGGGTGTAAGCCACCCAGAATAGGTCTCAGCCCCCTTCATTCTGTTGGATATTTCCCTCAAGTTTTCTGAGATGTTTGACTTGTTCCTTGCTGGCGTAGCTGCTAACAGTTAGCTCACAGCAGCACATGTTTTTAGTCTCCTCGTACCCTTGGTGGTAGAGTATGAGTAATGAAGGCAGTGTGATTGTCAAGGATAGTAGTGCAATGCCAGAGGAGGTGTAGTTAAAGCTTTTTGCCACTATGCATGCCAAATACATCACATCCTTATAGGTATCCCAATCAAGGAGAAAGGGAGGGCATGTATAGTTCTTATCTAGCACTAGACCACTTGTTGTTGAGGCTGGAAGAGCTCCTTGTGGGGGTGGTACAACAGCTAGATGGCTTAGGCAGCACTGGGAGCTATGAAGCAGACTGGCAGGAATATAATTAAGAGTATAGCTCTCACAGTTATATTCCTAACCTAAATTAGGTAAGGAAACGTGGCCCTTAGCGTAAAAGATGTGTTCATAGTTGGCACAAGCAAAGTTGAACCCCTTAACTTCTATACAGTCACGGGTGGAATTTTGAACATGGGCACAAGTGTTAGCTGGCATTATATCCCAGGGTGCTTCACAGCATCAGAGCAGCTGCTGGTCCTTCATGTGAAGGCTTTCCCCAATTATAGGAGCCAGCATAGATGGTATTCATTCATCTCTGCCTCAGGTTTGCACACTGGAAACAGGCAGGGCCTGAGCACATGTTCCATCTCCAGTTCCTGCCTGAGACAAAAGTTTGGGACAGATGCTATAATGCATGTGGTCCAGAGACAAAAGTTGGGGACAGATGCTATATTACATGTGGTCCTGCAAGGACTCTGAGGAGTAGAATTCTCCATATTGGTATTTTAGGTTGCCAACATCTGATGAAACAGGGGTCAGTTTGGCAGGGCTGCTGTTCCTAAACCCACCCGAAGAGGAAATGGGTTAGATGTTACTTGTTTGGGGTGGATAGGGTGGCTGATGATGATGTTTCTGCCCTCAGTATCCTCATGCCTGGCATTTCTGTGATGCGAGGGTGACTGAATGGATCCAAGTTGGCTTGTCCAGTCTAGAGGACTCAGGAATGAGAAGGCTGGTTAGGCTGGCAGCACTCGATGTGCCAAGATGAATCCTGTAGGGGGGCAGCCTTGGACCTGTACGGACAGGGACTTGCACAGGGCCCTTCCCAGGTGGATCTAATGTCTCCAACCCTTTGATATGGAAGAGGACACAGCTTTCTGCTGGCAAGGGGCATAGACTTTAGGAGTAGAGGGTGCAGAAGTGGAGATGTAGTCTCCTCCGGGAAAAGGCAGCTAGCAACAGCTGTCCCTTGGTGGTAGACACGAGTCCTTGGATGAAGCCTGGAAGAAATCTCATGAGGTGGGGGCTGGGCAATAACAAAAATATTAAAGAGCACACAAACAGCAAAAGGAAGGATTGGGGACAGAAAGTTAAAAATTGGATGACTTGGCTAGATCGGCTAGTTCTTATTTCCTGCATTCCAGGCAGTCCTGAAGTAGGTGGAAAATATCTCTAGGTACTTTGGACATCTGACAACTAGGCAGGGGAGAGCATGCTAGACCGGTCAGCAGTCAGAACCTGGGACTGTGTTGGGGTGGTTAAGGGGCTTGACTGGAGGCCTTGGTAGATGTCTGGATTACGGGGTATATATGAGAGACCCAGGAAGCTGCCAAGGCTAACAGCCTGGAGTCTAAAATTCACTATAGATACAAACAGCAGGTAACAAAGGCAAAAATGTAAAATCCTGTCCAGTTAGAAGGTAGACAGGTATGGATAAGCTTAGATGGATAAGCTTCTTAACATATTTCCTTTGATCTTCCAGCTCTGGTTAATTTTGAAAGGACAGGCACAAAGTGGCTGATGTGACTTCATCTCCTCTTACTCCTGTCCCTAGTTCCTTGTTGTCAGGACTGACCTCTTCCTGGTGTCTAGGTGCTTGTTGGCAGTTGGCATTTATGGGTTTTGAACTCAAGGCCTGGGCACTCAAGGCCTGCATACTTCTGCTCAAGGCTAGCACCCTACCACTTTGAGTCACAGTGCTACTTTTAGCATTTGGCTGGTTAATTCTTGAGCCATCCTTCTAGCCTGGGTCTTTGCTGGTTAGTTAGGAGATGGAGTCTCAGGGGGAATTTTTCTGCCCCGGCTGGCTTTGAACTGCAACCCTTGCCACAAAAACCCTTTATTATTTCCAATTAAAGCAACAAAGAGATTGTCAGAGTCACTGGTTTGTGTGACCCCCATGTGAGGTTCTGTCTGCAGTAAGAGTGTATATGCTAGCATCTGTTCTCTCAGGGGAAGCAAACACCCCTTCCAAGTCTGGAACAATATGCAGACATCAGGCCATAAGCCTCAGGTGAACATAAGTTGAAAGTGTCCTTTGTGCTCCTCTTATTAATCCCATAGAACAATGCCTCATCTCCCTTTGCATGTGTCTAATGAAGCCATCTATACCTTGTTTACTCTTTTTAATCTTTGATCACTTAAACTATCTTATACGTTGTTTACAAGGATTAACTCTTCCTGCTCACTATAGGGTACCTCTCATTGTATTCCCCTAAAACAGCTAAGATTCACTTACAGCCCCCTGACTGAAGATTTACTTTTATGCCTGCATGCTGTATATAAGGATATGATGTTTTAATAAACTTTGTCAATACCTGCATGGTATGGTCCACTTTCTGCCTAGCAGACACTCTGTTCCTGGTATTGCTATGTGAACAGCAACAAGTGGCACTGGAACACTACCTGGAAGTGAAGAAATTCAACTCCAAGGATCTGGTTCCCTACAGAAGAAGGTCAGTGGAGAATATTTCATAATGGGACAATCAGACAGTCAAGCTCAGACTTTTGCCAATCTAGTGTACCACTTTCTTAAGAAAAAAATGGGTGAAGTTGTCCAAGGGCCAACATCTAGAATGTCTTAGCATAGTTTTGTGAATATAATCCTTCATTTTCTGATGAAGGAACTTTAGATGAAAAAATACAGCAGAATGTTAAAGGAGCTCATAAGCAGAGAGAGCACATCAACCCTAGTTTTGGGGTGACATGAGCTCTCATTCATGCCATAGTAGAAGACCAGAAAGAAACTATTGGTTTTTAAAATAAGGGTAAAAGGCTTACTGCATCAATACAAGTAGAAAATTTAGCTCATAGGTTTTCTATTCTTATTATGGTGTGCCATATGACTCTGTGTTTGTGTTCTGTCTCCTGTCCACTGAAAAGTTTTTGTTCCTGGCAGAGTTCTCTTTTTATAATTGACCATGTGGTTCCATCATAATTAGGCAAAGTAATACCGCTAAAACTAAAAATCCCTTCAATGGCAGATATTAAAATCTAAGCACATTCTATGATTTGTGCACAAGCACATTTGTCTGTTTGTCTATTCATCTATATGTGAAATATGTAAAAAGGTAATTGTTTTAAGGTTATTAAATACTCTGCTTGCTGAAAGATCTTTGTCAATGGAAGTTATGGTTTAATCTGAATTGCCATGAATAGTCTGAGATCACCTAACTACAAGTCTTGGGCTTCATTTTCTCCCTATGGAGGCTCCTAGAGGGAAGGGTGCAGGTAGCTGTGAGCTTGGTTCAGAGGTTTGACTGGTCTTGGCAGTATAGGAAGATGTAAAGTGCTCTTGTATAAGATTGGGTAAAGGACAGGGTAGGCCAGTTTAATTTTGGTGACCCTCACCCACGCTTCCTCCAACTGAAGATATTAAAAATGCTAATTGGTAAGATGCCTGGCAAAACAAGCAATCTCTAGGAAAAATTATGGCCCAGAAAAAGTGTTTTGTTAAAAGGTTTCATCTTAAACTTTTGTCATCTGCAAGAGTGAGATTGGAAAAAGGTCTCTTACCACTGAAAATTTCTCTACCTTACAGGACACTGGTTTCTTGTTTATACAGTTATTGTGAGAGAACATCTGTTTGCTATTCTGAGGACCATTTTGAACATAATGTCTCTATAGCTGGTTTGAAAACTGCTATTGCACATCCAGGCAAGGAGCAGCACTACTGAGGAGACAAGAGAGCAAGTGGCCCTCAACACTCCAGAGACCTTTCCTCTTCAGCCCAGTTTGTAATACAAAGGCCTGCACTGGGGTGAAGGTGGGGTTCTTCTGCTTTCTATTAAAGTTAAACTAATCTTTCCCTAGCTTGCCTGCTTAAATTCACTGGTTATATTCTGTTACTTAGAAATAAGAAGCTACCTCTGCTCTGGATTTTTTTTCCCAGTCAGTACTGACATGGCCACTATCCTGAATGCAGGTTTTACAGAACTACAGGGCACCTGTAAATTCCATGACTCTCAAAGTAAAATCCTGGGAACGGGTCTTAACTCTCCTATTGAACTTAACTTGTAGGACTAACACCCACACAGAAAGCCACTGCAGCCTCAGGCCAAAATGTCATCATTTGTTATCATTTCTGGAGTGCTGGGAGAGAAAGTAATGTCTGGTGACTCTGTCACTTCTCCCATTATCAGACCAATCTTACATTCCTCCACACTTACAATATTTCCTCACTGGAAACACATCTGACATTTGTCAAAACTGCAGTTCTAGAGTCCCAGGGTCACAACAAGTTGGAGAGAGACTCGACAAATGGGACTACCTTAAAATAAAAAGCTTCTGCACAGCTAAATCTATCGCAACTAAGCTAGAAAGACAACCAACTAATTGAGAAAAAATATTTACCAGCAATATACCAGACAAGGGGTTAACATCCTGTATATACAGGGAACTCAAGAAACTAATCCCTCCCAAACCTAACAAACCAATTACTAAATGGGCAAGGGAACTAAAGAGGGACTTCTCAAATGAAGAAATAAAAATGGCAAAGAAACACATGAGGAAATGTTCATCATCCCTGGTGGTGAAGGAAATGCAAATAAAGACAACCCTGAGATACCACCTTACCCCAGTCAGAATGTCCCACATCCACAAATCAGCCAACGACAAATGCTGGAGGGGATGTGGAGAAAGAGGAATCCTATTACACTGCTGGTGGGAATGTACACTTACACAACCACTTTGGAAAGCAGTCTGGAGGGTCCTTAGAAAGCTAAAGATTGACCTCCCTTACGACCCAGTCATACCACTTCTAGGCATCTACCCTGAACAACAGGAACCAATATACAAGGACACGTGCACCTCCATGTTTATTGCAGCACTGTTCGCAATAGCTAGGATATGGAAACAACCTAGGTGCCCCACCACAGATGAATGGATCCAAAAATTGTGGTATCTATACACAATGGAATATTATGCAGCCATTAGAAATGACAAAATAATGGCATTTGCAGGGAAATGGATGGAGCTAGAAGGAATCATGTTGAGCGAGGTAAGCCAAGAACGAAGAGACAAACGGTACATGGTCTCCCTGATAAGTGGATGCTAAATCCAAAAGGTTAGGTGATACGACAAAACTAACAGGACTTAAGAAACAAAGAACTCCCGCTCATCTGGTTGAACCACTACTAAATATCCCCATGCTGCTGATCACAAATATGGTATATAACATGTGAACACTGTTATATATTACAGACTGTGGTAGACAATTTGCTCCAGGGAAGTTAGAATGAACTTGTGACTTTGAAATTATGTAATCATTTAATCACAATCAAAAAAAAAAAAAAAGAACCTCGGGGAAGGGAGGGAGGGAGGGGATGGTAGGGGGAAAACAATGGAGGGGGTAACAATGTTCAAGAGGAAGTGTACTCATAACCTCACTCATGTAACTGTAACCCTCTGTATAGTAGCTTTACAATAAAAAAAAAAAAAAAGCTAAAAGAAAAAAAAAAAAAAAAAAAAAAAAAAACTGCAGTTCTCCAGTAAGTGCCTAAGTCCTGACACTGCAAAATCTAACAAGAACTGATTTTTAAAATTTTAATTTTTATTGTGAAAATACTGTACAGAGAGGTTACAATTACATGGGCAAGATAATGAGTACATTTCTTAGCAAGCATTGTAGCCTCCTCCTTTGTTTCCCCTTCCCATCCCTTCCCATCCTTCCCCCCCCCCCCCACCCCGCTCACCCCACCCCCAATCCTCCTCCGGAACTGATTTTTTCTATTGCTCTGACTGGCTATTTCTGTACCTACATGGTTGTTCTGAAGTGGCCCAGAGCAATAAAGATGCTGCTTGACAGGCATTCAGAATTACCCACAATGGCCACTGTTTCTCCACAGACAGACTTTCCCAGGTAGGTAACATTTATCGGGTGACTTTTAGCACTATGGTCCCTGATTTTGAACTCAGAGCCTATTTTCTACATCAGTGCCCCAAATGTATAGGGTTAACTGTGCCACCACAGTTCACTTGATTAGTCAATTTAGCATTGTTTACTATTGTCAAAAGTAATAAACAAAACTGCTCTGTCCTTTTTCTGCTATTGGTGGTACTTTTAAATTTGCGGATGAAAATTTGGAAAAAAAAGTCAATCCTATGCTTTTTTTTATTTTTACTAGTAAAATAGATGTTCTCTTCTTATCTTTGGATATGTCAATTTGGGTTTGCATACATTTTCAGCATTGTTAAAACTCTTCATGGAGCTGGGCACTAGGAGCTTGAAACTAATACCTTTAATCCAAGATACTCAGGAGGCTGAGATCTGAGGACTTAAACCAGCACCGGCAAAAATTATTTTAAGTGAAGTAAACCAGGCCCAAAGAAATATAGGTCCCATGGTTTCCCTTATTTGCAATAACTAGTATATGTCTGAATCAAGCAGAAAAGGTCAGATAAATTGATGTTAGGGAAATGAACCCTAAGATATGTATTTAAATGTTTTTTTTCCTTTCAAACACACTTATAAGATTATTTCTTTGTTGCTTTGTATGTCCCTCCCCCATGGTATAACCCTTGCTTTCTCTGTATTTGAGGTTGGTATAGTTTGTGGAGGGGAAGGAAAAAAACAAATCGTTTAAATAGGGATACAGGTGGACCCATTGCAACAGTGAGATATACAAGTCATTACTTCCAAATCGAACTGTACAATTTTGGTGAGAGGGGAGGAGGAATAGGTGGGGGGAGAAAGATGGGATGGGATGGGAAGGGGATACAAAAGAGGAGGCTACAATGCTTGATAAGAAATATACTCATTATCTTGCCCATGTAATTGTAACCGCTCTGTACAGTATTTTCACAATCAAAAAAAAATTCTAGTGGGACACATTAAAATGAGGTACCTCTCAAAAAAAAAAAAAAACAACAAAAAACAGCACTGGCAGGAAAATATGTGAGATTTCAATTAACCAAAAGAAGTAGGAAGTGTAGCTGTTGATCAAGTTGTAAAGCACTAGCCTTGAGCACAAAGGCTCAGGGACAGGTCCAGGCCCAGGGTTAATGCCCCAGTACTACAAAAACAAAAAAATGAAAACAAAAACCGTCAACTCTCCATGGGATCACTCCAGCACTAAACTTGACTCCAAGGAAGAGACATCTGCTTCCTCAAATGGCTTCCCTTTCATCCTTCAACCCAGGCTTCCTCCATCTTGATGAGTCCGTGGATTTCACCCACCCTCTTTTGCCCCGGCCTTTTCTCTGATGGAGAATGGGACCTGGATCTAAGCGGCCTTAATATTATACCCTCCAAATACTTTCTCACTCCCCCTCCCCCAATACATCAAGAAATGAGAGAAAAATCTAAAATAAGACAAGATTTCCCGAATGGAGCTGAGAAAGAAAATATTAGAGGCCAGAGTAAATACTTGGTCATTGTTTTTGTTGTTGTTGTTTATTGTTGCTTATAGAAATTGAATTCCCTTCATCAGTCCGGCCTTTTAGTCTTGGGTCTATGGAAGTATCCTAGACTACCACTCAGAGCAGCAGCAGCAGGATAGAGGACCCAAAAGTAGGGTGTGCAGGCCATTCCCTGAGATTTCTAATGGACAGCCTACTGTGCCTGCAAGTCTGGCTCAAGGCGTGGCCAGTGGTTGCTATGAGATGCCAGTCCCCATCCGCCAGCCCAAGTCCCTGTCCTGACTCCTCTGTTTTCCCCAGATTCTCGGAAATCGAGCAGCCCATCCTCTCTGCACCCACTTGTTGCAACCCTCTCCATCCCTGCACTTGCCACTACCTAGCTAGTGCCCATTGAAAAGAGTTCAACTCCCATCTGACCTGGGGTGAAGAGTAATTTTGCTGTCCTTAAACACAAAACGCTGTTCCGGGTTCTTCTAGTCATCCTAATACCCCACATACCTCTGGTGGCAACCGACTCGTGCAAGCTCAGGAAGGTGAGACAGTTGTGACTGGAGCTGCCGAAGGAGCAACGGGCCCTGCCTGGGAGAGGAGATGGACTCCAGTTCACAGAGATGAAGGGTCGGCAGTATTCAGGAGGGAAGGCTTGGCAAGATTAGAGTGAGAAGTGGAGAAGAGGAAGTGATTGATAGACTCTGGGGAAGAAAAAAAAAATGCCCTGATTAGACAGGTAAGAGAGTGAAGGAGGTATGAGGGAAGCGGCAGGGAGAGGGCTGGGGCGGGGGAGGGGGGGGGAAGAGGGGGCGGGGAGGAGCCGGTGAAAGCCAGAGACCCACAGTAGGCCAGTCCCACCTCTACTGGCCATGGGCTTGGGCCATTAACCTGGTGCTCTGCAGGGGAGGGTAGCAAGGTTGCAAAGTGTGTTAGGTGGGCACATAGCTGGAGAGAGAGGTCCGAGGAGGGAGCAGGAGGGAGCAAGAAGTAGAAAGAGGGATGAAGTTGGAGGTCTGGCATGGACTGGTTTGGGGCAAAAATGAGGCTGAGTTGCCACCCTCACTCTGTGGGACTGCCACCCTCACTCTGTGGGACTCCGAAGCTTTTGTGGCCACTATGCATGCCTCACCCCTCTCCATCTGGCTGGGCCTATCAATTCCACAACAGCCACAATAAGAATGCTTGATAAGAAATGTACTCATTATCTTGCCCATGTAATTGTAACCCCTCTGTACAGTATTTTCACAATAAAAAATAAATAAAAATTTAAAAAAATTAAAATGCCATGATTCATTTAGCTAGAAACTAGAGATGATAATTTTTACATCAATTATTTCTGTATGAAGAGGGGACAGACTCAAGATGAAGTTTTGACGTGTGACTCTTGTATTGTTTGAAACAGACTTCTAAGCTAGGAATGAAGGCATCAATAATTGAAACCACACTACATGATTCTCAGACTAGATTAAGTTTAACATAAGGCTAGATTGAATTTGATTTCAAATGAAAAATTAGTACATACTTATGCATACACATACATTACAGTTACAAATTTCTTTTCATGTTGAGTCTAAAATTTTATAATGTTAACTGTTTTACATATACATTTCTGTCACTAGAAATACAAAACCTTATTATAGTTAATGTTTTGAATTTAGTAGAAAAAAAAGAAAATGTGGTGTCAAGGCCTCCTATGCTATTCACTCTAAGTTTCTAAGTAAACAAACTCTGTTAGATTCTGCTGCTGCAGCTGATTGATTCTTGGGCCAGGAGTCAGGCTGGGGAAGTGGGTTGGGGCTTATGTGGGAGCTGCCAGCAGTGGGTCCAGCAGGCCCCAAAGCCCAGCTGAACCTGGGATAGGCAGAGGTGGAGTAATGCCCTCCTCAAGCTCCAGTACTGGGGTAGATTTATTGACTTAACCGGAATTCTGGAGACAGAAATCCAGATATGTGGTGCCTAGTCTCTGAAAAATGAAATGTGTGAATCTGCGTATTTTTCTTCTTCCACATCGTTGACAATAGACCCATCAGGCACACTACCAACATCTCTACAGCTCAGGCATTAATTAAATCTCTGTGACTCATGCCTGCAATGCTAGTTACTCAAGAATTTGAGATCTCAGTATCACAGTTCCAAGCAAGCCCCAGTGGGGAAAAAATATCCCATGAGAATTTTATTTCCAACTGATTAGCAAAAGGCCAGAAATGGAGCTATAGATTAGACTACTGATCTTGAGCAGCAAAGCTCAGCAACAGCACCCAAACCCTAAATTCATAGCACTAGAATGGATACACACACACACACACACACACACACACACTTTGTTTCATAGAGCTAGTGGAGTTTATTTAAGGGAATATGTCAAAGTCTTAACCATAACAAGGACAATAGGACAACCAGGTGAAAAGTGATAGAAGCAAAGGAAAGACCAGAAGAAAAGGAGAGGACAGCAGAAGATAAGAATGGACAAGAAAGAGACTAAAAACAAGGGGAGGGGAAGAAAAGAATCTTCAAGCAAAGGACTGGTGTTCAGAGTCAGGCCCTAGTACTGACAGGTTTAGAAGTCACCCAGTATGAAATTGTTCAGACTTATCCTAGGTCTAGGTAGAATTCTGATTATACTCTCCACACACATTTTAATAGAATTGCAGTAATCAGAAGAAACAGCATACTGTGAAATAAGCAGAGTCATCATATAAAAGAACCATATAATAAGTTAGTTTGTGAAAACAAGCATTTCTTGGACACAAATGAAAGTATAAGCTAAATGGCAGCCTAGAGACTAGTAGAATATGGCATTACTAATTTATCTTGGGAAGAGACACTGAGATAATACACTGCCTTATCTCAGTATGGAAATGAAACCATGCCAAGCTTCAACTCCTGTTGTTTGTAAATTAACTCACTAAATAATTTACATTTGCCTTTATAATTTAGATGAACAAAAAGGAAATGAAGGTCTTGACACAACTAGTACTGAAGGTTCAGTCACTAAGTCTAGAGTACAAGATTTCTTCTTTCAGACAAATAGGGAGAAAGATTGTTCCCAGACCAGAACTGAACTTTGTGGTCTACTACATTTAAAGTGGACCAGCAAAGAGTAGACACCACTAAGGAAATTACACAAAACTAGAACATACAGGTAAGTGAGCATGGCCACCTATATTGCCAGGAAATACAGATAGCTGTTGAGATCAAGAGTCAGCAAAGTATTTCAATGAGAGCCTGAAAGTCTCTATATCAGGGTAAATGTAGCCTGGCCCTGAAGACTCCCACCTAGAACTAACAGAGAGCATGTTACAGAATTTCCCAAAGGTCCTCACAGGAGACTGACCACCTGAGTCATTTGTTTCTAGCCCTTCTCCCACTACTCTCTCCAATCAGCCATACAGAGGCAAGCAAACACTAAGAGACAATGTCAAATGCCTCCAGGCAAAAAGAAGAGAGAGAGACAGAGTGGAAGAATAGAGAGAGACAAAGCAAAAGAAGAGATCTTTTTGGAAAGCAGAACATTGTCCTGAGTAAGGACTTTACAGTACAAAATCATTAAAACAACTCCAAAAATGCAGTGGTATGAATTATCAGATTAGCATTATAACTAAAGCTGTCCTGTGATGTGCGTTAGATTCTGTTGTTATTGTTGTTGTATATGTTATAAATAAATTAATGAAATCATCTCACTTTTGAATGGGCAGCCCACACTTATTCCATATCAAGCAAAGTCACAAAAAAATGAAAGAGGCCCAACGCTGCTAAAATTTGCATATGGACTTAAACAGTTTTCTTTTTTAAAAAATAGGAATTTCATCTGAATATTATGATAAATTTCAAACTGGATCTGCTGCAGGATAGCTTTAAAATACAATATTTAATGCTGTCAGATGACTGGAAGACCAAGTTTTACAGAAAACTTTAAATTATAGAAAAACTACCATGCTCCTATAAACACTTAGAAAAAATTCAATTAAAAGACTTACACCATCAAATAACTGCAACATCTGGAATAATGAACATGGCATTATGCATTCACATGGTATAGTCACTTGCATCCTAGATTTATGTGTGTGTCAAAACCAGTAACATTGTTTTGCACTTTCCCAATGAGGAAGGTAGGGAGAGGGGCTGAGGATGTGTTTATAAGAAGGGTTTTTTGTTTTTTTTTAATAACCAAGCCTATTGGTTTGGAGACTGTTTTCTCAAATCGAATTCAGATAAATTCTGCTTGCAATCCTAATTGCAGGAGAATTGGGTGAGCCATGCCCTGGAGGTCGTATGCATCCTGTCCTTATGGTCACTCCACTAGGCATTAGAAGTCCCTGTAGAAAGCCAAGATTCCTTGCAGACAAACCACTGTCAAACCGAATCAAGGAATAGACAAGCTGCCATATAGGTACCATTAAAGAGCTAGACTGAGCAGAGATAATTTTTTAATTATTTTTAATTCTATATTAACATTCCACACTACAAAATAACTGTGGATTTTAACTTTCTTCCCTTTCTTTGCATAAAGCTTAATGAAAAGTCTGCCTGACACTTCTGATCATTTAAATCTTACGTCTGGCTGATTGGTTCTCTTCTAGCAGATTTCTAATTGTATTTTGAATCTATAAACATGAATATAAAGTAAGCATAAAGTTTCAATCTTATGAGAAAAATGAACTTTCTTCCTCTCTTAAATTTATTTTAGGGTACAGATGAAAGATTTATAAGAAACTATGTACACAATCTGACTCCTCCTCCATACCCCACAATGCCTCAAATAAAAATTTTACAATGTATTTACAAGAATACAAAAAGTGAATGGAAATGTTCAGATTCAGAAAGTTTTACAATACTCAATATAACTGCATCTGAAGTGGGGCTGGAGCTGGTGGTTCCTCTTTGTATGAATTAACAAATTTCAAACAGCAATGACTACAGAAATCTTGTAAATGTCTGGACTTGCACTATTACATTTATAACAAATGCTACCATTCTCTTGGCAGCAGCCAGACTTTTGCTAAGTAAAGTCTTTGAAATGGTGAAGATAGGGAATTTTGCCATTGGCCATGAGACAAAAATTGGCATTGTCTTGTGTGGTTTTGTCTTCTTGTCCCCACAAACAGAAAAGGTTTGTACTACTTCCTCCGTGGATTATAATGTACAAAAACGTCCCAAAGAAACGCTGAAGTTTCATTTGCATGCAAGACTTGTGTGAGCCCCTGTTGTCGCCAAGAGTTTCAGAATTAGTGGCTGCACGTCTCCTGGTTTTTTCTAGTGCTTTTCATTTTGACAAGACAGTGGAGCCATTCGTACAAAAATCAAGGGCATGCCGGACAAGGGTAGCCTACCTCACCAGTCGCTGACTATGAGCAGGAGCCCTGCTTCCTAGTAGCACTAGATGTGCATCAGGGGTACTGTGCCATTCATGACAGCACCCGCGTCCTGGTAGTGCAGTGGCTGGGAGTTTAGCTGGCTCTGAGCCACAGCCAATGCGGCAGTCGTCGGGTCTCTACCCTCACCCACCGGCAAATATATGCTGATCATCTCACGCAGATCCCCGGGGCATGGTGCCCACGAGTGTGTTGGAACAGGCAGGTTGCCGCTAGGCTCCACTGTCATTAGTGAACCAAGTCCTTTTTGGGCGTCCAACGATGCGGCCTCTGCAGCTACCGCAACAGCCACGACCGAGTTGTGGTTATGGTGCACGTCTTCCGCAGCTACTGCAGTGGTTGTGATGTCTGGGGCACCGTAGGGAAGGCTGCTATAGCCGGGAAAAGGCGCCCTTATGTGGTCCTTTAGGTTGGAGAGAGGGTTGTATTGCTGCACGCCCAGGTCAAAACGAAGAACCCGCGGCGAGCTGGGGGCGTGCGAGGGCGGGTAGTGCGAGTGTGAGAACCAGTGAGCCAAGTGTGAGTGAGAGTGCAGGTGCGCACAGCCCGCGCCGCGGTGCTTCGCGTAGTCCAGCTGTGCCTCTTGCATCATCATCGCTTTGGCCTCGGCCACTGTTGCCATCGAGCTTGAGTTGGAGACATTGCCCCAGCAATTTAAGTGCGCGTTGCTGCCGCCTGTTACAAATCCTGCGTTCTCCAGACCCCGGTCCACAGCCGCCGCACCTACACCCAAGCCTGAGGCCACAGCCGACTCGTCGCTGCCCACGCTGCCCTTGCGAGCTGACAGCTCGGGGACTAAAAAGTACTTTTCCTTCTTGAGGAACATCTTGGTCTTAAGACGGGGCCGGTATTTGTAATCCGGATGCTCATTCATGTGCAGCGCAAGCAGCCGCTTTGCCTCCTCCACGAAAGGCTGCTTCTTGGCTTCAGACATGACCTTCCACTCGGCCCCCAGGAGCTTGCTGATCTCTGAGTTGTGCATCTTGGGGTTCGCTTGGGCCATCTTGCGCCTCTGCCCGCGCGACCACACCATGAAGGCATTCATGGGCCGCTTGACTCGGCTCTTGTTGGCCTTCGCTTCTGTGCCTTCACCCCAGCTGCGGCTGGCTTTGCCTCTGGCAGACCACAAGCGGTTGGTGATGGTCTGGGAGCCATTGGTAGAAAAGAGTGCAGATCCGTGTCCATTATCGTGGTGTAAATTGGGGCGGTTCATGGATTCACCAGCTCAGCACACAAAGGGCCTGAAGCATAGAAGGCCAGATGGAAAGAGGTGGACTGGGGCTCAAACCGAGAGCGATGAGGGGTTCCGAGTAAGGGGTGGAGGGTAGAGAGAGAAGAATGAATGGAGGCAAGATGAGAACAACAACAACAACAACAACAAAAAGAGGCAAAACACACCTCCCGTTCAGTTCCACAGGTGGAAAGTTTCTCTTAGCTCACAAACTGCTTGCCAAAGGGCAGACGGCCAGGGTCGCCGCTCGGCCAAGCAGTGCAAATTAGTATAATCCTGGGCCAAATTCCTCCACTTTATGGGCGGGGTGTGGCGCGTTGAACCCAATCTGAATCTCTGCTTGCTCTTTACCGGCAGCCGAAGAGGGCTGAGTTCTCCCTTCTGAGTGGCTCCTCAGGGATATCCAACTCAAAGGACCACAACTGCTACCAGGTCAGAGCACCGAGTGTGTTGTGCGGATCCTAGGTGCTGGGAGCCAAAGAGTGGCCCGGAGGACGTAATCTCAGTGCCTCAAGGTTGGGGCAGGGAAAGCCTAGGGAGGGAGAGGGCGCTAAAACGCCAGAGAATGGGGCCACAGTGCCCCGGACAAGCTGTCCGCTTGCCTGAACCTGGTAGCACTAGTGACTTGCGGGGGCCCAGCAACCATACACCAGGACCAGGAAGCCATTAAATAAGCTCACCTTAGTCAAATGGGAGCTGGCGGTGGTGGCGATTTGTGTGACGCACTGGAGGAATGACCCAGAAAGGGGAGTAGATAACATATGCTTTGGCGTCAGAGCCCGGAGGGGTAAAAGAAAGGAGGTGGTAAGAGCTAATAAGAAAGGGAAAAGGAGGCCCGGTAGAGGGTCACTGCCATACTGGTTCTTAAGCATACATGCCTATGCGGTGATGACAACCAACCCGAACTTGCCCCTTCGCTTCTCTCTGTCTGCATTCTCACCATGACTAAAGAATTTATTTAAAACCAAGAGACAGAAGTGGTCTTTGGTTGTTCAAGCCTATAATCCTAGCTACTCAGGAGGCTGAGGATGTGAGGATTGTGAATCAAAGCCATCCAGAGCAGAAAAATCCGCGGGACTTACCTCTAGTATTTTCTGAAATTGTAAAAGAAATATCTAGCTCATTGTGATTTCCACACCCCCCCCCATAAAAGAATATAAAATATGAAATTAGAAACAAAACAAAATTATTTAAGAAAAGGGCCAAAGTTGAAAGGCAGGATGTAGAAAAAGACTTCAGGCTAGTCATCAAAAGGACAAATTCCAAAGATTAAGTAAATGAGTGAGTTAAAAACTGGGTTACTAGAATTCAATAAATAATAGTAAAACTCAGAAAGAGCCAGAAAACCTGGAAGATAGTTAGAGTCACCTGAAAACTTCTTTTAGAAGACACATATTATGCAATGATTCACTTGTTTCTCTGGGAGTTGGGTGCTGGTTGTGTTTCCACATCCATCCTGTGACCAAGCACACTGGGAGATTGATGGTTGGTGAAACAGGCCAAGGCAAACACCACCAGAACCCAATATCTCCAGTGAAAATAGGCTCAAATGGTAAGGATAAGGATAATAGAAGTATGGTTAAGATGTTAACATTGAAAATGAATATGTGCTCTTTCTCTTATTTTCTATTTAAAAATCTGAGGTTTTAGCTGAGTGCTGAGGGCTCATGCCTATAATCCTAGGTAAACAGGAGGCTGAGATCTGAGGATATGGTTCAAAGCCAGCCAGGGCAGAGAAGTCTGTGAGACTCTTATCTCCAGTTAACCACCCCAAACCCAGAAGTAGAGTGTTGACTCAAAGTGGCATAGCTCTAGACTGGAGCAAAAATGCTCAGGAACTGTGCCCAGGACCCAAGTTCAAGCCTCATGACTGATAAACTAAATATAGAAATCTGAGGTTGTGAGTTTCTTCACTGTAAAGCATGTCCAAGGTGCAGGGACAGTGCTGTTCCCTTTTTCCTTTACTATGATTCTTATTGTAAGGTATTATAATTATTTTAGAGTTGCTACAGTAAGCAGTGTAGCAGCAGTAAACTGAACTCTTATATACTAAACTTTCAAGTCATCTAATGGTAAACTCCTCAAAAAGAGGTACTTTAAAAGGAACCCATTTCATATTAATATTTTGTGCTAATGATGCTGGATTTAAATTCCATTTTCAACTGCCCTAATTCAGCAATCAACTTTGTTAAATTTCTCAATTTGTTTGATACACCCCTACAAATACCAGTTAATTGTAAGTGAATAACAACGTAGCAAGATGCTCTAACTCCATTTTTCCTTTGATAATATAGGAAGCCATGGAAGTGCAGTGAAATCCATTGTGTAAGGGAAATCATCATGACTAAAATCAAGGAAATGGCTTACAAAGCAAAAACAATGTTATGCACTTAGCAATTGAAAGATTTATTTTGTAGTCTCTTCAGTTTATATTTATTTGTTTGTTTGTTAATTGTACTGCTTCTGGGGCTTGCACTCAGGGGATTGGTGCTCTCTCTGAGTCTGTTTTGCTCAAGGCTATTGCTTCTCTTCTGGCTTTTTGTGCTTTTTGAAGATAGGAGTCGCATGGACTTTCCTGCTTGGGTTGGTTTTGAATAGCAATCCTCCACCAATCTCAGCCTCTTGAGTAGCTAGGATTACCCAGTACCCAGTACCATTATCCAGCTCCATTTATATTTCAACTAAATAACCATAGACTATATTTTGTATGAATCAGGCTTGGCACATTATTTTCCATATCAATGAGCAATTTATTTTATAAACACACTGCACTCTTTTGTTGGAGTGTTTTATGCTTTGGGATAACTTTCATAGCTGAATTTGAAATGGTCTTTTTCCTTCTGCCATAGCCTTGACAATATGACTGCATTCTTGTTTTCCAAAGCATTAAGTAGAAGTTAATAGTTCTGCCACTGCAGAGATCATTCAGGGTACTCTCCTTAAAGCCCTTTTCAGTGATGTGATGCATCTCAAGATCAAGTTGGTACAGCCCTATGAGTACCCACCTACATAAATATTAAACAAAGTAGGTGTAACTTGTTGCCAAATGACACATGATTGACCTCTGCCAGGTAGGCAGTATCAGGGTATTGCCAGATCCCCTAATGCCTTCTATCCTGGCAAGAAGTTTGAGAAGCATTACATTAATTCCTGCCAGTGTTAACTCCTGAAAGCTTCCATTTCTTGTGACCTTTCTGTCTGCTTTCCTTTGAAAGAGACAGAGAGGGAGAGAGATGGTGGGAGGGAGGGAGGAAGGTTGGGAGGGGGAGGGAGGGAAAGAGAGAGAGAGAGAGAGAGAATCCAAAACCAGTTTGACAAACAGTTGTACTTGCTACTTCTACTCCTATCAGGTTGGCTGGGACCTCTTTCCTATTCAATATCTTCCTAAAAGCCAGGTTCTAGAGGCTTTGGAGACTGATTATACTATTTCCAATAATGTCAGAGAAAGTCCAGAACCAAGGCAGGGGATTAGATTTACTGTTGACTGATAAAATTTGCTCTCTTGACAACTCAGAAATTCTACTATGTCTGTTAGCCCAGAAGCCTCCTCCCTCATAGCTTAACATGCTCTTTCCCTAGGCAATACTAGGCCCATGTAGTAAAGGCAGCAAATGATTAGCCCCTACCCCATTTCCCTGAGAGATCACCCTTTGGGATAGCTATGACATATAAAGGCAGCAAGATCCCCCAAATCCTGGAGTTTATAAAAGGTCATCTGAGACCTTTTAGCACTTTTCACTTCCTCTCACCTGGTTAGAAGGGGTCTTGCTGGTCCCCTTACTGCAATAAACCTTTCCTTTGTTCTTCCTTCCTGTATGTCTGGGTGGTTTTCTGACAGAGTTTAATTTATTCTAACTTTCATGCATTGGTCAGCAGCCAGGTTTATCTTGGTGAATTTGCTCATCCATGCTTCCCAGGAACTTGTTTCTCAATTGCCTCTCTGATAGTTGCCCTCTCACCCTGACAGTTGTGACCCTAGGTGCCTAGACTTCTGCCAGACAGCCACTAAGAGCCTCTTTCCTGCCAGGGAGCACTCTCCACATCCAATTCACCAGCCTTCATTCATCTGCACAGGGTAAGTGGACTTGGGATTCCTATGGTGACATTCTTTTCCTTTATTCAAACACGTAGTGCCAACTTTTCTTTAATCCACACCCAAAAACTCAGTACCTGGCTGCTGTGAGTTTCTAGCTCAAGGTTTATGGTCTGAGGCACAGGCCAAGAACAGTCCCCAGCCACACTCTCCAGGAATTCCTAAATTGTTTTGACCTTAGATCAAGTCATCAGTGGGGCAATTCTCAGTCTAAGATTCCTGATGACTCTCGCTGGGGTGCATACTGGCAAATATGCTCTCTCTCTCTCTCCCTCACATAGCTCAGATGGCCTTTAGCACTGGCACCTCATTGATCTGTACAAATGAGCATGATCTAGGGACCCCATCCAAATGACCACTTAATGGCACCTTTAATCCAATAATCATTTGGAAGTTTTACAACTATTATGAAAACTTGGAAAATGGAGCACAGAGCTCATTTCTTCTCTCTCTCTCTCTCTCTCTCTTTCTCCCTCTCCTCTCTCTCTCCTTCTCTCTCTCCCTCTTTCTCTCTCTCTCTCCCTCCAGACTAAAAATTATCTCTCTCCAAATGAAGAATCATTTAAAGTCTCCCTCTCAAGGCCAAACTGCCTTCAAAGTCTCTCCCTCCCACCTTCCCGGCTGTTGCCATTGCCACAACCAACATTGCCTCTGATTCTCAAGCCCTCCCCCTTCCAAATTTTCCAGGTCCCAGATGGCACCTGTGAAGCTTCCTCCTCCCACTCCAGCTCCTGCTCCCACATCTCTTCAGCCACTCCTTCTATGGCTTCTCCCTTGGGAGGTCACTATCTCATCCATCCTACTTCACTCTCTCCCACCTTCTCAGCAATTCCTCCTACCATCAAGCTCTCAAGCCTTCCTCCCTCTCTCAAGGCTAACTCCCATGTGGCACTGCTCCTCATTCCAGGTGTTGGGACACCTTTCTCCTTTCCAAGACCCCCTATACTTACTCTACTCCAACCCTACCCCCACATACTTGTTCTACACTGCCCACTAAATCCTTCTCTACTATAAATCTCCCAACCATCTCCTCTAACTTTTCTTGTCTAGTATCAACTCTGTTAGTGTTATGCTCACTTTGGTCCTCAGCTCCACCCAAACCTGGGCCACCCTCCCATCCTGTAACTGTAATGTATGTGTATGCATAAGTATGTACTAATTTTTCATTTGAAATCAAATTCAATCTAGCCTTATGTTAAACTTAATCTAGTCTGAGAATCATGTAGTGTGGTTTCAATTATTGATGCCTTCATTCCTAGCTTAGAAGTCTGTTTCAAACAATACAAGAGTCACACGTCAAAACTTCATCTTGAGTCTGTCCCCTCTTCATACAGAAATAATTGATGTAAAAATTATCATCTCTAGTTTCTAGCTAAATGAATCATGGCATTTTAATTTTTTTAAATTTTTATTTATTTTTTATTGTGAAAATACTGTACAGAGGGGTTACAATTACATGGGCAAGATAATGAGTACATTTCTTATCAAGCATTCTTATTGTGGCTGTTGTGGAATTGATAGGCCCAGCCAGATGGAGAGGGGTGAGGCATGCATAGTGGCCACAAAAGCTTCGGAGTCCCACAGAGTGAGGGTGGCAGTCCCACAGAGTGAGGGTGGCAACTCAGCCTCATTTTTGCCCCAAACCAGTCCATGCCAGACCTCCAACTTCATCCCTCTTTCTACTTCTTGCTCCCTCCTGCTCCCTCCTCGGACCTCTCTCTCCAGCTATGTGCCCACCTAACACACTTTGCAACCTTGCTACCCTCCCCTGCAGAGCACCAGGTTAATGGCCCAAGCCCATGGCCAGTAGAGGTGGGACTGGCCTACTGTGGGTCTCTGGCTTTCACCGGCTCCTCCCCGCCCCCTCTTCCCCCCCCCCTCCCCCGCCCCAGCCCTCTCCCTGCCGCTTCCCTCATACCTCCTTCACTCTCTTACCTGTCTAATCAGGGCATTTTTTTTTTCTTCCCCAGAGTCTATCAATCACTTCCTCTTCTCCACTTCTCACTCTAATCTTGCCAAGCCTTCCCTCCTGAATACTGCCGACCCTTCATCTCTGTGAACTGGAGTCCATCTCCTCTCCCAGGCAGGGCCCGTTGCTCCTTCGGCAGCTCCAGTCACAACTGTCTCACCTTCCTGAGCTTGCACGAGTCGGTTGCCACCAGAGGTATGTGGGGTATTAGGATGACTAGAAGAACCCGGAACAGCGTTTTGTGTTTAAGGACAGCAAAATTACTCTTCACCCCAGGTCAGATGGGAGTTGAACTCTTTTCAATGGGCACTAGCTAGGTAGTGGCAAGTGCAGGGATGGAGAGGGTTGCAACAAGTGGGTGCAGAGAGGATGGGCTGCTCGATTTCCGAGAATCTGGGGAAAACAGAGGAGTCAGGACAGGGACTTGGGCTGGCGGATGGGGACTGGCATCTCATAGCAACCACTGGCCACGCCTTGAGCCAGACTTGCAGGCACAGTAGGCTGTCCATTAGAAATCTCAGGGAATGGCCTGCACACCCTACTTTTGGGTCCTCTATCCTGCTGCTGCTGCTCTGAGTGGTAGTCTAGGATACTTCCATAGACCCAAGACTAAAAGGCCGGACTGATGAAGGGAATTCAATTTCTATAAGCAACAATAAACAACAACAACAAAAACAATGACCAAGTATTTACTCTGGCCTCTAATATTTTCTTTCTCAGCTCCATTCGGGAAATCTTGTCTTATTTTAGATTTTTCTCTCATTTCTTGATGTATTGGGGGAGGGGGAGTGAGAAAGTATTTGGAGGGTATAATATTAAGGCCGCTTAGATCCAGGTCCCATTCTCCATCAGAGAAAAGGCCGGGGCAAAAGAGGGTGGGTGAAATCCACGGACTCATCAAGATGGAGGAAGCCTGGGTTGAAGGATGAAAGGGAAGCCATTTGAGGAAGCAGATGTCTCTTCCTTGGAGTCAAGTTTAGTGCTGGAGTGATCCCATGGAGAGTTGACGGTTTTTGTTTTCATTTTTTTGTTTTTGTAGTACTGGGGCATTAACCCTGGGCCTGGACCTGTCCCTGAGCCTTTGTGCTCAAGGCTAGTGCTTTACAACTTGATCAACAGCTACACTTCCTACTTCTTTTGGTTAATTGAAATCTCACATATTTTCCTGCCAGTGCTGTTTTTTGTTGTTTTTTTTTTTTTTTTGAGAGGTACCTCATTTTAATGTGTCCCACTAGAATTTTTTTTTGATTGTGAAAATACTGTACAGAGCGGTTACAATTACATGGGCAAGATAATGAGTATATTTCTTATCAAGCATTGTAGCCTCCTCTTTTGTATCCCCTTCCCATCCCATCCCATCTTTCTCCCCCCACCTATTCCTCCTCCCCTCTCACCAAAATTGTACAGTTCGATTTGGAAGTAATGACTTGTATATCTCACTGTTGCAATGGGTCCACCTGTATCCCTATTTAAACGATTTGTTTTTTTCCTTCCCCTCCACAAACTATACCAACCTCAAATACAGAGAAAGCAAGGGTTATACCATGGGGGAGGGACATACAAAGCAACAAAGAAATAATCTTATAAGTGTGTTTGAAAGGAAAAAAAACATTTAAATACATATCTTAGGGTTCATTTCCCTAACATCAATTTATCTGACCTTTTCTGCTTGATTCAGACATATACTAGTTATTGCAAATAAGGGAAACCATGGGACCTATATTTCTTTGGGCCTGGTTTACTTCACTTAAAATAATTTTTGCCGGTGCTGGTTTAAGTCCTCAGATCTCAGCCTCCTGAGTATCTTGGATTAAAGGTATTAGTTTCAAGCTCCTAGTGCCCAGCTCCATGAAGAGTTTTAACAATGCTGAAAATGTATGCAAACCCAAATTGACATATCCAAAGATAAGAAGAGAACATCTATTTTACTAGTAAAAATAAAAAAAAGCATAGGATTGACTTTTTTTTCCAAATTTTCATCCGCAAATTTAAAAGTACCACCAATAGCAGAAAAAGGACAGAGCAGTTTTGTTTATTACTTTTGACAATAGTAAACAATGCTAAATTGACTAATCAAGTGAACTGTGGTGGCACAGTTAACCCTATACATTTGGGGCACTGATGTAGAAAATAGGCTCTGAGTTCAAAATCAGGGACCATAGTGCTAAAAGTCACCCGATAAATGTTACCTACCTGGGAAAGTCTGTCTGTGGAGAAACAGTGGCCATTGTGGGTAATTCTGAATGCCTGTCAAGCAGCATCTTTATTGCTCTGGGCCACTTCAGAACAACCATGTAGGTACAGAAATAGCCAGTCAGAGCAATAGAAAAAATCAGTTCCGGAGGAGGATTGGGGGTGGGGTGAGCGGGGTGGGGGGGGGGGGAAGGATGGGAAGGGATGGGAAGGGGAAACAAAGGAGGAGGCTACAATGCTTGCTAAGAAATGTACTCATTATCTTGCCCATGTAATTGTAACCTCTCTGTACAGTATTTTCACAATAAAAATTAAAATTTTAAAAATCAGTTCTTGTTAGATTTTGCAGTGTCAGGACTTAGGCACTTACTGGAGAACTGCAGTTTTTTTTTTTTTTTTTTTTTTTTTTTCTTTTAGCTTTTTTTTTTTTTTTTATTGTAAAGCTACTATACAGAGGGTTACAGTTACATGAGTGAGGTTATGAGTACACTTCCTCTTGAACATTGTTACCCCCTCCATTGTTTTCCCCCTACCATCCCCTCCCTCCCTCCCTTCCCCGAGGTTCTTTTTTTTTTTTTTTGATTGTGATTAAATGATTACATAATTTCAAAGTCACAAGTTCATTCTAACTTCCCTGGAGCAAATTGTCTACCACAGTCTGTAATATATAACAGTGTTCACATGTTATATACCATATTTGTGATCAGCAGCATGGGGATATTTAGTAGTGGTTCAACCAGATGAGCGGGAGTTCTTTGTTTCTTAAGTCCTGTTAGTTTTGTCGTATCACCTAACCTTTTGGATTTAGCATCCACTTATCAGGGAGACCATGTACCGTTTGTCTCTTCGTTCTTGGCTTACCTCGCTCAACATGATTCCTTCTAGCTCCATCCATTTCCCTGCAAATGCCATTATTTTGTCATTTCTAATGGCTGCATAATATTCCATTGTGTATAGATACCACAATTTTTGGATCCATTCATCTGTGGTGGGGCACCTAGGTTGTTTCCATATCCTAGCTATTGCGAACAGTGCTGCAATAAACATGGAGGTGCACGTGTCCTTGTATATTGGTTCCTGTTGTTCAGGGTAGATGCCTAGAAGTGGTATGACTGGGTCGTAAGGGAGGTCAATCTTTAGCTTTCTAAGGACCCTCCAGACTGCTTTCCAAAGTGGTTGTGTAAGTGTACATTCCCACCAGCAGTGTAATAGGATTCCTCTTTCTCCACATCCCCTCCAGCATTTGTCGTTGGCTGATTTGTGGATGTGGGACATTCTGACTGGGGTAAGGTGGTATCTCAGGGTTGTCTTTATTTGCATTTCCTTCACCACCAGGGATGATGAACATTTCCTCATGTGTTTCTTTGCCATTTTTATTTCTTCATTTGAGAAGTCCCTCTTTAGTTCCCTTGCCCATTTAGTAATTGGTTTGTTAGGTTTGGGAGGGATTAGTTTCTTGAGTTCCCTGTATATACAGGATGTTAACCCCTTGTCTGGTATATTGCTGGTAAATATTTTTTCTCAATTAGTTGGTTGTCTTTCTAGCTTAGTTGCGATAGATTTAGCTGTGCAGAAGCTTTTTATTTTAAGGTAGTCCCATTTGTCGAGTCTCTCTCCAACTTGTTGTGACCCTGGGACTCTAGAACTGCAGTTTTGACAAATGTCAGATGTGTTTCCAGTGAGGAAATATTGTAAGTGTGGAGGAATGTAAGATTGGTCTGATAATGGGAGAAGTGACAGAGTCACCAGACATTACTTTCTCTCCCAGCACTCCAGAAATGATAACAAATGATGACATTTTGGCCTGAGGCTGCAGTGGCTTTCTGTGTGGGTGTTAGTCCTACAAGTTAAGTTCAATAGGAGAGTTAAGACCCGTTCCCAGGATTTTACTTTGAGAGTCATGGAATTTACAGGTGCCCTGTAGTTCTGTAAAACCTGCATTCAGGATAGTGGCCATGTCAGTACTGACTGGGAAAAAAAATCCAGAGCAGAGGTAGCTTCTTATTTCTAAGTAACAGAATATAACCAGTGAATTTAAGCAGGCAAGCTAGGGAAAGATTAGTTTAACTTTAATAGAAAGCAGAAGAACCCCACCTTCACCCCAGTGCAGGCCTTTGTATTACAAACTGGGCTGAAGAGGAAAGGTCTCTGGAGTGTTGAGGGCCACTTGCTCTCTTGTCTCCTCAGTAGTGCTGCTCCTTGCCTGGATGTGCAATAGCAGTTTTCAAACCAGCTATAGAGACATTATGTTCAAAATGGTCCTCAGAATAGCAAACAGATGTTCTCTCACAATAACTGTATAAACAAGAAACCAGTGTCCTGTAAGGTAGAGAAATTTTCAGTGGTAAGAGACCTTTTTCCAATCTCACTCTTGCAGATGACAAAAGTTTAAGATGAAACCTTTTAACAAAACACTTTTTCTGGGCCATAATTTTTCCTAGAGATTGCTTGTTTTGCCAGGCATCTTACCAATTAGCATTTTTAATATCTTCAGTTGGAGGAAGCGTGGGTGAGGGTCACCAAAATTAAACTGGCCTACCCTGTCCTTTACCCAATCTTATACAAGAGCACTTTACATCTTCCTATACTGCCAAGACCAGTCAAACCTCTGAACCAAGCTCACAGCTACCTGCACCCTTCCCTCTAGGAGCCTCCATAGGGAGAAAATGAAGCCCAAGACTTGTAGTTAGGTGATCTCAGACTATTCATGGCAATTCAGATTAAACCATAACTTCCATTGACAAAGATCTTTCAGCAAGCAGAGTATTTAATAACCTTAAAACAATTACCTTTTTACATATTTCACATATAGATGAATAGACAAACAGACAAATGTGCTTGTGCACAAATCATAGAATGTGCTTAGATTTTAATATCTGCCATTGAAGGGATTTTTAGTTTTAGCGGTATTACTTTGCCTAATTATGATGGAACCACATGGTCAATTATAAAAAGAGAACTCTGCCAGGAACAAAAACTTTTCAGTGGACAGGAGACAGAACACAAACACAGAGTCATATGGCACACCATAATAAGAATAGAAAACCTATGAGCTAAATTTTCTACTTGTATTGATGCAGTAAGCCTTTTACCCTTATTTTAAAAACCAATAGTTTCTTTCTGGTCTTCTACTATGGCATGAATGAGAGCTCATGTCACCCCAAAACTAGGGTTGATGTGCTCTCTCTGCTTATGAGCTCCTTTAACATTCTGCTGTATTTTTTCATCTAAAGTTCCTTCATCAGAAAATGAAGGATTATATTCACAAAACTATGCTAAGACATTCTAGATGTTGGCCCTTGGACAACTTCACCCATTTTTTTCTTAAGAAAGTGGTACACTAGATTGGCAAAAGTCTGAGCTTGACTGTCTGATTGTCCCATTATGAAATATTCTCCACTGACCTTCTTCTGTAGGGAACCAGATCCTTGGAGTTGAATTTCTTCACTTCCAGGTAGTGTTCCAGTGCCACTTGTTGCTGTTCACATAGCAATACCAGGAACAGAGTGTCTGCTAGGCAGAAAGTGGACCATACCATGCAGGTATTGACAAAGTTTATTAAAACATCATATCCTTATATACAGCATGCAGGCATAAAAGTAAATCTTCAGTCAGGGGGCTGTAAGTGAATCTTAACTGTTTTAGGGGAATACAATGAGAGGTACCCTATAGTGAGCAGGAAGTAGTGAGCAGGAAGAGTTAATCCTTGTAAACAACGTATAAGATAGTTTAAGTGATCAAAGATTAAAAAGAGTAAACAAGGTATAGATGGCTTCATTAGACACATGCAAAGGGAGATGAGGCATTGTTCTATGGGATTAATAAGAGGAGCACAAAGGACACTTTCAACTTATGTTCACCTGAGGCTTATGGCCTGATGTCTGCATATTGTTCCAGACTTGGAAGGGGTGTTTGCTTCCCCTGAGAGAACAGATGCTAGCATATACACTCTTACTGCAGACAGAACCTCACATGGGGGTCACACAAACCAGTGACTCTGACAATCTCTTTGTTGCTTTAATTGGAAATAATAAAGGGTTTTTGTGGCAAGGGTTGCAGTTCAAAGCCAGCCGGGGCAGAAAAATTCCCCCTGAGACTCCATCTCCTAACTAACCAGCAAAGACCCAGGCTAGAAGGATGGCTCAAGAATTAACCAGCCAAATGCTAAAAGTAGCACTGTGACTCAAAGTGGTAGGGTGCTAGCCTTGAGCAGAAGTATGCAGGCCTTGAGTGCCCAGGCCTTGAGTTCAAAACCCATAAATGCCAACTGCCAACAAGCACCTAGACACCAGGAAGAGGTCAGTCCTGACAACAAGGAACTAGGGACAGGAGTAAGAGGAGATGAAGTCACATCAGCCACTTTGTGCCTGTCCTTTCAAAATTAACCAGAGCTGGAAGATCAAAGGAAATATGTTAAGAAGCTTATCCATCTAAGCTTATCCATACCTGTCTACCTTCTAACTGGACAGGATTTTACATTTTTGCCTTTGTTACCTGCTGTTTGTATCTATAGTGAATTTTAGACTCCAGGCTGTTAGCCTTGGCAGCTTCCTGGGTCTCTCATATATACCCCGTAATCCAGACATCTACCAAGGCCTCCAGTCAAGCCCCTTAACCACCCCAACACAGTCCCAGGTTCTGACTGCTGACCGGTCTAGCATGCTCTCCCCTGCCTAGTTGTCAGATGTCCAAAGTACCTAGAGATATTTTCCACCTACTTCAGGACTGCCTGGAATGCAGGAAATAAGAACTAGCCGATCTAGCCAAGTCATCCAATTTTTAACTTTCTGTCCCCAATCCTTCCTTTTGCTGTTTGTGTGCTCTTTAATATTTTTGTTATTGCCCAGCCCCCACCTCATGAGATTTCTTCCAGGCTTCATCCAAGGACTCGTGTCTACCACCAAGGGACAGCTGTTGCTAGCTGCCTTTTCCCGGAGGAGACTACATCTCCACTTCTGCACCCTCTACTCCTAAAGTCTATGCCCCTTGCCAGCAGAAAGCTGTGTCCTCTTCCATATCAAAGGGTTGGAGACATTAGATCCACCTGGGAAGGGCCCTGTGCAAGTCCCTGTCCGTACAGGTCCAAGGCTGCCCCCCTACAGGATTCATCTTGGCACATCGAGTGCTGCCAGCCTAACCAGCCTTCTCATTCCTGAGTCCTCTAGACTGGACAAGCCAACTTGGATCCATTCAGTCACCCTCGCATCACAGAAATGCCAGGCATGAGGATACTGAGGGCAGAAACATCATCATCAGCCACCCTATCCACCCCAAACAAGTAACATCTAACCCATTTCCTCTTCGGGTGGGTTTAGGAACAGCAGCCCTGCCAAACTGACCCCTGTTTCATCAGATGTTGGCAACCTAAAATACCAATATGGAGAATTCTACTCCTCAGAGTCCTTGCAGGACCACATGTAATATAGCATCTGTCCCCAACTTTTGTCTCTGGACCACATGCATTATAGCATCTGTCCCAAACTTTTGTCTCAGGCAGGAACTGGAGATGGAACATGTGCTCAGGCCCTGCCTGTTTCCAGTGTGCAAACCTGAGGCAGAGATGAATGAATACCATCTATGCTGGCTCCTATAATTGGGGAAAGCCTTCACATGAAGGACCAGCAGCTGCTCTGATGCTGTGAAGCACCCTGGGATATAATGCCAGCTAACACTTGTGCCCATGTTCAAAATTCCACCCGTGACTGTATAGAAGTTAAGGGGTTCAACTTTGCTTGTGCCAACTATGAACACATCTTTTACGCTAAGGGCCACGTTTCCTTACCTAATTTAGGTTAGGAATATAACTGTGAGAGCTATACTCTTAATTATATTCCTGCCAGTCTGCTTCATAGCTCCCAGTGCTGCCTAAGCCATCTAGCTGTTGTACCACCCCCACAAGGAGCTCTTCCAGCCTCAACAACAAGTGGTCTAGTGCTAGATAAGAACTATACATGCCCTCCCTTTCTCCTTGATTGGGATACCTATAAGGATGTGATGTATTTGGCATGCATAGTGGCAAAAAGCTTTAACTACACCTCCTCTGGCATTGCACTACTATCCTTGACAATCACACTGCCTTCATTACTCATACTCTACCACCAAGGGTACGAGGAGACTAAAAACATGTGCTGCTGTGAGCTAACTGTTAGCAGCTACGCCAGCAAGGAACAAGTCAAACATCTCAGAAAACTTGAGGGAAATATCCAACAGAATGAAGGGGGCTGAGACCTATTCTGGGTGGCTTACACCCTGGCTCAGGCCTATCTTGGGTCCCTTAATTGCAGTTTTTGCCTCATACTAATTGTGCCTTGCCTATTCAGGTGCATGAAGAACATCCTTATGGGCAAGATGAGACTTTTCACCAATCAGTTGGTCAGTCAGATGTTCCTAGGAGGGTACCTGGTCGAGTGTCCCTGTTGACCACTTAGCTCTCCTTTCTCAGTAGGAAGCAGCTCCAAAAGAAATGACCTTAGCCTCTGCTCCCGACCAAGTACCACTCTCACCCAATTATTAAACCAAAGAGTGGGGGATGTTAGCCCAGAAGCCTCCTCCTTCATGGCTTAGCATGCTCTTTCCCTAGGCAATACTAGACTCATGTGGTAAAGTCAACAAATGATAAGCTGCTAGCCCCTTTCCCTGAGAGAGCACCCCTTTGGGATAGCTATGACCATCCAAGGCAGCGAGATCCCTCAGGTTATAAAAGGTCCCCCAGGTTATAAAAGATCCTGGAGGTTATTAAAGGACACCTGAGACAATAGCCAGCACTTCTCACCTGGTGAGAGGGGGTCTTACTGGCAATAAATCTGTCCTTTGTTCTTCCTTCCTGGATGTCTGCTTGGTTTTCTGGCAGAGTCTAATTTACTCTAACAATGTCTCTACTCAAAAATCCATGAAATCAGCATAGAAATGTGGTTAGTGGTGTTTTCTAGGTTTTGTTGTAGTTGTTATTTAACCTGTGATCATAAAAATCCTCAAAGCAAGTTCAGCTCTAGGTTTTCATTACAGGGAAATTATGCCTGCACATGCACATGCACACCCATACACCCACACACCAGAGTGTATCAGTGAATCCATATATATGTGCTTGATGTGTTTAAGAGCTTTTGATGCTTCAGTACTGGACTTTTTAACATCACAAACTCAAACTGAGTGACTGGCGCTTGCAGTTTCTGTGTGCCTGCACCGATCTTTGTGCTCATAAAAAAATCTAGGAAACTGGGCTGGGAAGGTGGCTCAGTGGTAGAGTGCTTGCCTTGCATGCATGAGGCTCTGGGTTTGATTCCTCAACACCACATAAGCAGAAAAAGCCAGAAGTGGCACTGTGGCTCAAGTGGTAGAGTGACAGCCTTAAGCTAAAGAACTGAGGACAGTGCCCAGGCCCAGAGTTCAGGCCCCAGGATCAACAACCAAAAAAATCTAGGAAACAAACCCCAGTTAGAATGGCCATTATCAAGAAAGATAACAATAACAAATGCTTGCAAAAAGGTGGACAAAGGGTGGGAATGTAAACTGGTTCAACCACTCTGGAAAGCAGGCTCCTTAAACATAGAGCTTCCCTATGACCCAGAAATCCCACTCCTGGACATTTATACAAAGGAGCAAACGAACCCACACTAATGTCACCAGCACAACCAACCATGTTCAATAGAATATTAGTTACCATAACTAAGATATGGAATCAACCTAGATGGTCCTCAGTGGATGAATGGATCAAGAGAATGTGATTATATATATATATATATATATATATATATATATATATAAATGTGATTTTATGTATATATTTATATACAAATATAGATATATATCACCACACAAAGGAATTCTATGCTTGCATCAGGAAGAATGATATTGCCTCCATTCTTAAGGAAATGGAAAGACTTGGGAATATTATACTAAGTGAAGTAAACCACACCTAATAAACATAGGCTGTAATAGATAGACAGATACCTAGACAGATAGATAGATAGAAATAGATTCATCTCAAGAATATTACTTTTTCCCAATTAGCAAATTTCCCAGTTAGCTTTTTTCCCAATAAGCATAGTAATAGTGATGAATGTTCATGAATATCAAGGAAAGAAACATGGTATTGTGTTTTATTGTGCCCTAATCTGGTATTAAAAATTGTTGATCTTGGAAAAACAAAAAACAAAAGAAACATAGGCTCATTTATAATAACTAGAATAGGTCTATAAACCTACAAGTTCATCCACTTGGACATGATTAATTAAACAGCACTCTAGGTAAGCATTAGCACACTGAGAACAAAAGAGAATTGTGATGACCCCCCCACTTCTCTCTCCCCCCAAAAAGAAAGAATATAAAATGTGAAATCATTAAGACCAGGTCAAAATTAAACAGATGGGGTACTGATTAGACCAAGGAGGAAGGAAATTTAACTGGGACTGTTATGGGGAAAAGAGTCAGAGACAGCCTCATGTAAAAAGATGACTTTATTAGGGAAGTGGATAGCTGACCAGCCAGGGATGCAGCACAGACTCGGGAGCTGAAACTGTGACCCCAAACGGCCCACAAGCTAAGGTTTTTAAAGGCAAAATCCATGTGGTCAAGCCTGGCCACAGGCAAGTGGCCAACGGGATTGTAACTCACACGTAAAGATTGCATATTTATGCCAGTGGCCAATGAGGTTACAGTCCATCTCATAATAACTGTTTGAACAAACCTATCATTTCAGTTTGAATTGGCACAGGAATTTGGGGTCCCTGTCCCGACCCGCAGGACTTCAACCAGGGCAGTGAACCTAAGCGAGAAGGAATGAAGGGACAAGAGACACGAAGAAGGACAGCAAGACAAGGATTCTAATCAAGCTGCCAAATTTTATTTTTCACACAGGGGTATTTATATGCTTAGAATAAGGAAGCTTTTTCATTGGGCGTAGCAGCTGCAGGATGCTTGCTTAGGGCAATGTGAAAAGGTGGTCAAAAGCAGCTACCTGGTCTTTGTTTGGGGCAGGATGCAAAGACCAGATTCTGTAAATAGCCTTGAGAGATGTTCCAGCGAGATAGTCAAACTTATCATGCAGAGAGACTCCCTGCAGGGCTCTCGACATCTCCCCCTTTCTTATTTAGAAAATTGACCATCAATTGTTGGTGCTCTTTTTGAGAGGGTGACAGAGGCTCTGTTCCTATAAGGGCCCAGGGTTTTTCTCCACACCGAGCAAGCGTCCTCACTGGGGAGGGGAATTTTACAGGCCTTGGCATGTTTTTTGAGGAGACGGCTTGTGGGTATGCATGCCAACCGTCATGCACCAGAGCTTGCCACTCAGGGATCTCGCGGATCCATCCCCCTGCAGTCTTACCTGCACCCTTGATTAGAGCATTTTTTCTTCCTCCCATAGGTGCATCCTCCCCCAAGCGGAGGGGCCTATAGGAGGAGGGGTGAACCTATCCCTTATGGCAATAGGTCTTGCCCGTTGAATGGTCAGGAGTTATGAATAAGGAGGGTTTTCTAAATAAGAAAAAAAAAGGAGGGCTGTTTCCCACTGGAACAAGCTCATGGCAAAACACTAATTAAAAGCCTGGGGTCAATCCTAGATCTCAATGCTGCGGTCTGCCATATCAAGGCGATGGTGATGAACCTGTATGGGCTTAGAAACCAAGAGATTAATCTGTTATTTAATAAATTCAAACAGGATAGTCCATGTCTGGAGTTCTAGCTGCATCTGCAAGAGAAAAGGCATCATCCTCGGCGGGGAAGGCTTCCCCTGGGTTGTGGTAAGCCATTAACCTGTTTTATCAAGCGTTCTGGCAGCCACCTTGGGGCCGCTTGTTCTTGATCTAAAATACAGGCTGAACCTCGCACCCAGATAAGAACAGGGTCTGGGCCCTTCCATTTGCCTGTAAGGGGGTCTCGCCACATGACAGACGGGCGGGCAGAACTGGAAGATGGGTGCCAATGCCTGTCAGCTGCCGAGTGGCCTTCATTGTCCAGAGTTAGAAAATTAAGGGCGAACAATGTGTGACTAAGGCGATCCCTAGGAGTGGAAAATGAAAAGGCAGAGGCTTTGAGGTGAGTAAGCCAGGTTTTTAGGGTGTGGTGGGCTCGTTCTACAATGCCCTGACCTTGGGGGTTATAGGGAATCCCAGTAGTATGACAAATATGAAAAATAGCACAAAACTGTTTAAACTTGGCACTGGTATAGGCTGGGCCATTGTCTGTCTTTATGTGGGCTGGTTTTCCCATTACAGAAAAGGCTAGAACAAGGTGAGAGAGAACATCTTTGGCAGTTTCTCCTGAGTGTGGTGAAGCAAAAACAAACCCGCTAAATGTGTCTATGGAGACATGTATATATCTTGTTTTTCCAAATTCAGGAAAATGAGTAACATCCATTTGCCAGATTTGATTGGGTAGCAGTCCACGGGGGTTAACACCCAGATGTTGTACAGGAAGGGAGACAACACAGGCAGGGCATGCCTTTACTATCTCCCGTGCTTGTTGTCTAGTAATTTTACAAAGGAATCGAAGGCTCTGGGAGTTTAGATGGTGGAGATTATGTAATTCTGTAGCCTTTTGGACAGACCCAACAAAAACTGGAAAAATGGAATGAGTGGCCGCATCAGCTTGAGCGTTACCCTGTGTAAGAGGGCCAGGGAGATCAGAATGTGCCCTAATGTGTCCCAGAAAAAATGGATGTCTCCTGGCCTGAATTAGCTGTTGAAGCTGAATAAATAAAAATGCCGCATTGGAAGAAGTTTTAATAGCGGGTGAAATTTCTAACAAGGGAACAGAATGAGCAATGTAAGCACTATCTGTATAAATATTAATAGGCTTATCAAAAAACGTCATAAAAACCTGTGTTATAGCAAATAACTCCACAAGCTGGGCTGATTGGTAAGGGGCATCAAAGGTGGTGGAATGGTTGTTAACAACAAAGGCCGCATGGCCATTGCTTGAGCCATCTGTAAAGACAGTGAGGGCTTGAGGAATGGGAGCCTTTTGAATAACCTTGGGAAAAACAAATGGATGTAGCTGGGCAAAGTGTAAAAGGGGATCATTGGGGAGATGATTGTCAATTAGTCCTAAAAATCCTGACAGGGCGATGCCCCATTCATCCCCAGTCTGAAGTAAAAATTGAGTCTGGTCTTTGGTGTATGGAATTAAAATGGTATCAGGGTCCTTGCCGAAATATTGTCGAGAAAGCAAGCACCTTTGATAATGATAGAGGCTACCTGGGCAGGGTAAACAGCAATAACCTTGGGGGATGTGGTGGGTAAATGGACCCAAAGCAGGGGGCTGCCCTTATTATTGGAGTGGGGAATCTGTTGCCAAAACAATCCTGTGGGTGTATGAGGGGTATGTAAAATAATTAAGACCAGAGGAAGATTATAGGAAATCTGTGTAACAAACTGCTGGGCAATGGCCTCAGTAACTTGGGTTAAAGCATTTCGTGCATTGGGAGTAAGCTCAGGAGGAGAGGAGGGGTCAGAATCCCCTTTTAAAATCTCATTAAGAGGCAAAAGCACGTTGGTGGGCAACCTTAGATATGGCCTAAGCCATTGAATATCTCCAAGCAGCTTTTGAAAATCATTAAGGGTGTGAAGATGGTCTAAACGAAGTTGAATTTGAGGAACCCAAATTTGATTATTTTGGAGTTCTAGACCCAAATAAGTATAGGGATCCTGTGTTTGAACTTTATCGGGGGCAACCTGTAGTCCCAGGGCAGTAAGGGCTTTATAAAGGTCTAAATAGCAGTTTCTAAGTTCGTGGGTGTCAGGTGCAGCAAGCAACAAGTCATCCATATAATGTAATATATAGATGTGCTGCCATCGTTTTCTCACAGGGTCCACTGCCTGGGCAACATATTTTTGACAAAGGCTAGGGCTATTAGCCATACCTTGGGGAAGTACCTTCCATTGAAATCTTTGCATGGGGCCCTGAAAGTTAATGCGAGGAAGGCTAAAGGCAAAATAGTGTCTGTCCTCAGGATGTAGGGGAATGGTAAAAAAAAAACAAAACAATCTTTTAAATCAATAACCATTTTGTAATAGTCCCTGGGAATAGCCACCGGTGTGGGAATGCCTGGCTGTAGCGCTCCCATTGGGCGCATAGCTTTATTAACAGCGCGTAGATCTTGTAAAAGGCGCCATTTGCCTATTTTTTCTTTATAACAAAAATAGGAGTATTCCATGGTGAAGTAGAGGGCTCTATATGGCCTGCCACCAGCTGTTCCTGTACTAACATGGAGACAGCCTCCAATTTTTCTTGGGTAAGGGGCCACTGATCCACCCACACAGGGGTTTGGGATTCCCAAATGATTTTATCTGCATGGGGCACAGGAGGGTCAGGGGCCGATACTAAAAATCCGAATACCCAAGCCCATGTTTATCTGTTTTTTGGGTAGCTTGGATGGGCTCAACGATTCCTTCTCCTGATTTCCCAAGACCCGTACCAGGGACAAAATCCATACGGAGCATTTGATGTGTAACCACAGAATTGGGACTAGCAAGGATAACTTTCATCTGGGTCAAGATATCCCGACCCCATAGGTTAACAGGGAGGTCAGGAACAACAAAAGGAGTAACAGTTCCCTTATTGCCCTCTTTGTCAGTCCAATTAAGAACCCTGGAGCTTACCAAAGGGTTTTTTGACTGCCCTATGCCTTTAAGGTCAGTTAGGGACGAGGTAAGGGGCCAACTTGGTGGCCAATATTTTTGGGAAATAATTGTGGCATCTGCACCAGTATCCAAAATTCGCTGAAACTCCTTTCCTTCAATTCGCAGGGTGAGGGTGGGTCTTTTTTGAGTGATAGGCTGAACCCAATACGCATCAGAAGACCCCAAAGAATCAGTTCCTCGCGGTGTGGTCTGAGCAGTGGAAGAACCCCCTGAATTTGATGGGAGCAGTATCAATTGTGCAAGCCTAGTTCCAGCTGGAATAGCTGCAATCCCATTAATGGCCGTGGCCAAAATTTTTATTTCTCCTGTATAATCATTATCAATAATACCAGGAAAAACTTGGACACCTTGTAAGGTAGCAGAGGCTCTTCCAAGAATAAGGGCACACATATGAGACGGAGGGAGTCCCAGGGTCCCAGTGGGTATTATTTGAGCTCCTTGTATAGAGTCTAGTACTGTGTTGGTGGCGGCACAGAGGTCCAGTCCTGCACTGCCTGGGGTTGCCCGCTGGAGGGAGGCAATTGTGGAGAGAGGTGGGGGGCTTGTGTAGGCCTGGGAGTTTGGGAGGGGACAAACCCTATCACCCCTGGGCTTGTCTTGGGGATGGTCGGGGCCAGGGGCTGGCCCCGAGGGAAGTTTCCCGAAAAACGAGAGAGAATGGGCTGTCCTAGGGCATTTGTTTTGGATCTACATTCGTTGGCCCAATGATGGCCCTTACCACATTTGGGACAAGGAGTGGCAGGGAGTGGTCTACCTGTAGCTTGGGAGGGCATTGCCCCTTGGCTTTGTTTGCCGAAGGGACATTCACGCGCAAAGTGACCAGGTTGTTTACAATTAAAGCAAGTATGCGAGCTGGGGACTGAACCTTGAAATGCCTTGGTAAAGGCGGCACCTATGGCGAGCCCCAAGGTGTGAGCGGTTCCTACTCCAGCACAAAGCCTGACGAACTCAGAGAGGTCACCCTTGTTTTTATGTGGTCGGAGGACATCTTGACGTGCAGGGTTAGCATTTTCAAAGGCAAGATGTTTAACAAAGGCACTTTCACTTTCACTTGGCCCAAGAAGCCTTTCTGCAGCCAAGTTAAGCCGCGAGACAAAGTCACTGTAGGGTTCCTCTGGCCCCTGTCTAACCTTTGCCAGGGAAGTAGTAGCCAATCCCTTTTGAGGGAGACGCTTCCAAGCATAAAGGCCAGCGTTTTGAATTTGTGCCAAAAGTCCGGTAGGAAAGCGCGCCTGTTTAGCATTGGTATCAAAGGGCGCATTACCCAAAAGTTTAGTATAGGTCCAGGTTTTTGAAGATGTTTTAGCCAAATTTTTTTGCGCGGTCTCTCTACATTGTTCCTTAAAGTCCGCATTCCATAAAACAAAATCACCCCCACTAAGGGTGGCGCGGGCCAGGAACTTCCAATCATTAGGGGTGAGCCAGCGCGCACTTTGGTCTTCTAACAAGGCTAATGTATAAGGCGCAATCGGGCCATATTGGGCACATGCATTTTTAAGCTTTTCAACAAACCCGGAGGCTAAGCCTCTTATACTCTTGTTGGCCTTTTCCCTGGGTGGGTTGTTCCTCTTCATCCCCAGTATCCTGCTCTTCATCCTCCTTTTCCTCCTCTTCTGATTCGTCCTCCTCACCCTCTGAGGTCCTATCTGTCTGGCTCCGAGTTACTGGAAAGGTGAGAACTGATTGATGGCCTGATCTAACCTTAATTTTATCAGGCGTTTTTGGCGTATCGGCCAAGGCCAGTATGCGGAGTTCATAATCAAGGGACCGCAGTTCTTTTAAAAGTTGAAGGTGTTCTCGCCTATGTTGAAGAGTCTCGCGTAAAGGTGCCAGGTTAGGTAAAGGGGGGGGGGGGGAGAAAAAACATCTGGATCTGGAGGGGCAGTGGGCCCTTGAAAGGCCGGGTTACAAAAGGGAGGGGGTGCATAGGAGGAATGCGGAATATTTGAGGTAGAGGGTTTAGTCTGAGGTAGGGGGTGACTGAATAAGGGGGGCCAATCAGGCTGACGATATTGGGCCGCCTCCTCTTCCAGGGTGGCCTCCTCCTCGGGATTTAAATTATTCTGAGGGGAATGGGCAGCCTGGGGTACAGGATAATAATGTTCATCTACCTTTTGAGAAGGAGTTTCAAGATCTAACACAACCGATGGGCAAGCCGCGGGGGGCCGAGAGGCATTTTGGAGAACCTCCTCTCCTGTTTTTACAAGTTTTAAAATTACACTATCAAACAGAGAACGTTTTAAAATGTCATTAATCAAATTCCAATAGGAAAAGGCCATAGCAGGAACCTTTTCTGAACCAAAGGTTTCATAATAATCTTTTGAACAATCTCCTACTCTTTGCCAGCTTTTTTCATCTATGATTCCTTCAAAGGAGAACCAAGGACACAAGTCCTCTATGAATGAGAAAAATAATTCTAAATCCTTTTTCTTAACCCGCGTTCCCCACGTCTTGAAGGCCTCCCTGAGGTCTGACAGAAATAGATCATGTGACGATATAGCTTGTCCCACAGTGGGTCACTTACCATGCGCCGTCCCCACTCTCCTCCTGGATCTGTCTCTCGGTGGGGTCTGTCGAGGCGATCTCACGATCTCGGACTGTACTTGGCCAAGTTTTCCCGGAGGACGGCGTTCCTTCCTCAGTCAGAGGCTCGTGCCCCACGTTGGGCGCCAGTTGTCCCGACCCGCAGGACTTCAACCAGGGCAGTGAACCTAAGTGAGAAGGAATGAAGGGACAAGAGACACGAAGAAGGACAGCAAGACAAGGATTCTGATCAAGCTGCCAAATTTTATTTTTCACACAGGGGTATTTATATGCTTAGAATAAGGAAGCTTTTTCATTGGGTGTAGCAGCTGCAGGATGCTTGCTTAGGGCAATGTGAAAAGGTGGTCAATAGCAGCTACCTGGTCTTTGTTTGGGGCAGGATGCAAAGACCAGATTCTGTAAATAGCCTTGAGAGATGTTCCAGGGAGATAGTCAAGCTTATCATGCAGAGAGACTCCCTGCAGGGCTCTCGACAGGTCCCCACACAAAGTAGGCATATATTCTTACTCATGGGGGCTGTATATTCCAGAAACATAATGTCATATGCCCCTGCATCCTTGAAGCTGGGGGTTGTTACAAAGACAGCTACAGGAGATTTAGTACAAAGATAGCTACAGGCAGATACACAACATGGCATGGCAGTTACCATTCTAATTAGGCAGGGTATGAGATAGGGCCTAAGTCCATATGAAATACATTTTAAGCTCTCCCTTTATGGCCTCCCTCTCTTTGTTTTTAGTAAAGGGTCAGTTTCTTGGCTTAAATTTTCTCACACAGTCTGGGACCTTAACAGTCTAGGAGGCCCTTCCTCACTACAGGATGAGCAAGTCCCAGATAACCTCAGAAACATAGGTACAGACTGTGGGAATAGAACAAGATTGAGGTCTGACAGTTACTGAAACGACCATTTGTATTGATTAAGAATAGGGCCAGGTTTTTTTTTTAATTTTAATTTTATTTTATTTTATTTGTGAACATACTGTACAGAGGGGTTACAATTACATGGGCAGGATAATGCGTACTTAAAAACGTTGACATTGATCAAGATATATTTTATTCCTAAACTGCTTTGTTAAATGGCAATTCCTTTGTAACACTACTTAAAGATAATTTTAGATAATTTCAGAAAATTAATAAAGGAGTTCCTGAAAAAAAAAAAAAAAAGAATAGGGCCAGATGTTAAATTTCAATGATAAAGCCCCGAGTAAAGTCGAGAGTTAAGCACCAGGATGCTCTAGGCATCCACATTTCTAAGGATGGCTCATCTCATGCCTAGGCCTTTTGGGGAGCTATCAATGCTGTCTGCCAGTTGGGGAGGTAATGTTTTCCTAAAGCTATGACATCTGCATTTCTCTAAAGCTGAGCCCTTCTAGCTCATACCTCATTGAGCCAGGTATCTGCACTTCAAAGGAAGGCTTGCCCCACCTCCAGGCCTTCAAGCTGGCTGCACAACCCCCATCTCCTGTCTAGGCACCTGGGTGTCTGCAGGAAATTGTTCGGGTTCAGCCACCGTACTTTGCTTTGATGCCATTTGTAACTTGCTTCTTTGCCAATTATGAAACTGCTACTGACCACCTGCGAGTGTCCCTCCCAACCTCTTCTCTTCCCCCAACCCCCCAATCTTGCCTTTAAATACCCTGAGCTATTGGACTTCATGGCTAGTCTTCACTGTCTCGATAGTGGAAGCCAGACACCACGAGTAATAAACGATCCCTAGCCCTATCAACTGCGTGTTGGTGATGCCTTTTGCCCCTGGGGTATTTCAAGGATATTCACAATGGCTCCATAGGCATGTGCCTGTGACCATATCAAAAGATGACTACTTGGGGAGAGGATGAGGGAAAGTGGGAAGGGGTAACAAGTTTGACAAGAAATGAACTCCCTACCTTATGTATGGTACTGTAGCCCCTCTGTACATCATCTTGACAATAAAATTTTGAAAAATAAAAAAGGATGAAAATGAGAGTCGGAAATTGTACTGTTTGCAGTTCTTTCCTTTTTTTCTCTCCTTGTTTTTTTTTTTAATTTTTTTTATTGTGAAAATAGTGTACAGAGGGGCAACTGTTACATGAGCAAGAGAGTGAGTGCATTTCTTATCAAGCATTGTTGCCTCCTCCTTTGTTTTTCCCCTACCATCCCTTCCCTCCCCTTCTCTCCTTATTCCCTGTTGTCACTGTTTTTGATTTCTAAGCCCTTTGTCTTGCACTGTATGTAAGTTTATCTGATTTGGGGAAGGGAAAGAGAATCACAGAAATGGTAGGACAAAGGACAGACCAATTCAACAGTGATACTCGCTAGACAGTATGTTGGGAATGAATTTTACAACTTGGTGTGGGGGGGGGGGGCGGGTTAGGGGCTGGAAATAGGAGAAAATGAGGGAGGGGGTGACACTGTTCAAAAAGAAATGTACTCCTTACCTTACTTGTGTAACTGTAACCCCTCTGTACATCACCTTTACACCAAAATTTAAATTGAAAAATAAATAAATACATAAATAAGAGAAAAATCTGGAAAGCAGAGATTGTCCCTGTGGACAAAACCTTCTGCCCTCTAGCAGTCTGCCACAAAAAAGTTAGCTTTCAGGTTTCTGGAGGTGGGTTTTCTGTGTCTATCATCAGTCTCAAATTCCACACCAGGGCTGCAAAAATCAGACTGGGCATTTTTAGAAACAGCACAAGAAACTGCACATTCTCTTTTATCCCCTCCTGACTCTGGTGACTTTTCCAGGGAACCCAGATATAGGTTCCAGGCCTCATCATGATTCATCACTAGAGTTAAAAATCCCTGAGGTCTTTGGTAGACTGAGGTCTGTTGAAGATGCTTCTATTGATCTCCCAAGGGTTCAGCCTTCTTGACTCTGCTGTCACCCACACGGGTTGAGAGCACAACGGAAAGGAGGCAAATCGGAAAGGAACCTTGTTTCTAGGTCAGAGTTTAGAGAGAAAAGAATCATCCTTATGGAGAAGGAGAAGGAGGCAGAGAAAGCTTTTTTAAAGAGAGAACAGTTAAGTGGGTAGAGTCCTTGGAAGTCACCTGGCAACAAGAACCACAGATCTAGGGAGAGGTGGGAGGAGAGCTCAGGGAGGGAGCAGAGCAGGACACTTAAACTGCATTTTCTTCCCTAGCAAGAGCAGAGTTGTCAGAGGTGGAGGAGTGCAACCTGTATAGTGGCTGGGCCACTGGGCCTGTGATCAAACAGCCACCGGTGATCTCTGATGGCTGGCTACCACCGCATTTGTTGGCTCTTTTTTTTTTTTTTTTTTTTTTTGCAGTTCTTTCCCAACTTTAATGCCTGCCTAACTCTGTGCTGCCCACTGTGATTGAAGTTTGCATTTCAGCACTCATGTGTGTGCCTCTAGGGACCTTTCTCTGCAGTTCTGGTCTTTCCCTGGTCCCTGTTGCTCCTGGATTGTCTTCGGTGTCTCAGCCTAGGCTAATTTTCTCTGAATTGTCTGTCCCCAAACAAAGCCAAGGGGAACAAGGTACAAAAACTTTTTGTTATTGTTGGTTGGTTTTTGAAAGGATAAATTAAAATAGAAAGTGTAGGAAAAGAATAATAATAATAATAAAGAGGGATCACGTGAAAATGCAGAGCTTCCAGTTACCAGTTGCTGTCAACTCAAGCACAATGTCCTCTCCTTGGACCAACAGTTGAGGAATAGCGGGTCACTCCCCAGCATCTGTGCGAAAAGTAATGTCCTCCTCTTAGCCCAAACATTCTTTCCTGAGATCTACGCTGTGACCTGCTTGAAGAGAGCACAGTGGGTGCCCTCATGCCTCCTGTCTCTCTGGGTGGAAGTGTTCCACTAGGTACTCATTCTGTGAGCAGTACCCACACATATAATTCAAATTTCACAGCTCACCTGTTCTGGAAACCTCAATAAGCTATTAATTGGAGGGAAAAAAGAAATATCGCTTCCTATAACAGAGCTAATAATTTAATCACTATATCAGACAGCATAGCTTTTAATTAGGCTAATGCTGATACTGCATGAAAAGAGATAATTCAACACAGATCTTGATAAATTCTGTAATTGGATCAGTGGTTGAGTACTTGGGGTGGGATGTTAATATTCAAGTGGCATCTGTAGCCATCATGTTGATGAGTAAAAGAGAAGACAAGGGAAGAAGATCAGGGAAGGGAAGACAGTAACAGGGCGGAGCAACTGCTCTCTGTCCTTGGAATTATGAGCCTGCTGGAGGGCAGGAGTTGAAGGGAGAGCCAGTTGGGCACCCTCAAGTAGCCCAACATTCTGGGCTTGATCTTAGGCCTTATCCCTAAGGAAAAGTTGAGAGAAGACTATCTGCAAACCTACCAGTGTCTACAACCCAGCCTAAATCCACCCTGGCAGAGGGCTGAACTGCACACAGTTGCAGCATGCAATTGTTTCTGGTGTCAAGACATCACTGCTGTCTAGCCTCCTACCCTTCATCTCTAGTTCCAGAAGGTGTCCACATGGGGTCAGCAAGAAAGGACTGCTCAGAGGGAGAGGGACGCTGCTTCATATCCAGAAGCCCAGGTCCTGGGCTTAGTTGGTGACCTAGAGCTGCCAACAAAGGTTAGTACTTCCCACTGGCCACTCCTCTTCCTCCACCAGTTGATAAGGGTCTTGCAAAAGAACAGGAAAGGTTCGATTCCTCAGCACCCCATAAGCAAAAAGAAAAAAGCCGGAAGTGGCGCTGTGGCTCAAGTGGTAGAGCGCTAGCCTTGAGCTGAAGAGCTGAGGGTCAGCGCCCAGGCCCAGAGTTCAGGCCCACAACTGCCCCCCCCCCCCAAAAAAAAAAAAAAGAAAAAGAAAAGACTTTTGGCTGGGAAGGTGGCTCAGTGGTAGAGCGCTTGCCTTGCATGCATGAGGCTCTGGGTTCGATTCCTCAGCACCACATAAGCAAAAAGAAAAAAGCCGGAAGTGGGGCTGTGGCTCAAGTGGTAGAGTGCTAGCCTTGAGCTGAAGAGCTGAGGGCCAGCAACCAGGCCCAGAGTTCAGGCCTCACGACCGGACCCACCCCCACCCCCCCCCCAAAAAAAAAAAAGAACAGGAAAGGAAAAAATCCTTTCAGACTCAAGAGGGGACTGCAGAAACCAAACTGTGCCTTCTTCCACTGGGTGGGGTGAGGGGGCAGGGTGATCCCTTGTCTAGTAGGGTCAGGGCTAAAATCCCAGTCAGATCTATATGTATCTCTCAAACTGGTTCCTCTTTGCTATGATTACATAAGCCCAGAGATGTGGTTGAGCCCAAACAGCTTCCCAACCCCTTTGGCCTCTGGATTCAGAAACTGGCCTTGCCTCAAAAGAGAGTCTGTGAGCCGCAGAATTTAGCAGAAAATGCAGACACGTCTACAATCTCGTTGCAATCTTTAGAAAAGCCATATGAGCATCACCCTCCTCACACTTTAGCAAATGGTTTCAGGGTGTGATTTTAATATGAGTTGTATATTTCTGTGGATCTTAAAATTTCCTCTTACTGTTTGGCTTAACCACATCAGCACAATATTTTACTTCAAGACAAATATAGTGAATTGTTATTCATCCTTCTTATTTTGTCAGAAATTTCTGTAAAACTAAATGGACCATGGCTGAAGTTTTATTTTCATAACCCCCTCCCTCCCACTAAACAGCAATTTAACACACTTTTTTTTGTTGTTGTTGGGGGATGGGATGGGGGTGGGTGCTGGTCCTGGGCTTGAACTCAGGGCCTGAATGAACACTGTCCTTGAGCATTTTTGCTCAAGTCTAGTGTTTTACCATTTGAGCCATTCCAGTCTTTTGGTAACCTGCCAGGGCTGCTATCCTCCAATCTCAGCCTCTTGTGTAACTGGGATTACAGGTATGAGCCACTCAAAGACACCTTTTTACACAGTGCAATAGTTGTTGCTTATTGAGGAAAATACTAGGGTTTCCCTCATCATGGGAATACAAAGTCCTCCTCTGAGCACAGGGTTGCTGTACTTCTTCCCGAGATAGTGTGAAGAGTGAGCAGAAAATCAAACTTTTCCAAATAGGGCAACCCTCTTCATTACTCTCATTAAATTTTGCAGACTGTAAACATAAAAATAGAGAACATCTGATTAAGCTACAACCCCTTCCCCCCAGGGCAAACATCTGAAACTAAACTTTTGGGAGCTGCAGACATGCCTGCTGGTTCCAGCTGCCAGGGCTTGACATACCAGGACTTAGTAATAATGTCCATTCTGGAAAGATCAGTAAGTTTCAGACCCATGCAGTGACCAACTAAGCCTAGTTGAGTTAGGGACCAGGTCTCTGTAAAAGATTTACCTTTGTGGCTGTCAGCCTCCAAACAGAAAAGGTGTCACTCACAAGAGGAGAAAAGTAATAAGAAATTTCCATATAAAAAGGAAAAAAGTGAATCCAGAAATGCTTTTTCTTTTTTTTCTTTTTTACTTTTTTCTTTTTATTTTTTTATTGTGAAAATACTGTACAGAGCGGTTACAATTACATGGGCAAGATAATGAGTACATTTCTAATCAAGCACTGTAGCCTCCTCCTTTGTTTCCCCTTCCCATCTCTTCCCATCCGTCCCCCCCTTTACTCAATCCTCCTCCCCCCCAACAAAGTTGTAAAGTTCGTTTTTTCCACATAACGACTTGTACATCTCATTGTTGCAATGGATCCACCTGTATCCCTATTTAAACGATTTGTTTTTTCCCTTCCCCTCCACAAATTATACCAACCTCAAATACAGTGAAAGCAGGGGTTATACCATGGGGGAGGGACATACAAAGCAACAAAGAAATAATCTTATAAGTGTGTTAGAAACAATCACCTGAAAGGAAAAAACATTTGAATACATATCTTAGGGTTCATTTCCCTAACATCAACTTATCTGACCTTTTCTGCTTGACTCAGACATATACTAGTTATCAGAGATGCTTTTTCTTATAGGCCTCCCTGTTATTGCAAATTAAATTAGCTGTACAGGCCTCAATATAAACATGGCACGAGATTTACATAAATGAAAACCTGTCCACACCAATCCTGATTTTTTTCAAAGCAGCAGCAGAAGTCAGATCTTGCCCCTTAATGTACTTCTCAATTGCTTTGACATAATTTCAAGTCATGTAGGTTGTTAATTTCAAAAAAGCAAGTCCAATGAAGTCTCTGAGCCAGGAGATGGGAGGCTGGGAAGCTAATGAAGGGCCCTTTGGTCCCATTTGAATGCCATTTGTCTTCCCTGAGTCACATATAAGTTGTTCTGCTAGTGGAAGTCAGATTTCCCTGGGATTGGAAAGAAGCCTGGAGATCACCTGCATTTAGGAGTGTTCTGCAGCACAACCTCTGGGCCCAGGCTCTAAGCATTTTGGAAAGGGATACTGTGAAAATGAGACAGTGTTTGGTTTGGCAGGGCGGAGGGAAAGAGCACTGTTTCATCTTAACTCCAGGGGTAAGGAGGACCACGTGAATCAAGTTTGCAGCAAAGATAACTAGAGAGAGAGAGAGAGAGAGAGAGAGAACTACTCTTCTCTGCCCTGCCCACCCCAGCCCCCTTTTTGGGTGGATCAACAGGATGTCTCTGGGAAGTGGCAGGGCCCCCAAAGGACAAAGGACCCCAGCAGGAAACAGGAAGAGCATTTGGGTTTTGGACTGAAGGCTTTGTTCACTTTGTATTTTATTGTCTAAAATAATGTTTGGCACTCAGAACACTGCTCCTCATATTTGTTCCTGGAGATCCAAGATAACAACTTCCCCACATGCAGAGTCTGCCATCACAGGCCCACCACCTGGAGCTTTCTCTTTCTCACCTGACCCAGAGCAGGGCGCTGGGAGCCTCCAGTGCCCAGGGAAGCCAAGTATAGCTAGGTCAGCTGGATCACAGTGCCCACAGCAGAAGCCCTTCACCTCTACCCCAGGACCTTTCTGCCCACTAAAGCAGTTGACTTCACTCTATCAGGGCCAGAGCTGGAGGCATTTGGGGCTTTCTGGTGGACCTCAGAGCATTCCCAATGTGTGTCCGTGACCTGGCACTCTCCCAGTGTACATAGACCTACCCATCCGACCTGAGACAAGTGACATTCAAGAGAAAAGAAGGTGCCTGTGGACAAAATTTGCTTTCTGGTGGATTCTGATATTAACAATGGTGGGTACTTCTTTGCGTGGGCCCTGGCCAGCCAGGCACTTTTTCTCTGCTGTCAGACTCCAGTTGGGGGAAAGGATCTGGGGTAACAGGCCTGTAATCTGGGAAGGACAGAAAAGGACTCCCCTCTGTAGCCCCAGCAGCAGGGAAAAGCCCTAGCCTGGCTCACCTGTACATCCCTGCTGCAGAGGATTCAGTGCAGGTGCGCTCTAACTCCTATCTTTTTCAAAGGAGCAACTGGAGTGCTGGCCTGGTACTGATTGGGAAATCCATGCCACAAGGCAGGCTTTTAAGGGGTTAATTGACTGGATGCTGATATGCAAACACCTGTTTTCTGCCAGGGAAAGCAGCCAGCCAGCACAGTCCAGTGTTGCTGCTCCCAGCCCAGGGACAGTCCCTTTCAGTTCGGAAGCTTTCTGACCTTTCTTTTCCACCAAGCGCTCGACTGAGGCAAAGAGGAGATGGCCTCTCCCTGGGACCAGTGGGGACAAATCCTTGTTTGCAAGCATCTGAGTATGAGGTGCCCTGTGAGGCTTGACCTAACCAGAAGCAAAGGGTACAATTTTGCTGGAGGTGGGAGTTTGCATATAGGAGGCCATCTCATCTGGGATACACTGAACCCCACCTTATGATGTCCTTCATTTTCCTACATGATAGAGGTGTCCGTTGCCGTTTGTGTAGCTTCTGGACGCTCCTCCTCTGGTAGTGGAATTAATGTAGTAAAGTCTATCGGTCATTCAAAGTTAAATTGATTCTTTTCCCAAACATTTCTCACTCGTTGGCACATGATTCAACATGTTAATTCATAAAAGTAATTTCAGTCCTCAGATATATAGTCAGTCCTTGGCGCTGCCGGGCGGTGTGGCAGAGAGCCATAAGCCTGGCTGGCCAAAGTGGAAGGGCGCACAGGTCAGGGTGGACCAACTGCTGCCACCAATTCAATCTCTTCCGCAAAACCACCAGCCAGATCCTCCTTCTCCTTCTTTCCCTAACACGGGCAACTCAGCAAAAACCCGCCATGGTCCACTGGGCGATGTAATACAAACCCAAACAAACAAACAAACACCAAAAAAAACCAAACAAAAAAAAAAAAAAAACGAGAGGAGGGTGAGGAACAGTTAAGACAATAACGAACGTACCCCACAAGTCCTCGCTCGTCGTGGAAACCTCATCACCCACCTGTCTCCATCCTGAACTGAAAGCTGCAGTCACCTCACACTCCTTTTGGAAAGTCTCAGTGGAGAGACTCCAATCCTTGCCTCCAGGTTCCCTGCCACGGGAGGGTGAAGCCCCTCCTAAGTTTAGAGACCTACAGCTCCTTCTCTAGTTCCAGCCGGTCCCCAGAGCAGGTCTGGCGGCTCCCGGAGCTCTGGCGCCTACATCCTCCAAAGCCCTACCCGTTATGGGCTGTGGGCATATCCTCCCGGCGCCGCCCAAGCCATGCGCACGCACAGTCACATGCATGCACACTGATGCTCTCACACTCGCTCTCACGAGCCTTTCCCTGGCTTGGCACACAGCACACTTATTTGCAGACGTTAATAACGCACTGCAAGCTAGAGAGACAAGAAAATAAAATTTATTACGGATAGAAAAGACTTAAACGAAAATTTCAAGTTACTATTTCTCTCTGGACCAAAGGGGATCCCTTCACTTTTGGGGAGGCACAATCACTCTTTTGTTCCCGCTCAGCAATGAACAGAATTGAGCAATTGGTTCGCAAGCAACTGGGTCGCAGTTTTGAGCAGGGAGGTAGAGCTGCTTCTTGCCTTCCTCTAGCCTCTGTTTCCCCATTAGCTCTGGCGGGCCGCCACTGCTTATCCGCCTCGCTCTGAGGCTTGAGCTCTGCTCGCCGCCCTCCTCGCACGGGCCTAGGGTAAGGGGAACGACAGTGACTGGACGCTATTCCTCTCCTCTTCATCCCTCTCTCCCACCAAGCCCAGTTGTGTGTCGTGCACAGGCTGCCGATTTTCACCTCCAACTGCTGTCGAGGTACCTCTTAGTGGGAAGACTTGGAGAGAAATCCTCCCATTCCGTCGCCTACAATCCTAAATCAGCTCCGTCATTTCCCAGGATTTACTCCGCGTGTCACGCCCCTCCCCGCCCTCGTGGAACCCTCGCCGCCTCTGCTCCTGAACAGGCGTACGCTTAGTTGACTCGAGGAGGAGACCCCTTAGCTGCGGGCATCACGCCAGGGCTCCCCACGAGTTTGGGCTCCTCTCCACCCCCCGCGCCCCGCCTCCACTTTTCTTTTCCTCTGCAATTCGCCGGGTCCCCAAGTGACCTCACAACTAAGGGTAGCTGCAGAACGGAAGAGCGTGTCTAAAGATTAATGTTTAGACGAAAGTTCTCAAGTAAAATTAACCCGATCCAGTTCCAATGCTCATTTGGGGTGGGGGCTGGGGCAAATTTGGGATTATGGGTCAAAGGGCCACACAGCCCCGAATACGGACACCTTCTCAGTCTCCTCTCCCCTCCCTCCCGCCTCCCCAACACTGTTGATACCCCTGGAGGCTGACTCACTAGGAACTAGGGCTCCAGCTGCCCTCCAGAATGCAAGGTGGGGGCCCTGGAGAGAAACTAGAGCCGGGAAGTGCTTCTTGAAAAGGCCCGGGGGCTCGAGCCAAGCCGCCAGTGTAGGGTTGCGGGCTCAATCAGTGGTCTTCACTCTCTCTTTCCCTTGCCCCCTGCTCCTCCCCGTATTGTGTTACTTAGTACCTTCTGAGTTGTAAATGTTTCAAAGGTTTTGTTGTTGTTGTTGTTGTTGCTGCTGCTGCTGTTGTTTTATTTTGCTTTGTTTTTTTTAAAGCGACGACTCCACATTCTGTTCAAAAGACTAGTGACCTCACATCCTAAGGAAACGTACTTACTAGCAATAAATAAGCACACATAAATTAAGTATCAGAACAGCATGTATGGTTATACTAAGCACTCACTGCTCCATGCTCAGAGGTACAGGGACCACATACTTATTTACCTATAGGTCTCTCTTGGACAAACGTATGATAATTTGGTTTTCCTAGCACGCAGTTGCAGTTTTCTACACTTTATTCAGAAGAACAGTATTTACTTATCCTTGAATTGTCTTCTCAAATTGGTGAAGCCTACTTGTACAGACAAATGACAACATTTACACTTCATACCCCATCACCTTATTCCACAACACATACCTAATTGCTCACTTAAAGTCTGAGTTGCATTCGCATTAGTATTAGTACCTAATGCACATTTCTCCTTTCCTTTGTAGACCACCCTGCCAACTCTTCACTTTTGGGACTATAAGCTGGAATGCCAAAACTTACAAAAGGGAAAAGAAAAAGAAAAGATTATGATGCCAAATGAAAGGAAAGGCAAAAATGTGGCCTTGGGATTTTTCTTTTTCCAATAATTCTGAGGAAAACATTTTCACATTGTGTTGTGTATGCCTTCCTGATAGCTATTTAAAAGCACAGCTATGAATCTTTTGGCTTTTAGTAAATAAAGGTTAAATCATTGCAATTCTAATTCTTTTTTTTTTTTCTTTTGTCTTTTTTTTTTTTTTTTTGCCAGTCCTGGGGCTTGAACTCAGGGCCTGTGCGCTGTCCTTGAGCTCTTCAGCTCCAGGCTAGCATCTGCCACTTGAGCCACAGTGCCACTTCTGGCCTTTTCTACATATGTGGTACTGAGGAATTAAACCCAGGGCTTCATACATGCTAAGAAAGCACTCTACCACAAAGCCACATTCCCAGGCCAATTCTTTTTTTTTTTTTTTAACTCTCAGATCACCTTGAGACCCAGCCTTGTGCTTATTGAAGGCCTACACAGTTGAATCAAAATCCTTACTTGTGTCTTGCATTTCTTTGGGTGGAATGCAGTCAAATGATAGTTCAATGTCTCTTAACATATATAGAACAAAAAGCCCACTTGGGTGAAGAAAACGAAATGAAGCTTTGGTTTTAATTACACTTTAGTAGAAAAGCAAATGCTCTAAAATTTTTTCAAAACAGCTTCCACAGGGTTATAGAATTAATTGTTAACAAATGAACCCAGATGAAATGCTCTTTCACCTCATAAGTAAGTAATGCTCACTATTTTCACACAACAGTTCATCTGCTTTCTGGGCAAGTGAGGGTATCACAGAACAAATGTCAGCTCAGCAAACATCAATGCTACCAGGATATCTGACTTTGTGTTTGAAGGCAGGCACAACAGAACATGGAACAGGTCCTCATTAGGGTGTAAAACACTTAAGTCTTCTGGGAAAGGGACACGAAACAACTGTTCAGAGTCACAGATGTGCAGTGAGGATGTGGTTCAGTGATAACAAGGTTCCCAGTTTTACTGTGGGGTGAGGCTGGGCAATTCTATGGGTTTAGCCCTCAGGGAACAGGTTTCAGAGAAATTACATAAAGTAATATTGAACAGTGGCTTCTTCACTCCTCTCTTCTCTCTCCCCTTTCATCCCTCTCCTTCTTTTTCCCTCCTCTCCATCCCTCTCCCTCCCCTCTCTTTCTCTCTTCTCCCCCTCCTCTCCTCTCTCATCTCCTCCCTTTCTTTCCTCTCCCTTCCCTTTCTCTCCAGTTACTTGGGAGAAAGTTAATCTTTCTCTTGGCAGTGAGTCTACATGATGCTAAAACCTCTAAATAATTCAGACTAAATTTCAGTTAAATTCTTGTTTGTGGAGTTCAGCATCAATACCTTGCCAGGACCTCAGGTTCCAAATTCAGAAACCAAGTAGCATCATTCAGTAGTTTCTGGATCCCTTTTTCAGGTCAAATACTTTATGATTGTAGAGTTGAATAATGAAATATTGTGTCCTCTAAGAATCAGTTTCTCACTCTGTGAAATGGATATAGGAACGCACAAACTTCAGAGAAACATTAAGATTCAGTGAAGAATCCAGAGCTTTCAAATAGGTCCAGTGCTAATTGCTGTGGGGACTTTACATTCACATTTACCTCCATGGGCATGGAGGGAGCCTGGCCAGCAGGGAGCCCACAACATCCCTGGGAACAAAGGTAACCTGCCATTTGAATTCTACAGCTCTAACACAGACTGGATATTAGGAACTTCAAGAGTAATTTCATAAAGGAAAACAAAAAAATTGTAGTTAATACCAGTGTGCATAAATGCTTTAAGGAAGCCTATAATTATAATAAAAACATGATCAAAATGAAAATTATGAAGCAATGAAGATTTAGAAACACTTGCCCATCAACTTTCAATAATTTTATGTAAAAACTGTATACAATGGCTTTAATATATCATACTCAACACCTTGCTTTCAGTAATTTAGCTGGGTAAAATGTATGTGAGGTGACATCAAGACACTATGTTTTATATGCACATACTGCCCTCAATCACACAGACTTTTACAGACACACACATACACACATAGCCATGTATTTTTTAGTGTCTTACACAGAAAGCGTGGTAGGTTTTTCCTGCATCAAGGGCCTTTAAAAGTTCTAATTAGCATTGTTCCTTTCAAAAAACTGTGTTTTATAAAATATAGAGAAAAGATGAAGTTTTCTTCATCAGTTAATTTAGGCCAAAATTGACCAGAATGTACAATATTTATCTACACTGGGGGAAACCATCCTCATTTTCAGTGGAACAACTTGGTGGCTCACCTACAGCGTGAGTCAATACCATATTTGACACTTTCCACTCAATAATTGAAAAATGCCCAAGCTCCATACTGAGGACAACTAACACACATTTCTAAACTGGTATGATGTTTTCAAGGAGCTGAAAGGGTTAACAATACTTTCATAAGTATAAAAGCAACACCTGGCATCCAAGTGTTTTACCTTTGGCCTATTCTTGATCTTTATTTTGAGTTGACCTTCCTTTGTCATAATACCCTCTGGAGAACTAGTCCAGACCACTCTTTCAGTTCCTTTATTCAATTGGTCCTACCTACACAAAACTAAGCTTTCCAGAATGCAAAGGACTTACCTCAAAGTTTAAAGAGACTTAGGATAGGTCGCATGCTCTGAAGATTTGAAAGGGGAATAATTAACTATTGTGCTCTACTGTGTCAACAAATTGGTGGCAAAGTCCTCATATCCTCAAATAGTCTTCATGTTCTCTAAAAGGTTTGTTTGTTTGAGTTCTTTGGAAAGAATCGTCTATGGTAGATAAATTGTCTCCAACTGAGATTTTGACTCTTACTCTGCACAGTCCATTTCAGAACCTGATCTTGCTGGACCCACTCCCAGGGAGCGGAAGAAGGTGTCTCATGTTCTTTAAAGCATCATCTCACATTTTCCCTGGGCCTCTGCCCACAATATCATCTACATGATGGCTGCTGCCTTTAAACTCTACTCCCCAGCCATACATCTTTCTCCTGCCACCTTGGAGCAGAGGCCTTTCCTTCCAACCACTTCTGTGCCAGTTGCAGGGGTTCTTTCATCTCCTTCAATGGTTCTCCTGTGTCTTATCTGACTTGTTCACCTCTCACAGCGCTTGGTAGAGAGGCTTTTGGCTGGCCTCACTTGGGAAGTAATTAGAGCTCTTTGTATGTATGTGTGTATGTATGTATCTACGTTTGTATGTGCTTATATTATATACGTATATGTTCTCACAGCACTCCACTTTTAATACATCATCTCTGTCACAATTCTATTTACAGATTCTTTTCTACAGTTGTTTATGTGCCATTTGTTTACTCATAGATTGAGAAATAAATGAGGGTAAGGATCTGGACATTTGTTTCATTCATAACCAGCACATTGTAAACACTCACTACATATTTGTTGGACAGGTAAACATAAATTTTTGGGCTGGAGAAACTGCTTGCATGCTGACCCACAAGTAACACAGAAGGCTGGAACCCAAGGTGCACATGAGGGACCCTCTGGGCTGAATTAGCCAAAACAAAATAAAACAAACAAACCACAAAACCCCAGAGGTGCTGACTAGTCAAAGCAGATGGTATATGTCGGGATGAGTAGTGAAGCGTGTCATTCAACAGAAGGGCTCCAGAGTCTGTGGCTGAGTACCAAGCTGTTCTGCCCAAGATACCATTAACCAAAATCTCTTAGAGAGAAGGTGGAGAGAAGATTGAGAGTGAGGCAGACACACTGGAGAATGATCATCAAGAGTCTTCAATAGCTCATTCATGCCCAAAACCAGCATGGGTGGCCGTTCACGCCTGTAATCCTAGCTACTCAGGAGGCCAAGATCTGAGGATTGTGGTTGGAAACCAGCCTGAGCAGAAAAGTCAAGATTCTTATCTCCAAGTAATAATCAAAAAAATGGCAGAAGTGGAGCTGTGGTTCAAGTGGTAGAATACTGGCCTTGAGCTAAAAAGCTCAGAGACGGTGCACAGACCCTTAGTACAATCCTTAGAATAGCACAGTAAGTAGTTCATTAATGCCTGTGTGTCCAGAGGAGTCTCTGACAAGCCGGCCATGGGTTGGGACCACATGGTACCATTAAGATGTGCTCTTTCCTGCCTTACCATCAGACTGGCAGACACATAGAGACATAGAGATGAGAAGCTAGTATGGTCAATTCAGCAAAGTATATACAAAGCACAAGACCATGCTCATAATGATCTCTCTAAACTTGACCCACCTACTGTGAGAGCAGCCAATACTGAGAAGAGGAGGTGAGAGAACCCATGGTCTGCACAGCAAATTCATGAAGTCTAGGGTCAAGTTAAAAAAGAAAACAGTGGGCATGCTGGGGAACAGGAAAATTATATCTCCAGTCAAGAGAAAGAATTACCAGTAGTCTTCAATCATGGGATGACCTAGACATTGCACTTTACAAAGTTTCTAAATCATCATTTTCAACGTAATAAAAGAACTGAAGGAAACTATGGCCTTAATAAATTGACATTTCAAATTCTATTTAAGAATTAGAATTATTAAGAACCACAATTGTTTTATTGTAACAACAAGGATCCTGGTTGGCTCTAATACCCAGAAGAGTAAGCGTAGCTAATTTAGGACTGGGACATATCTGGAGTGGTATAGTACTTGCCTACAAGCATGACGCCTGAGTTCAATTTAAAAAAAAAATCAACACAATACAACAAAAGTAATCAAATCAATGCAAAAAAATCAATACAATACAAAAACTAACTAATCAATACAATATCAATCGATACAAAAAGTAATTAGTTTGACGATATCAACAAAAATAATGTAACTTGAAGATAAACCATATTTGAAGACAAACTCAATAGAGCACCAGGGACCTCTGGCTTTGTATTCGTCAACTTGGAGGCTTATTAGGGAATCAAGTAGTAATAGGGAATTTTTTTTTTTTTTTTTTAAGAAAATGGCCAGAGAGGCTGGGAAGGTGGCTCAGTGGTAGAGCACTTGCCTTGCATGCCTGAGGCGCTGGGTTCGATTCCTCAGCACCACATAAGCAAAAAGAAAAAAGCCGGAAGTGGCGCTGTGGCTCAAGGGGTAGAGCGCTAGCCTTGAGCCTTGAGCTGAGGGACAGCGCCCAGGCCCAGAGTTCAGGCCCCACGACCAGACCAAAAAAAAAAAAAAAAAAAAGAAAGAAAATGGCCAGATACTTGCCTAAATTAAGGATCAAACTCCAAACAAGAAAGAACATGTGAAATATAAAGCATGTAGGTACTTTGTGGTTAATCCATGGAAAATAAGGATAAAGGGGAGATTTTGAAGTTAGAAGAAATACATACACACAAGGGAAGAGGCTATCTCCTTATGGCGCCTAGAGGCCAGAAAACAGGAAAGGACATTTATGCAACGAGGGGGATAAAAGATGAGTATCAACCCACAACCATTCTATAAGAAACAGAAATAGCCTTCCAAAAAGGACAAGAAAGGGCATTTTGCTATCAGTGAGGCTGACAGTACTTACCATGATCAAATCCAGGATGCATTATATATTTATATCAGGCAGTACATTTTAGCTGCTGTGTTTTAGTTCTTCTACTGGCAGATTGCTCTGGGTCAACATGGTGCTTTGAGCCTCAGGTGGCTTGATAAGAAGCACAACTACAAAAATAAGAAGTACTCATTTCTTAGGTATTCATTATGTATTCAGCTTTGTTAGGAAAAGAACTGTTAATAGACGCCTTCCCATATGATAGTGCAAGAAGAATCAGCATCTTCAGGATAGATTCAGAGCCACTGGCATAGGAAATGAGTCAGTGTTGTTGTTGTTGTTCTGTCCTAATTTACTTAAAGATAACTAGGAATTTAAAAGTATATCGGAACCTTTGAGATCAAATCTCTTGACATATTCCTGTAGGTACTAGACCTACCATATTCTTGCCCCTACAAATTCTAACAAATTGAATGCTAAGTTACAAATAAAGCAACAATGAAAAACAGAAACCAGCTACTCAATATGAAGGATGATACTGTTTTTATCATAATGTAAATGGAAGCACTGGGAGATTGTGAACTTTCAGAATATTTTGCCACTGATGAGTTTTTAACTCAGTCTCACCAAATTCCATGAAAATGTTGAAGCATGTAACTTGAGGGCAGATATGGGCTCGGGAGTTATGAAAGGGGTGACACTGATCATAATGCATTGTACTCAAAACCTGACTTCTAGCATTGCACCTCTTTGCAAAAAGAGGTTGTAAAGATATCTAAAGCCCCCTACCTCCCAGTTTCTAGTAGGAAATAGAATTACTACATTCCTTAAAAATACAAAATCAAGCCAGGTGCATATGGCTCACACCTGTAATCCTCGTTATTCAGGAACCTAAGATCTAAGGATCTTGATTTGAAGCCAGCCCCGTAGGAAAGTCGAGACCTTTATGATCAATAAACTACTCAGAAAAAAAGCCAGAAGTGGTGCTATGGCTCAAGTGGTAGAGAGGTAGTCTTGAGCAAAATGAAGCTCAGGGACTGCGCCCTGGCCCAGCGGCAGCAAGCCCCAGGACCAGGGTGGGAGTGGGTGGGGGAAACCATCCCATCTCTAGTACAGTGTTTGTTAGTTTATTTCTGTTGTGTCCTCAATCTTCCCAGACGTCTTTGAATGCCACAGACTAGAGGTAGAATAGATGAGTGAAAGGTCTGGCCCATCTTAATAAACAGATTGGTTTGCAAGACCAATTTAATATTCTCTATTACATTACAGCCTTTAAAATAATTTCTTCTTGCAAGAAGTTCAACTGCAGACTTTAGAGCTTGACCTGGTATATATATATATATAGTAAAAATGTTGTACAGAGTGGTTACAGTTACATGAGTAGGGTAATGAGTACATTTTGTAGCGAGTAATGTTACCGCCTCCTTTGATTTCCCCCTACCATCACTTCTCTCCCCACCTCCCCAACACCTCCGTCCCCGCTTCCCCCCGCCCCACTGCCACTGACATTGTAAAGTTCATTTTCAAAATAATGTCCTGTACATCTCTTCATCACAATGGATCAGCCTGAATCCTCATTTAAGCGTTCCACAATATCCCTTCCCCTCCCCAAATTACAAAAATATATATACAAGATGCAGAACACCTGCATCAAATCCAGTGAAAACTGGGTTATACCGTGGGGGAAGAACATACAAAAGAAACAAAAGAATCACATAGTGCATTATAAGTACATTAAAAACATTAGCAAGCAAGAAAAAAAAACTACTTGTGTCCCTCTCTTGGAGTACATTTTGCTTACATTATCTCATGTGGTCATAAGTACATAGCCTTTGACCTTCTCTGCTTGTCCTAGACATGTACTAGTCAATGCAAACAGAGAATACCAATGGGACCTATGTTTCTTTGGGCCTGACTTACTTCACTTAATATAATTTTTTTCATTTACTTGGTATCTTTATGTATAATGCTAAAATGAAACTGTATTTCTCTGAAGAATCCACCTTTAGGAGAATTGTAGTTCAAAGCCAGTCTGAGATACACAAATCAATTAATATAATTCATCACATCAACAAGAGCAAGGATAAGAACCACATGATTATCTCAATAGATGCAGAAAAGGCATTTGACAAGATCCAACACCCCTTTATGATGAAGGTTCCGGAAAAACTAGGAATCCAGGGAATATTCCTCAATACAATAAAGGCTGTATATGACAAACCTACAGACAGCATTGTACTTAATGGTGAAAAACTAAAGCCATTTCCTCTTAAATCCTTTAAGAGGACAAGGATGTCCACTCTCTCCACTTCTCTTCAATCTAATATTAGAATGCCTAGCTACGGCAATAAGACAAGATGGAAACTTTTTATAAAAGGGATCCAAATAGGGAAAGATGAAGTAAAACTCTACCTCTTTGCAGATGACATGATTTTGTATTTAAAGAATCCCACTGACTCCACACCCAAATTACTCAGGCTGATTCAAAACTTTGGCAAAGCAGCAGGGTATAAAATTAACCCTCAAAAATCAATGGCTTTTCTGTATGTCAACAATGAGAAAAGCGTGGCTGAAATCAGGAAAGCAACCCTATTTGTAATAGCCCCACCAAAAATAAAATACCTAGGAATTAATTTAACCAAAGAAGTGAAGGACCTCAATGATGAAAACTTTAAAAACCTGAAAAAGGAAATCAAAATAGAACTTAGCCTCCCATGCTCCAGGATTGGAAGGATCAACATTGTGAAAAAGGCAATACTGCCCAAGGCTATCTACAAATTCAATGCAATACCTATCAATATTCCAACCTTATTCTTCAAGGAAATAGAAGAGGCAATCCAAAAATTCATATGGAACAATAAAAGACACCGAATAGCAGAAACGATCCTTAACAGAATGAACAGTGCTGGAGGAATATCACTACCAAATTTCAAACTCTACTACAAAGCTATAGTAATCAAAACAGCTTGGTACTGGCACAAGAACAGACCTCAGGACCAATGGAATAGACTTGAAAACCAAGAATTGAACCTAAAGACGTATAGCCATCTAATCTTCGGTAAGAGGGCTAACAAAAGAGAATGGAAGAAAGACAGCCTCTTCAGTAAATGGTGCGGGCAAAATTGGTTAATCACTTGTAGAAAACTAAAACTAGATCCTGATATATCACCCTGCACCAGAATCAACTCCAAATGGATCAAAGACCTTGGACTCAAAGCAGACACTCTGAAAACATTACAGGAAGGAATAGGAGAAACCCTAGGTTTCCTTGGCACAGGCCAAAATTTTCTTAATAGAGACCCAGAAACACAACAAATCAAAGGAAGGTTGGACAAATGGGATTGCATGAAGTTGCAGAGCTTCTGCATGGCAAAGGACATAGCTAGCAAGATCAATAGAATGCCCATGGATTGGGAGAAGATCTTCACTAGCCATACAATGGACAAGGGTCTCATATCTAAAGTATACCTGGAATTCAAAAAATTAAATCCCCCAATAACAAATCCTCAAAGAAACAACTGCCCAATAAATAAGTGGGCTAAAGATATAAAGAGAAACTTCTCTGAAGAGGAAAGAAGGATGGGCAATAGACACATGAAGAAATGCTCAACCTCCCTAGCCATAAAAGAAATGCAAATCAAAACAACATTAAGATACCACCTCACCCCAGTTAGAGTGGCTAGAATCAACAACTCTAATAACAACAGATGCTGGAGGGGATATGGAGAGAAGGGAACCCTACTGTATTGTTGGTGGGAATGTATGGAGGTTTGTCAAAAGACTCCACATAGAGCTTTCCTATGACCCAGCAATCCCACTTTAGGGCATTTACCCAAATGATCACAAACAAGACCATACTAAAGCTACCAGCACAACTATGTTTATTGCAGCATTATTTACCATAGCTAAGATATGGAACCAACACTGATACCCCTCAGTAGATGAATGGATAAAAGAAAATGTGGTATATATACACAATGGAATTCTATGCCTCCATCAGAAAGAATGACATTGCCCATTTGTTAGGAAATGGAAAGACTTGGAAAAAATTATATTAAGTGAAGCAGGCCAGGCTCAAAGAAACATAGGTCCCATGGTTTCCCTTATTTGCAATAACTAGTATATGTCTGAGACAAGCAGAAAAGGTCAATAAGTCAATGTTAGGTGAAATGAACCCCAAGATAAGGATTCAAATTTTTTTTCTTTCTTGAGATTGTTTCTAACATATTTATAAGATGATTTCTTTGTGGCTTTGTATGTCCTTTCTCACGGTATAACCCCTGCTTTCATTGTATTTGATGTTGGTATAATTTGTGGAGGGAAAGGGCAAAAACAAACCATTTAAATAGGGATGCAGGTGGACCACATGCAACAATGAGATGTACAAGTCGTCATTGGTGGGGAGGGGCGGGCAGGATTGGGTGTGGGGGAGGGGAGGCGGGGAGGGGGTTGGGGAAGATGGGAAGGGATGGGAAGGGGAAAAAAGGAGGAGGCTACAATGCTTGATAAGAAATGTACTCATTATCTTGCCCATGTAATTGTAACCCCTCTGTACAGTATTTTCACAATAAAAAATAAAAATTAAAAAAAGAAATGTACTCATTAACTTGTCCATGTAATTGTAACTCCTCTGTACTGTATTTTCATAATAATAAAAAATAGAAAAAAAAAGAACTTTGGCAGGGGCAAGGCAGGGAGGTTGGGGGAAGGTTAGGTGGGTGAAGGGGGTGATGGGAAAGGATAGGAAGAGGAAACAAAGGAGGAGGCAACAATGCTTGATAAGAAATATACTCACTATGTTGCCTATGTAATTGCCACCCCTCTGTATGGTATTTTCACAATAAAAAATTAAAACAAACAAACAAACAGTCTGAGGAAGATGTCTGTGAAATCACCAACTCCGTCTATAAAAACTGAGGGCACATGTCTGCTGTTACAGCTACAATGGGAAGTGTGAAGAGGAGGATCATTGGCCTGGACTCAAATTTGAAGACATTAAAAGAAAAAAAAAAGTCAAACTGGCTGATTTGTATGACTCAAGTGATAGAGTAAGAGCAAGGCCCTGAGCTCAAATCTTAGTATTGTAAAAATAGTTAAAATATTAAAACAGTTAAAATATTTAAAAATATTATTTATAAAATTTATTTGTGGAGTACTGTATGATAATCTGTTGATGTGTACAATGTTTCCTTACTCCTAACCCAATCAGGGTAGTTAGCATTTCCATCTTCTCAGGCAATAATGATTTCTTTGTTTCAGCAACTTTGAGCTTTTCTAGTTCTTTATCAAATACGTAATAGAGTACTATAAGCTACAATCACTCTTTTGTGCTGAAGAGCACTACAAAACCTTTTCCATTTGATTGTATTTTGATTCCTACTATCCAGCCTCCTCCTATCTCCTCTTGCCCTCTCCTTCCCAGCCTATGGAGTAGAAATCTTTAGCTTTCACACACTAATAAGAACACATGTGGCACTTGTCTTTCTGCACCTGGGTTATTTCACTTAACATAATGTCTTCCAATCCCATCTGCCACTGAAAACAACAGGATGTTATATTTTCTTATGGACAAATAAGTAATAGTACATCATGTACATAAATCACATTTTCTTTATCCATTTATCTGTTTATGCAGATCATTTGACCATTTTAAAGTTGGATTATTATAATAAAATAATTATTTTGGTATTGGGACTTAAATTCAGGGTCTAGGAGCTGTCCTTTAAGCTTTTTCTGCTCAAGGCAAGCACTTTACCACTTGAGCCACAACTCCACAGCTGTGTCTTTAGGCACCTAGAAGAAGGGTAATGGTGTAGTATTACAAACACACAAAGACAATCTCAAGAACCCAAACTGGGGGAACCAGGAGTCACTTCCTCTCACAGGAAAAAGTCCCCTAGGTCTTCTCCCAGGTAGTTTTAATTATCCAGCATAATGTAAGTAGGAAAGGCAGTGAATCTCAACATAACTTATGATACTCAGCTAAGTTCCTTATTCTAAACTAAGGCCGATAATTTCTCTTAGTACAAACATCCACAAGCCAACCTTGAGCAACATCCTTAAGTATAGCTACTCCTTCTTCTTGACCTTAGATAAGGGCCAGGCTACTGTGCTCTTCTTGTACATGTTCTACACCCCACCTATGGGACTCCCATTGCATAGGCCAGGCTTTCCTGCCCTCGATGGCTTCAAATCATGATCCTCAGATCTCAGTCTCTTGTGTTGCTGGGATTACAGGCATTAGCCACCAATACCTGGCAATGTTTTGTTTGGTTTATTTTGAATTCTTTGTATATTTCAGGTACTAACCGCTTGCCAAATGTACACTCTGGAAAGATTTGCTTTCATTCTACAGGCTGGTTATTCATCACTCTGTTGTGTCTTCTCTTGGTTGTATAGAAGTTTCCGTTTGACATAATCCCATTTTTCCATTTCTGCTTTTGGTGCCAATGTTTTGGAGTCTTATTTTAAAAAGTCACTGCCTACCTTGAAGTGTTTCATTGCCTTGAAGTGTTTTCCTGGTATTTTCTTCTAGTAGCTTCATATTTTTAGTTCTTACATTTAGGCCTTTGATCTAGTTTCAGTGGATTTTTGCATATAGTGAAAGACAAGGTTAAAGTTTTAGTCTCCCTTATGTGGATATTCAGTTTCCCAGCAGCATTTAATGAGAGACTGGATTTTCTTCCTTTTTTTAAAAAAATTTTATTTATTTTTTATTGTGAAAATACTGTACAGAGGGGTTACAATTACATGGGCAAGATAATGAGTACATTTGTTTTCAAGCATTGTAGCCTCCTCTTTTTTTCCCCTTCCCATCCCTTCCCATCCCCCCCACCCTCCCTCACCCAATACTCCCCACCCCTCCTCCCTCCTACCAAAGTTGTAAAGTTCCTTTTCGATATACCAACTTGTACTTCTCATTGTTGCAACCGATTCACATGTATCCTTATTTAAACGATTTGTTTTTCCCCTTCCCCTCCACAAATTATGCCGAAATCAAATACAGTGAAAGTAGGGGTTATACTGTGGGGGAGGGACATACAAAGCAACAAAGAAATAATCTTATAAATGCATTAGAAACAATCGCATGAAAGAAAAAAAAACATTTGAATACATATCTTAGGGTTCAGTTTCCTAACATTACCTTATCTGACCTTTTCTGCTTGACTCATACAAATACGAGATATTGCAAATAAGGGAAACCATGGGACCTATGTTTCTTTGGGCTTGGCTTACTACACTTAATGTACTTTTTTCCAAGTCTTTCCATTTCCTAACAAATGGGGCAATGTCATTCTTTCTGATGGAGACATAGAATTCCATTGTGTATATATACCACATTTTCTTGATCCATTCATCTACTGAGGGGCATCTGGGTTGGTTCCATATCTTAGCTATAGCAAACAATGCTGCAATAAACATAGTTGTGCTGGTAGTTTTAGTGTGATCTTTTTTGTAAACATTTGGGTAAATGCCCAAAAGAGGGATTGCTGGGGCCTAGGGGAGCTCTATGTGGAGTCTTTTGAGGAACCTCCATACTACTTTCCAAAGTGGTTGAACAAGTTTACACTCCCACCAACAATGAAGTAAGGTTCCCTTCTGTCCACATCCCCTCCAGCATCTGTTGTTATTAGAGTTCTTGATTTTTGCCATTCTAACTGGGGTGAGGTAGTATCTCAATGTTGTTTTGATTTGCATTTCTTTTATGGCTAGGGAGGTTGAGCATTTCTTCATGTGTCTATTGCCCATCCTTCTTTCCTCTTCAGAGAAGTTTGTCTTTAAGTCTTTAGCCCACTTATTTATTGGGCAGTTGTTTCTTTGAGGATTTGTTGTTGGGGGATTTAATTTTTTGAGTTCCAAGTATATTTTAGATATGAGACCCTTGTCCATTGTATGGCTAGTGAAGATCTTCTCCCAATCCATGGGCATTCTATTGATCTTGCTAGCTATGTCCTTTGCCATGCAGAAGCTCTGCAACTTCATGCAATCCCATTTTTCCAGCCTTTCTTTGATTTGTTGTGTTTCTGGGTCTCTATTAAGAAAATTTTGGCCTGTGCCAAGGAGACCTAGGGTTTCTCCATTCCATCCTGTAATGTTTTCAGAGTGAGACTGGATTTTCTTGTATGAATATATTTTTTACACTTTTGTTAAAGATCATTTGGTGTTGGATGGGTGGATTTAGTACTTGTTTCTTTCTTTGTCCCACTAGTTGATGGGTTGGATTTTTTGTTTGTTTGTTTTTGTTTTTTGGGTTTTTTGTTTGTTTGTTTGTGTTGATTTTTGTCTGCCCAAACTACACTGGTTTGAGGTCAGTTCTTATGATACATGGTACTTTGTCTTTTTATTCATGATTGCTCCAGGTATTTGGGTGTTTTTTTTACTTTTTTTTTTTTTTTTTTGGGTCCGTCGTGAGGTCTGAACTCTTGGCCTGGGCGCTGTCCCTCAGCTCTTCAGCTCAAGGCTAATGCTCTACCACTGAGCCATAGCGCCACTTCCAGCTTTTTTCTTTTTGCTTACGTGGTGCTGAGGAATCAAACCTAGGGCCTCATGCATGCAAGGCAAGTGCTCTATCTCTGAGCCACCTTCCCAGCCCTTGGGTGTTGTTGTTTTTTTTTTTGGTAATGGTTTCTTATAAATTTTGGGACTTGCCTCTCTATATCTGTGAAAAATGACATTAGTAGTTCATGGGGATGCCATTGACTGTAAATTATTTTCAGTAGTATGAATTATTAAAACTATTAATGCTGGGAACCTTACTTCATTGTTGGTGGGAATGCAAACTTGTTCAACCACTTTGGAAAGCAGTATGGAGGTTCCTCAAAAGACTTCACATAGAGCTCCCCTATGACCCAGCAATCCCACTTTTGGGCATTTACCCAAATGTTTACAAACAAGAACACACTAAAGCTACCAGCACAACTATGTTTATTGCAGCATTATTTACCATAGCTAAGATATGGAACCAACTCAGATGCCTCTCAGTAGGTGAATGGATCAAGAAAATGTGGTATATATACACAATGGAATTCTATGTCTCCATCAGAAAGAATGACATTGCCCCATTTGTTAGGAAATGGAAAATCTTGGAAAAAATTATATTAAATGAAGTAAGCCAGGTCCAAAGAAACATAGGTCCCATGGTTTCCCTTATTTGCAATATCTAGTATATGTATGAGTCAAGCAGAAAAGGTCAGATAATGTGATGTTTGGAAAATGAACCCTTAGATGTGTATTTTAATGTTTTTTTTCTTTCATGCATTTGTTTCTAACGCATTTATAAGATTATCTCTTTGTTGCTTTGTATGTCCCTCCCCCACAGTATAACCCCTGCTTTCACTATATTTGATGTCAGTAAAACTTGTGGAGGAGATGGGGAAATACAAGTCGTTTAAGGATACAGGTGTACCTGTTACAACAATGAGAAGTACAAGTTGTCATGTTGAAAACAAGCTTTACAATGTTGGTTGTGGGGGGGAAGGATTGGGGGAGGTGGGGGGGAGGCTAGGAAGGGATCTGAAGGGTAAACAAAGGAGAAGGCTGCAATGCTTGATAAGAAATGTATGCATTATCCTATCCATGTAATTGTAACCCCTCTGTACAGTATGTTCACAAAAAAATTAAATTAAATTAAAAAAAACTATTAATGCTTATCTATGAATATAAATTTACAATTTTTATGTTCTCTTCAGATCTTTTCATAAGCATTTTATAATTTATTGTAGAGAATATTCACTCTCTTGGTTATACTTATCCCTGACCTATCACTTATTGTTATTGTTGTTGTTGTTATTGTAGAATGGAATTTCTTCTTTGATTTCTTTTTCATTAAGGTCATTATTAGTGGATATAAAAACTACTGGTTTGGGATATTGATTTTTGTATCCTTCTATTTTATCGAATTTGTTAATTGTAGTGTTTGTGTGTGTGTGTGTGTGTGTGTGTGTGTGTATGCATGCACTCATTTGTGTGTGACATTTGGGATTTCAGGATTTTCCCTCTATAAAATATTATTTTCAGGCAGAGATACTTCAACCCCCTCCTTTTCAACTGAGATGTTTTTTTTCCTTTTTTTTTTTTTTTAAACAATCTTTCTTTTTTCCTGGATGTCTTGTAAACTTATTTTATTCTGTAAAATTTCATTTTCCTTTGCTGCCTTTGTTTAGTTTATAAATTTAGATTCTTCCTTAATATTGTCTGTTGTTGATGCTCTCAGCCATGTTTTTTATTATTATGTATTAGATTTTCAGCTGCAAAATTTGGCTTTAATTCCCTTTGGCAATTCTTGCTTTGGTGAATTTTCCATCCTGCTTATGAATTTTTCTTCTCTTAATTTCAGGCCATATTCTTTTGTATACTGGAGTATCATTAAAATTATTATTATGAATTATATTTCAGGGATGTTATCCATTTCCCTTTGTTTGGTGTGTGTTGCTACAGAGCTTTTTGCAGACTTCATGTCAACCTGCTTCACATGTGACTTATGTCCCCTCATGGATTTTTGCACATCTGAAAGATCAGTTGCCCTTAAGTAGTTTTGTAGTAAAATCTGTCTCTTGGAGATGTGTTCTAAAATAGCATCTTGATGAGCAAGACTACTGGCTTTGCTTCCAGGAGGGTGGGTACACTCATGCTGGCTCCATCTAAACTATATAAAATTGTAGCTTATCGTCAGTTTAGTGGTTCCTGGTGGTGGCTCTGAGTGTAATGTCGATACCTATGGGTGGTCACCAGTTTCTATAGGTCACATGAGTGGGGTCTAGGTAGGTGCAGCATGACATGCTTGGTGGTAGGAGTGGAATGTACGCCAATATCTGCAGGTCAGGCTGTACCACTGGTCCCAGGTACTGCATTTGTCAATATCTAGGTACTATCTATACATACCTTTATGAGTTCTTGACTGGCTGAGCCACTCAGGGTGGGATCACTAAAATGCTTGCAGGGGTCAAGGTTGTGTGGACCCTTGTTGATTAGTTGGGGATGACTACCAGGTTGTTTCTCTATTTTTCTATGCTAGATGGATGAACATACTTTAAAAAATCATAATAGGGTTTGACTTCACAGACTCATGCTTGCTAGTCAATTATAGTACTTGACTGGCACAAGCCGCACTTCTTGCTCCCCTCCCACTCCTGCACTGGTTATTATGGAGATAGATTTTCAGTTCTTGCTAGGAATGCTCCTGGCCTGTGATCCTCCTACTTTCTTACTTCCCAACATAGCTAAGCTGATAGTAGGCACATGCCACCACACTCAACTACTTGTATTGAGATAGAGTCTCAAGGACTTCTCCACCTGGGCTGGCCTGGAACCATGATTCTCCTGATAGCTAGGATTAGAGACATCAGCCTCTAATAATCAGTTGAACACACATTCTTTGATTTATTGTCATTTTAAGGTATAAATCACATATACACATTTGTCAGCACACACATACAAATACAAATATATACACACACATACATACCCAGATACACACACACACACACACACACACACACACACACACACACACACACACACACAGCTTACTCAACCTCTGTTAAAGCCATGCTCTTTTCTCTTCTTGTAGATACTCATGGATGGGATTCTTTCAAAATAAAATCTATTTCAATACAAAATCTAAAAAACTGTTTTACATACTGTTGGATAGTCCTTTGTAGTCACAGAGTATTATACAAAAAAGCCAAGGCTCAACTAATTCTTATCTAGTTCATGTAGATAAATGTACTCACAGTGAAGTAATAATTGGAATATGGCCTAACATCCATTGTTGTTGTTGCTGTTAGTGGAGATTGAACTTAGTGCCAGGGCACTGTCCTTGAGCTTCCCCCTACCCCACCTCCTCAAGGGTAGTGCTCTACTACTTAGAACAACAGTTCTACTTCCAGTTTTTTAGTGGTTAATTGAGATAAAATCCCCTCCAAAAGATAAGACTTTCCTGGCCTCTTGCTTCATACCATTATCTTCAGATCTCAGCTTCTTAAGTAGCCAGGATTACAGGCATGAGCCATTGGTGCCTGACCTGAATATTCTTTCCCCTTGGCACACATACTATATCATTTTTCGAATATCTTCTCTCTGTTACTCAAGGGCCACCTTTCTGAACTTTGCATTTTGAAAATAAAAGAGTCAGTGGTGAACAGCATGCTCATCAGATGGGGTATGCTGGAGGTGCAGACTGTTACACTTACTATAAATGCACTGAACCCACCCATAAGAGTTCCAGGAAGAGCTACTCTCCAACACATTGTTACACTTGCCTTGAAGACTGGTGTTTGTTGGAATCATTTTAGACCTAAGCAAGGGAGTGTGCTGTTTTGTCCTGCAGTGGGCTCATGCAATGAGTCACCAAATAGAAATCAAAGGTTTCTTTTCTTTCTTTCAACCAGATACTGATGACTCACAACTATAATCCTAGCTATTCAGGTGACTGAGATCTAGGGACCATGGTTTGAAGCCAATACAGGCAGGAAAGTTCATGAGATTCTTTTCTACAATTAACCAACAAAAAGCAGTAAGTGCAGCTCCAGTACTAGTCTTGAGCGAAAATCTAAGTAAGAGTTCCAGACCCTGAGTTCAAGCCCCAATGCAGGTACAAAAGTGGAAACAACAGCAGACTCCCTTCAAACAGCAAAACACAACACAAGAAAACAAAAACAAACAACAGAGGAATCCACCCTAAAAGCTGGCATATACCACTGCTTATGCCTGGACATCACAAGCTCACAATGATCTGTTCAGACTGATAACTTCTCCTGAACAGAAACCTGAGATCCAGGAAGGGGTGTGATGGCTCGCCACACTTTCACAGAAAAACTAGCACTTACCAACTGACAAGTATCTCTTCAGTCTCACTTCCCCTAAGTCCCTTCACAGCCAACGAGAGACAGAATTGGGCATGCTCCCATCTCCTCACTGGTCAGCGTTCAACAAATGCTCTTCTTTTTTTTTTTTTTTTTGCAAAACCTCATGCATATAATTGGTTCACATATGTGTTTGGTAGTGAGCCCCCACTCAATATCAAGAAAGTTAACAGGACAGCAAGAAATTTCTAGATGGCTATCTGAATTCAATCTGAGTCTAGTGAAATGAGCCTGGCCTGGGACCACTTGGAATCTTATAGGTATCAACTAAACAGAAAGCTAAGGCATTTGTCTGAACTACGGTTTTGGTGGCATCATTGAATCAAGGGCACAAATGCTGCAATTTGGTGGACAGAGCCCATCACACTGAGGACTTTGATAAACTGATCCCATTTGGAGTTGGAATACTCAGCCTGAAGGGCTACACCATAGGAAAAGGACACTTGTTAAATTCAGCTTTCAGTGGGTTTACAACCCTGCTTTACATCAACCAGGTGGCCAAGAAACCCAGAACACTAGACTTTGGATTCAGGTGGTTCTAGACTGCCACCCTATCCCCCAAAGTGCTCCAGAAGGAAATAAAAATCTTCCCTAAAGGAAGGTAACTTCTATCCCATGTCTTAAAGAATTTCACATGGTTAAAAAAAATAATAAAAGACTGTATGATTACATAGGCTAAGGTATCTGAACACAAGAAGCAATATTCTTCCTGGGGAGAATGTAAAGGAATATGAGATACCAGAAACACAACTACAGTAACCCTAGGTACTGAAATAATCAGACCAGGTCCGTATTATTAGTAAATTTACTGTGCAGTGAGGGATTATACCACATTTAAGAGGTGGATAGGGAATGAAAGACCATAAAAGGAAATATGGCCACAAACATTAGAGCCACAGATTATACACTAGAAGAATCTATCACATCCTTAATTAGAGTCCTCATATGTGAAGCAAGACAGAATGAAGAAGGCACAGGCAGATAGTCCCTCAGAACTAACAAATGACATCCAAGATCTGAGGAAACCAAACCATCCTAAGTGGGATCAATAAAAGTGAATTCACAGCAGGATATGTCACAGCAAAACTTCAGAAAGCCCTAAAGGAGACAAACTTCAAACAGTGACAGAGAGTGGTAGCCAGAGAGCATTGCTTCTTCCCACTTACTTACAAGGGACAAGGAAGCTCTTGAGCATGTGCTCAAGCAAGACTGGGCTGAAGGGGAGAGGCACTTGTCTGTGGCACAATTTAGGGGATGTCAGAACATTTAGCTGTCAAGATAAACAGAAGCTCTGCCCTAAAGCAAATAGGGGCTTTACCACCAGGACAACAGAGGTCAGCACCAGGCTGACCTGTTGGTCAGTCATTCAGGAAACCTGCCTGGCTTGGGAGTTTTACATGTTTCTTAAATTGTCCTCAACAAAAATTTGCGCTCTAAGATCATGAAATAAGATTGGTGGCCCTCCCCCCACCCCCATGTCCAAAATCAATGCAAGACTTTCATTTCAAATAATCCAGTGCCTCCTCTTCTCAGGATATCAGAGAGTATGATGATATCTATAGAGATCCTTGTCTATCCTAGACTTTAGTTCAATTTCATTGTTCTATAATAGAAGATGTCTTTTTTCTCTCTCCTGAAATCAAACTATATCAACTATTTTCTGCCATCTTAACCGTTTCCAGTGAGCCCAAGGTTTCAACATCCACTCATCTGACATGCATATATACATCAGGGAAAATCAATTGTTTTAAAGATGTCCAAGGTGGAAGATACTAATATGGCAAAAGATTAACACTGTTACCAAGGAGTAGTTGTACACTTTTGGCAAAGGAAGTGTGACTTTTAAAGTATTCATTTATTTTAATTTTTTGTGAACTTTCTTTTTATATCTTTTTTGTTGTTATAAAGGTGCTATTTAGGGGGGGAGGGGGGAGGCTGGGAAGGGATGTGAAGGGTAAACAAAGGAGGAGGCTGCAATGCTTGGTAAGAAATGTACGCATTATCCTGCCCATGTAACTGTAACTCCTCTGTACAGTATGTTCACAAATAAAATTAAATTAAATTTAAAAAAAAATAAAGGTGCTATTTAACGGGGTTACAGTTACATAAGTCAGGTAAAGAGTACATTTCTTTCTTGTTGTCATTTGGTCGTGAGGCTTGAACTCAGGGCCTGGGCACTGATCCTCAGCCTTTTTGCTCAAAGCTAGTGCTCTATCACATTGAGCCACAGCACTCCTTCTGGTTTTCTGGTGGCTAATTGGAGAGAAGAATCTAACAGACTTTCCTGCCTGGGCTGGCTTCAAAGCATAATTCCCAGATCTCAGCTTCCTGAGTAGCTAGGATTACAGGGACCAGCCACCAGCACCAGACTAAGGGTACATTTCTCTTTGGACAATGCTACCCCTTCCTTGGCTCTCTCTCTCTCTCAGTTTTTCCCTCCCATCCCTAACATACATTTATCTATGTATCTACCTATCTATTTATCTATCTATCTCTGTATCTATCTATCTACCTACCTACCTATTTATTTATAATTATCATTAAGCAGTTGTTCAAAGGGGGTCCAATCAACATGGGAGTACAATGCACCTGGATCAATGTCATCCCTTTCATCATCCTCCCAGGAAGTAAGATCAATGCATATCATACGAGACTTAGATTGTTTCTCATATGCTAAAGTTAATGCTTGTCCATTTCCCAGTGAGAGGAAACTTACTTCTCATCAAACAACTGAGTAAAAACCAGTTATACTTCTGATATGAATACACAAAGCAGGTATCAGATCTTGGTGGGGAGGGAGGAAAGCATAATAATTCCGTAATTCTGGGATTATATTTACATCAGGAGGATTTCAGTTGCATATCAAAGTCATTTAGAGACAATGCACAAGTGTGTCTTCCAAGGAGCATAAATCAGCCCAATCAGCTTCCTAGGAGACAAGCTAAGAATGAGGGAAGTAAATCTGTTCCAGGTTCCAAAACTAGGACTCAGAGTGCAAATTCCTGGGAGACCATTATCTTAGTTCCTTACTGTCTCACGCACGTGCTGCCCAAAGGATTATCTTGAACATGTGACACATTTTTCCTTTAAAATGAAATTAGAACAAAGATGACTGGCCACTTGAATTCATTCTGAAAAGAGGGACATGAAGGGAAGGAAAGGCTTCCAAATAAAGGATTTGAGTAGAAACCTGAGAAAAAAACCTGAGGGAAAGCCACAGCCTTGTGGGACAGAGTCATGATCTGAAGCCCAGACCTGAAGACCAGGAGGGAGGTAGCATGGGGCATTTGACCAGCTACCAGGAGGTGGTCTATAGTGCAGAGAACAGGTGGAAGTGGCAAGTGAGGTCAGGAGCCCAATCCTCAGAATGTTCCAACCAGTCATGGGCATGCCTGATTCTGAGTCAGGGCCTGAGGACAAGCCGTGGAGGAGACTGCACTGCAGAGATCACCAGGGTTGTTCCAGAAGCCCCGCAGTGAAGCCAAAGAAAAAAAGCAAGGGACTTTGGTGCAGAGCCCCTAACAGAACCAAGTAGACAAGACTGACAATTTGTCTTTGGATTTAAAGTAAGGAAGTTATCCAGTCATTCAGAGGGAGCATGGTTGAAAATTATTGTTATTTAGAGCATTGCTGTTATTTAGAGCATTCAGGCAAAGTGGGGACTCAGTCCATATAGTCTCCCAAAGTGACCTTCAGATAGGCCAACAACTCACTTATGCTTAAAATACATACACAGCTGGGGCCTCAGCACCAAGACCCCAACTTCAGTACTGAAGCCTGGATAGAGACAGCTCACTCCACTCTGCATCTAGGTTGCCATGGCAGGTCATCAGACTTATGTAAATGCAGGTAATGACCAAGGAAAGGCAAAGGTGGAACAGTGCTCTTTTCTTATGTAGCCTCTAGACCATGTATTCTTTAGTCAATAGGTGACCTTTCAGTCAATGGGGTCATTCAATTTAGAAACAGTGGTTACTCCAAGGAAAATGCTGCATCAGCTTGCATTCACAGGTGAGAAGGCAAGATGCCCCTGAGACCTGAAGGAGGGCAGTTCAAGCCCAGGCAGTAGCAAACCTTCATTTCCCTCAACTTGAAAAGCAGCTTCCATCCATTAGCCTCAGGTGTGATTTCTGGTTTTGTTCTTTTCATTTTAGTAGTTGTGAGGAAACCCCACTGTAGCAATGATTTTGTAATGGAGGAAGCTCCAAGGGGGAAGAATGTTTGTGGGAGTGGCTGTGGCTTCTATATGTATCTGGAATCTGTCTACTGCGGATAGGAATTGGTGCCTTATTACTTACTAGTGTCAAGAAGACTTGCAACTGTGGTGTTTGGCACTGTCCAGGGGCAGTTACATGTAGCACTCTGCATGTATCCATGTTGGATATAGTCCTTTACCACACAGTTTTCCTTCCTTTACCTTCTGCATCTCTTCCTGTACTACAGAGCCTAGGATCCATCCCTCTGGAGCTAGGATTCCCAACATCACTTATATTTCCCTACTCAGAGGTTTTCTTACCCATGGGAGACTCCAAGGAAGAGGTGAGTGAAAGCTTGTAGCACTGGAACATTCCCTGCTCACTGGCAAGGTACATTAATGCTGCTTCTCCACCCAGGCTCCTCAGACATGGAACAAAGCTGTTGGTTAGGGTTCTGCTGAGATTCCAGTTTGTGTATGAGAAATGTATCAAACATATGCCCTTCAAGCCACAGTTTTGGAAGGGGACTTCAACATAGCCTAGGGGGTCTGGGCCTGAAAGGAGGCAGTGCCTAATGAAGGACTCTTGGCACCAATTTTGTTTCTGGCATCTCACCTTATCTCACAATTAATATTCTGTTATCACAAATCATTGCACCTCTGAGGAGGTCCCAAAGATGTTTTGGTAATGGAACAAAGCGCAAATAATATTTACTGGCCACAGTCCTCTCTTACTGGCCCAGCATCCATGGACTCTGAGGATGGAGTGAAATTAGTGTCCTTTCCTTAGTGGAAATGCACAGAAACTTCTGGCTCTTACCCATGCACTACACCTAAGCGGAGGGGGAAGAAGGTGGGGGGAGTATCCAGGAAGCCATGTGTGCTCAGAGCCCTATCACCTGTGCATTCATAGCAATGAGAAAACTCTTCCAGAATGCAGATTATAGGTATTCACTGGTTTGCTTCATGACTCTTTAGAAAGGTCTCATTTCTCTGGTATTGATTTCCTTGATCTCTCCAGCCAGGCCTTTGAGCAAGGAGCAACATTAGCCCACAAGATGCAGGCAACAGTCTTCCTAGGACCAAGAACCCAGTATGTTCTGGAGATACTAAATGCTGCTCCTACTCCTTCAGGGAGCTCTGGAGATAATACCCGAACATGTGGACTTTCACCAAAACTGGGCATTGGCTTTAGCTCATCTGGCTTGGAAACTGGCATTTTTCTTAGGCTTTCACCACATTTGAAAAACTCCCTGGGTATGAAATTATATCAATCAGATTGTCTCCTTGAGTCAGGCATAGAAATCTACTGCGCATGATAAAATACTTTCTTCTAGAGGTGTGTGTGTGTGTGTGTGTGTGTGTGTGTGCGCGTGCGCGCGCACCACGTGCACATGCATGCGCGTACACTCACAATGCTGGTGAAGTGAGGTTTGGATCCTTAAAAATTCTGTGAAAAAAATCTCATTTCCACTGATATACGGGAATCCAGCTGCAGTGGCCCAAGGACCAAAACCACAGCAAGTACATTTTTTGCAGGCTTCCTGTTGCCAGTTCCCACTTTCAGACAGGCGTGGGATTCTGACCATGGCTGGGAGTTGCTCCTAGAGGGCAGAACCTCATTTAGACCCAGATAGATATTACTAAGATTTACTCTGGAGGACCCTGTTCTCTCCTGTTTGGCTCAGAAGGTCAGCATCTTTAAAACAATATTTGGACAGTGCAAATATTGTTGCTTGTGCCCAAGATGACCTGAGCCAGCAGAGTCTCACACATTCCTGTTGGGACCAGTATCTGTTGGACCTACAGATTCTTACAGATTCTTGTCTGCTTTCTCAGAGAATTCATGCCTGCTTGGACACACTGACCACACGTACCTTTTCCTCTTATCAAAACAGTGGTGGAGGTGGAGACATATGGGGCAGAGAGGTTACAAGAGGCAGGGACCATGCAGTGCTTCAAATAGAGCAGGAAAGAACCATTTGTTCAAATGGAATGCGAAGAGGCCTCTTGGAAAGAGTGTGGTAGGGACTTATGCTGCTTGGGAATGGCTGTGTGTGTATGGGGTGGGAGGGTTTGGAGGGAGAGGAATCTCCTGTACCTTGTGCCCCCAGGTGCTGGGCACCACACAGATTTGCCAAGAGTGGCCTGCCAGACGAGTATGCCCACAGCAGATAGGGATCAGGGAAGGTTTGTGCTGTCCTACCTCTCCCCCCCCCTTTTCTTGCCTGGGCCCATGCCCTGAAATACTAGGACAGCCCTGGGTCCAACAAGAAGCAGGCAAGGAGGAGGAGAGGGAAGGGGGACTCTGGTCATACCTTGTGCTCTCTAGGGCTCTAGGCAGCAGCAGGCCTTCACTGCGGGGGAAATGATTGCCATTCATTATTTGCTGGGGGAAACTGTGGGATAGCACATTGCCTAAAGGAAGCTCAGTAAGCTCCATCCACTCAGGGTCCTTCAAGGAGTGTGATGACAGATGCCCTACAGACCTATGATCCTCACCCCCTCCCCCTTGCCCGTCTCTACCTACAGCTCTGATTTTCTACATACACAAGCAAACAAAATAATGTTCTCTGTGGAACTATAACATGGCAAGGATTTACCCTTTTTCTTCCCTTTTGGCCTAGTGTCTTATGTAGAAGATTTCAACCTTGCAGAAAACCTGAAACAAAGATACATAGAGCCCTTTATATTTCAGAAGCTGTGAACACTTCTCCAAGTTTGCATAGTCCTTCTGGCTATGTGTATGTGTAGCTGTGTGGGTTGTGTGTGAGGCCTTGTTATGTTTTTATTCTTTGGTCAACATCTGAAAGTTACCTGATGATTTAAGGTCCCATCACTCTCCCATATTGTCATGCATAATGACATCTCCTATACCAACAAAAATTATTACCAAGCCAGGAGACAACCTCAACGCAAGAAGTGCTTCTAGCTCTATAGTCCATGGGCGTATTTTCCCAACTGTCTCTAGAAGCTGTGTCTGTAGACTTTTCCCAAAATATAGGTGCAACCAAGGATGATTGGCAGTCCTTACTGGCCATGCACTTAGCTTTGTTTTAATCTCCCATTTTTATTTTTGCTTTTGCTCTTTGTTTTTGGTTTTCAGCTTTTGTGATGCTGTGCTTTGTGACATGCTAGGCCAATGGTTTCTGTCTCTGTTTCTGTTTCTCTCTCTCTATCTGCACATATATTTATATATATGTATATATGTGTGTATATATGTACTTATATATACTTATATTTATATATACTTACACACATATATACTCATATATATGCTCATATGTATTTATACATATTTACTTATATAATATACACTCGTAATACTCATATCTTCTATGTGTGCATATACTTATATTTACTTATGTATGTGTATATATACATATAGGTACTTAAACTCAACATTTATCATAGATATAAATATATGTATACAGACCTGTAAAATTTAAACTAAACATACAAAGAAGGGAAGGCTTCATTTATCGCAACATAAAGAATCAAACAGCGTTGTGCTTCAGTTGACTCAACATCACAGTGTGTATTCAAGCCACAAAACCTCAGGCCACAAAAGCCAAAATAAAAAAGGGGACTATGTCAAACTAAGCTGTTTCTACTCAATAAAGGAAGCAAAGAAGGCAGCCAATAGAATGGGAGAAAAGTTTGTAAGCCACATATCAGGTAAGGGGTTACAATCCAAAAAGGTAAGGGGTTACAATCCAAAAACGTTAAAGAACCCTGGCAATTCAGCCAAAAAATAATCTGGTTTAAAAATTGGGCACACAATGAAATATATCTCAGAATTAGCAGAATGGCTCTTAACAGAAAGGGTCCATGATGAGCATTGGTGAGGGTATGGGGGAAGGAAATCTTAAGAGATGTTTGGGAGTGTGTCTTGGTGAGAGCATGGAACCAAGTGGACATTACATATGCGAAACAAGCTAAACCTAGAAAGAAAAATATTACATGATGCTACTTAAGTGGAATCTAAGCTGAGAGAGAGAGGGAAAGAAAGGAAAAGAAAGACACAGAGGGAGTAAGAGAGAGCGATGAGAGAGAGAGAGACACACACACGGAGAGAGAGAATGAGTGGCTGAGAAAGGAAATAAGGAGAGATGGGTTAAATGATTTTAAAAGATAGGCATGTAGGATGAATACCCTGGAGACCTAATATAAACACTGTAGGACTGTAGTTTATAATAGTGAATTTATACTAGAAAGTAATAGACACTGAAGTGTATGAGTCTCCGAAATTGCTTGTGGTATTAAATAGGCATTAAAAGCCCTGCTTCTTCCAGAAAGGTCAACATCTAACTTAAACAATTTTTTTTTTGGTGAAGTTTGAATTCAGGGTGGTTTTGTTTTGTTTTATTTTGCACATGAGCCATTTGCATTTGAGACTGTTTAGTATGCACAAGGATGAAGATAATCAGGAGATAGTTTTAAGAGCTTCTCAGGGGAGGCAGTTGGTTTAGGACAGCTTTGTCTGCACAGCAGTGAGTGAGCAGCACAAATGAGCACAAACAATGGTTCAGGAAGCAGCAACAGCCTTGCTTTTAGGAAGCAAACTATTTGAGTTACTGATACATTCCCTGCCTTTTCTTTTTCTATGCATAGTTTCTGCAGGAGGTGTAGGTAGATATTCAGACAAGCCTTGCACTCATGTCACAGGAAGGTGACAAAGCAAATATGTTGTTCTTGAAGATGCTGGCTTTCCAACAGAGATTCTATGCCAACTATCGGGAACCTTACTCTTTTTTTTTTTTTTTGACATTTTTTTTTTAATTGTAAAGATACTATACAGAGGGTTACAGTTACATGAGTGAGGTAATGAGTACACTTCCTCTTGAACATTGTTACCCCCTCCATTGTTTTCCCCCTACCATCCCCTCCCTCCCTCCCTTCCCCAAGGTTCTTTTTTTTTTTGATTGTGATTAAGTGATTACATAATTTCAAAGTCACAAGTTCATTCTAACTTTCCTGGAGCAAATTGTCTATCACAGTCTGTAATATATAACAGTGTTCACATGTTATATACCATATTTGTGATCAGCAGCATGGGGATATTTAGTAGTGGTTCAACCAGATGAGCAGTTCTTTGTTTCTTAAGTCCTGTTAGTTTTGTCGTATCACCTAACATTTTGGATTTAGCATCCACTTATCAGGGAGACCATGTACCGTTTGTCTCTTCGCTCTTGGCTTACCTCGCTCAACATGATTCCTTCTAGCTCCATCCATTTCCCTGCAAATGCCATTATTTTGTCATTTCTAATGGCTGCATAATATTCCATTCTGTATAGATACCACAAGTTTTGGATCCATTCATCTGTGGTGGGGCATCTGGGTTGTTTCCATATCCTAGCTATTGCGAACAGTGCTGCAATAAACATGGAGGTGCACATGTCCTTGTATATTGGTTCCTGTTGTTCAGGGTAGATGCCTAGAAGTGGTATGACTGGGTCGTAAGGGAGATCAATCTTTAGCTTTCTAAGGACCCTCCAGACTGCTTTCCAAAGTGATTGTATAAGTGTACATTCCCACCAGCAGTGTAATAGGGTTCCTCTTTCTCCACATCCCCTCCAGCATTTGTCGTTGGCTGATTTGTGGATGTGGGACATTCTGACTGGGGTAAGGTGGTATCTCAGGGTTGTCTTTATTTGCATTTCCTTCACCACCAGGGATGATGAACATTTCCTCATGTGTTTCTTTGCCAATTTTATTTCTTCATCTGAGAAGTCCCTCTTTAGTTCCCTTGCCCATTTAGTAATTGGTTTGTTAGGTTTGGGAGGGATTAGTTTCTTGAGTTCCCTGTATATACAGGATGTTAACCCCTTGTCTGGTATATTGCTGGTAAATATTTTTTCTCAATTAGTTGGTTGTCTTTCTAGCTTAGTTGCGATAGATTTAGCTGTGCAGAAGCTTTTTATTTTAAGGTAGTCCCATTTGTCGAGTCTCTCTCCAACTTGTTGTGACCCTGGGACTCTGTTCAGGAAGTTCCTTCCTGTGCCTATTAGTTCAAGTGTCTCTCCTACTCTGTCCTGCAGTAGTTTCAGAGATTCAGGTTTAATGTTAAGGTCTTTAATCCATTTTGAGTTGATGTTGGTGCATGGTGATAGGCTAGGGTCCACTTTTAGTTTTCTGCATGTGGCTGCCCAGTTTTCCCAGCACCAGCGGTTGAAGAGGCTGTGTTTCTTCCATTGTATGTCTTTGGCTCCTTTGTTGAATATCAGCTGGCTGTAGGCCTGTGGATTTATATCTGGATCTTCTATTCTGTTCCATTGGTCTTCGGGTCTGTGTTTGTGCCAGTACCATGCTGTCTTTGTTATTATAGCTCTGTAGTAGAGTTTGAAGTTCGGCATGGATAGCCCTCCCATATTGTCTTTATCCCCTAGAATTGTTTTGGCTATTCTAGGTCTTTTGTTGTTCCATATAAATTTTTGGACTGTTTTCTGTATTTCAGTGATGTACGTCATTGGGATTTTAATAGGAATTGCATTGAATTTGTATATTAGTTTTGGAAGTATTACCATCTTTACTATATTAAGTCGGCCTATCCAGGAGCATGGGAGGTCTTTCCATTTCCTAGTGTCTTCTGCAATTTCTTTCTTTAACTTTTTATAGTTCTCATTAAATAGTTCTTTTACATCTTTGGTTAGGTTAATTCCTAAATATTTTATTTTATGGGAGGTTATTGTGAATGGGGTTGCTCCCTTTATTTCCCTCTCTTCCTGTACATTATCAGTGTATAGGAAGGCAACTGATTTTTGTGGGTTTATTTTGTATCCTGCTATTTTGCCGAAGTGACTTATGATTTCTAAAAGTTTGGGGATGGAGTTTTTGGGATCGTGGAGGTATAGTATCATGTCGTCTGCAAAAAGGGATAGTTTAACTTCTTCTTTCCCTATGTGGATCCCTTTAATGTCTTTTTCTTGCCTTATTGCCCTGGCTAAGGGTTCTAGGACTATGTTGAAGAGGAGTGGAGACAGTGGGCATCCTTGCCTTGTTCCTGATTTTAGGAGGATTGGTTGTAGCTTTTCCCCATTAAGTATAATATTGGCTATTGGTCTGTCATAAATGGCTTTTATTGTTTTTAGAAATGTTCCTTCTATTCCTATTTTCTCCAGAGCTTTTAGCATGAATGTATGTTGAATTTTATCAAAGGCCTTTTCTGCATCTGTGGCGATAATCATGTGATTCTTGACCTTGGCTCTGTTGATATGTTGGATTACATTTATTGACTTACGTATGTTAAACCATCCCTGTGTCTCTGGGATGAAGCCTACCTGATCATAGTGTATTATTTTTTTTATGTGTTTCTGGATTCTGTTAACTAGAATCTTGTTAAGGATCTTTGCATCTGTGTTCATCAAGGAAATTGGCCTGTAATTCTCCTTTTTGGTTGGGTCTTTGCCTGGTTTGGGGATGAGTGTGATATTGGCTTCATAGAATGAGTTTGGGATAGCTCCCTCCTTCTCTGTTTCTCTAAAGAGCTTGAGGAGTATGGGTATTAGTTCTTGTTTAAAGGTCTTATAGAATTCTGCTGTGAATCCATCTGGTCCTGGGCTTTTTTATGTTGGAAGACTTTTGATAGCTTCCTGTATCTCATTATAGGATATTGGCTTATTTAATTGGTTAACTTCTTCTTTGCTCAGTTTGGGTAACTTGTATTTCTCTAAAAATGCATCCATTTCTGCCAGATTTTCTTCCTTTAGAGAGTATAGCTTTTGAAAATAGTCTGTTAGAATTGTTTGGATATCTTGGGTATGTGTTGTGATGTTTCCGGTGGCATCCCTAATCCTATTAATATGGGTTTCCTCTCTTCTTTTTTTAATTAATCTTGCCAACGGGCCATCAATTTTGTTTATTTTTTCAAAGAACCAGCTTTTTGTTTGGTTTATTTTGGTTATGGTTTTCTGACTTTCTAATTGGTTAATCTCTGCTCTTAATTTGGTTATCTGGCCTCGTCTAGTAGCTTTAGGTCCCATTTTTTCTTGTTTTTCTAGCTGTTTTAGTTGCAACATGAGATTATTTACTTGGTCTGTCTCCATTCTCTTGATGTGGGCACTGAGGGCAATAAATTAGCCCCTCAGGACTGCTTTTGCTGTGTCCCACAAGTTTCTTTGTGAGGTGTTTTCATTTTCATTGAGTTGTAGGAAATGCTTTATTTCTTCAATAAAGCATTCAATTTCCATGTATTAGAGAAATTTCTGCGGTATGCTTTGTTATTGAGAGCTAGCTTGATTCCACTGTGGTCAGATAGGATACAGGGGATTATGTCGATCCCTTTGTATTTGCTTAAGTTCCTTGCATGAACTATGATATGGTCTATTTTGGAGAAAGTTCCATGAGCTGCTGAGAAGAATGTGTACTGTTTTGTTTTAGGGTGAAATACTCGGTAGATGTCAGTTAATTCCACTTGAAGTATGGCCTCACTTAATTCGGTAGCTTCTTTGCCAGTCCTCTGGTTGGTAGACCTGTCCTTTGGTGAGAGTGGCGTGTTAAAGTCTCCTAGTATTATCGTATTGGGATCTATTTTATTCTGTAAGTTTGAGAGCATTTGTTTGACATATCTGGGTGCACCAATATTTGGGGCATATAAGTTGATGATGGTTATATCCTCCTCTTGGATTGTTCCCTTTATTAATATGTAGTGTCCGTCCTTGTCTTTCTGTACTGATTTTAATGAAAAGTTTATTTTGTCAGATATCAGGATAGCTACACCTGCTTTCTTACTGGGGGCATTTGATTGGTAGATCCTTTTCCACCCCTTCACTCTGAGTTTGTTTGTATGTTTGGCTGAGAGGTGGGTCTCCTGAAGGCAACAGATGGATGGGTCTTGTTTTCTGATCCAGTCCTCAGTTCGTTTTCTTTTAATTGGCAAATTCAGCCCATTTATATTAAGAGAAAGTATAGAGAGATGCATTGTTGTCCCTGCCATTCCGTTTTCCTAAGTTTTTCTTCTTTCCTTTCCTCCTGTGCTTGCTCAGTTAGACTTTGAGTAATGCCTGTTTGGGGCAGGTCCCAGTTCCTGGTTGCTTTCTTCAGGTTGTGTCCCCCCCTCTTAGAATTCTTTGTAATGCTGGCTTAATGTTTATGTATTCATTTAGTTTTTCTTTGCTATTAAAAGTTTTCAGTTCTCCATCGAATGTGAATGCTAGCTTGCCGCGTATATCAGTCTGGGTTGGCAGTTATTGGCTCTCAGGGCTCGTACGGTGCTTTCCCAGGCTTTTCTTGCATTCATTGTTTGTGTGGAGAGATCTGCAGTGATTCTAATTTTTTTCCCGTTGTAGTATAGCTCCTTCTTCATTTTTGCTGCATGCAGGATTGTTTCCTTATTATTCAGATCTATCATTTTTACTATAATGTGTCTAGAAGTGTTTCTCCGGGGATCTTGCTTGTTGGGGGTTCTATAAGCTTGTGTAATGTAGTTAAGATGGTCGTTTTTGAGGTGGGGAAATTTTCATTGATTATCTTGTTAAATAGGAGTTGCATTCCCTTGCTCTGGAATTCCTCCTGTTCGTCCACTCCGATTATGCGAAGGTTAAATTTCTTGGCATTATCTGCTTGCTCTTGAATTTCCCTTTGGTTTAATTTGAGTGATTTTTCCATATCTGTCACTTTTTGGTCCAGTTGGTGTATTCTGTCTTCTGTATCTGACACTCTACCTTCCATTTCATTCACTCTGTTGACCGTGGCTTCTATTGTGGTTTGCATGGAGGAAATGGATCCCTTTATGGATTCAATGTTGGTTCTCAGAGTACTGATCTCACCTCATTGAGAGGTGAGATCAGTATGCATTACCTCTAATTTGGCATTTATCTCACGTCTTACTGAGGTTTGTGCAGCTTCTATTTTTGCATCCAACTTTTGTTTGATATCCTGTATCTCTTTTGATAGTTCATCCTTGTGCTCTTTCAATTTCTGATCCATGTCTCGCTTTATTTCTTGAGTCATTGCCTCCAGCAACCCTTGGATGTAGCTTTTGTCTTCCATTCCTGCTTTGCTCCCACTGGGGCTCTCCCCTGCGTGGCTGCTGGCTTTTGAGGTGAGCTTGCTGTCCTGGGTGGTGGTAAACCTTGTGATTTTTCTCTGTGATTTTCGCATGGGGGTTCAGGAGACTGCTCTTCAATTTTGTTTTGGTGTGTCTGTCTTTGCTTGGTTGCTGATTCTGTATTGGTAGAGAGAGTCTGTGCCTGATCTGGGTTCTGTTGGGAGCCTATTTCCAGCTGCTATTCTGACTTACTTAGGATTCTCAGCTCTCTGCTGTAGATTGCTGGCAATTCCCGCCTTTGGAAGGGTTGAGCAGCCTAGACTGCTTGTGTTTGTTCCTACGGGTGCTCTTGGGAAGATCAGATGCTCTGGATGCACTCTCCCAAATACTGGAGTCTGCTATGGGCTCCTGATGTGTTTTTGTTTGTTTTGGGCTGGTTGTGGGCTTGAACTCTAGGTTTGGGTGCTGTCCCTCAGCTCTTCAGCTCAAGGCTGGCACCCTACCATTTGAGCCACAGCACCACTTCTGACCCTTTTTGCTTTTGTGATGCTGAGGAATCAGATCCAGGGCCTCATACATCCAAGACTATCATTCTATTGCTGAGCCGCCTTATCAGCCTGAGCTCCTGCTTACTATCAGGTGCTGGCAGCCTGTGTTGCCCAATTCCCAGCCTAGGGTATATGGGTGGAGTTTTGGTGGGGTTTGGGCTTCTCTTGTCCTGAGCCTCCAGGTCTTTTGTTGTCACAGGCATGCTTCCCGGGGAGTGCTGTTTCCTGGTTTTCTCCCCTCTGTTGAGGCATATGCTCAGCTTTTTACTTCAGTTGGGAGGAGTTGGTTGTGTTGTTCAGGCACCGGATCCCCGGGCCTGGTTCCGGCCCCAGCCTTGAGCGCGCTCGTTAGGCCTGTGCTGATGTGTATACCACCTAGGTATGCAGCCTGGAGGACACAGTTCAAATTTCTTCTACTGTTGGTAGTCTTGACCCAGGGGCGTTGTTCCTGGCTTGGGCATTTAAGCTCCCTTCCAGGGGCACTCTTGCTCTGGCCTGGCCAGCAGAGTGTGCTCGACCGGCTGGTGGAGCTCTCGAACAGTTCCCAGTTTTAGTGGGTCCTGTGGTCCGGGTGTTGGGGTAGGGAGTCTAGGTCAGGGTCTGGGGATTCCCTCCAGCTCTGGTCTCCCTTGAGGGATACACTGTCCCCTGTGGAGTACTCACCCTGGAGCTGGTTGTTTCTGTGTGGTGTAGGTCGTCAGTTGTTGTTGCAATCCGAGTTCAGTTGGGGTGGTAGCTGGCTGGGTTGCGCGGCCCCCGCCGGGTCGTTGCGATCGCTATTGGGCGGGTGGTCTGCCGACAGGTCCCTTTGTCACGCTGCTGGTGCCCGGCGGCTTTGGTGGGATGGAGCCTCTCCGCTCCCGTGGAGAGTGAGGGGTGGGGGTGGGATCCTTGTGGAGACTCCCGGCTGGTAGGTTTCTCTGTTCCTGGTGATCTGCTGTTCTGTCTGGTGATCTGCAAGCGGCCCCCTGTGTCTCTGGGGCTCCGGCAGCCCCCCGCCGGGCCGGCTGGCCGGCGGCTTGGCGCACTGCCGCGTGGCCAGTAAAGGTTGGGGGAGGGGTCTTCATTCTTCTCTGTTCTGAAATTCTTCTTTTCCTCTCTTTCTTTTTTTGTTATTTTCCACCTCTGGTTTTTCTCTGAGTGTTCGTCTTTTTGTTGTTGTCGGTCTCTTGGGGAGATTAAGCGTTGGAACTCGAACTCTCTTTTTGGTTGGAGAGAGCTGTGGCGTTTCCCTACTGCCCCGTCGCCATCTTGGTCCCCCCTCTCAACCTTACTCTTTTTTAAACTGTGCTAAGGAAATGTCCTGAACATGTTCTATAAGCATATCCCACATTCAAAGTCAGGGTGGAACCCCTTAGATTCTTTTCTGAGCACGTCATTTTCATGCACAGCAGTGCACCTACTGAGAAACAGCATCACTATGCGATAACCAAAACCTCTGAAATGTCATAGGCATTTTGCCCAAAGTCACATCAGGATCCAGGGAGGGGCCAGAGGAAGAAGGCTGCTCTGACAGCTTTGGTTGAGGGAGATGTCATTTCACAGCCAATTCTGTGTGTGTGTGTATGTGTGTGTGTGTGTGTGTGTGTGTGTGTGTATGTATGTTAGTGTGTGTGTGTGTATCCCATCACAGTAAGGACAGCTATTCCCTGATGTATATCCAGCAGGGCCTAGACCTAGGACATCAGACTTGGACAGCCCAGTGTGAAAGATAATTTTGAAGCCACAGTTAAATTATGAGAACCCAAAATGAACTGGGTCAGAAGAGGCTGGTCAAAAGAATGGAAGGTACGGGCATCTTCTCTCTACAGGTTCTATGTCTACATGGTACTGTCTATCTCACCTATGTTATGCAGTGACACATGTGCAGAAGGTGCATCCTTAGTCACTCAGACAAGACACTTTCTCAGTCTGGTGACAACTCTGTTCCTATTCTCCCCCAAGGTCACAATCTGTCCAAACACACAGGCTCAAGAAGCAAGCCCTTACAAGTGACACTGCAAGTAAGCACATGTCCTTGGGTGAGCCAGCACTTGGCTTCTTAACTTCTGATTCCAGACTTGAGCCTGTCAGCAGCTTGGTCTGATCTGGGGCCCTTGGAGGTAGCAGCAATGGTGGTAATCAGAAGAGGGGACAGGCAGCAAAGACCTGAATGACTTCCAGAGTATCTGAGCCCTTTTCTGACCTCAGCAGGAGGAACAATGGGCTGAGATCAGTGTCTCAGTTGAATCAAACCTCAATGGCTACCAACTCTGCTGGCTTTTCCTGACTTCCAGGATTTCATCTGAGCAGGAGCTAGACAGCTCTTAGCTAGACAGGCTGTTCATAAGCATGAAGAAAAGTACCACACAGGTGGTCATAGCTCACTGTCCTCTTTAGGACAGAGTGGGAGGAAAGGAGAGGAACAAAGAGTGAACTGAGGAGTAAGAAAATCAGATATACATATATGTGTGTGTGTGTGTGTATAGTACATATATAATATATATATAGTATATATATAGTATATATAGTATGTAATTTGTATGTAATATATTATATAATACATATAATGGGAAATGTGAACAAGAAGATGGAAAATTAAATTTCAGAAGACTCTGTTCCAGATAGATTGGGCTTTAAGGCTTGTCTTTCCGGGTCCATTACCAGCTTCTTAGTCTCTGTCAAGCCCAACAGGTGGCAGGATCATGTTTCTAGGTGGTCGGTACACATGGCCAAGGGCTTTACACACAGTTGAGGGTTAAGGACAGGATGCAGCACCTGGGCTGCCGGGCCAATGAGCACTCAGCACCTCTTCAATGTTTTGGGCCTAGTTACAGCAAGAGAATAGCAGTCACTGCAAATCTTTGTGGCCCAAGGTCTGAGGGCTTCTGTCAGAGTATCCTCCAGAACCACCAAGGTGGCTGAAGGACCAGTGCCCGCTTCCAGGTACTGAAGAAATGCACAGGGATTATCTGGGGGCTCTGAGATTCATAGATATTCAGTAAGGGAGTAGGAGTTAGCATAGTCTGTGCTTGATGGGTGGCTTACCAGGTGCTCTCATACTCAGCTCAAGTCTAGTTGTATGCTGAGCTGGATTCTAGTTGAGTCCTTTCTGACTGCATCATGTCACTTTCCTGGGGTTGATGTGACAAGTATCAAGACCATGTGGCTTAAATACAGAAATGTGTACTCTCATGGGTCTGGAGGCCAGAAGTCCAACCCAAAGTGAGCCTGAGGGAGGACTGATGCCAGGACCGTGTCCTGGAGTTGGAGATGTCATCTTATAGTCACATGTGCTTTCCTGGTCTGTGTCAATATTCAAATCTTAGAGGGATACCAGTCATATCAGAACTCACATGAGGACCCATCAAATGACCTCCCTTTATTTGATTATCTCATCTTCATTAAGATATAATCAACTGATAAAAATTGGATAAACTCAAGATGTAAAGTATAAGTATAATTGTGAAATAATCTCTACAATTAGACTATTTGTCTACTATCATGTATAATTAATTGCCCTTCTTTTCCCCCTGTCCCTTCCTTTCTTTCCTTTCCCTTCCTCTCTTTTGTCCAGTACAAACTGTTGCAATTTACCCTGTTAAGGTAGATCACACTGTTCACTGTATTCATTCTGTTGTAATCTGGATTCCAGAGCCTTACATTCTACTACCTGCAATTTTATACTATTTGACCACTGTGTCTCCAATTTCCCCTTCCTCTAGGTCTTGGCTACCACCTTGCACTCTCTGCTTTTGTGGATGTGACTGTTTTAAATTTATTGTGTATTTAAGTCACAAAGAATTTCTTCTTTCTTGCTTGGTTTATGACTCTTAGCACAATGCCCCCAATGGCATTTTTTTTATAAATTATAAGTGTGACATACAGAGGGGCTACAGTTACAAAAGTAAGGTAATGAGTACATTTTTTGCCAAAAATTGTTATCAGCCCCTCCTTTATTTTCTCCCATGTTCCCTCCCCCTCCGCCCCCGGCTCCTCTTACCCCCAAGTTGTGAAGTTCATTTCCAACATAGTATCTTGTGAAGTTCATTTCCAACATAGTATCTTGTGAGTATCGCTGTTACATCGTTCATCCTTTGTCCTTTGTCTCACCATTTTGTTATTCCCCTTCTCTTTCCCAAATGAGATAAACATAGGTTCAAGACACAGGGAATAAAAATTGAAAACAGTGGCAACAGGGGATAAACCAAAGGGGGAGTAAGGGAAGGGACGAAGGAAAAAGAAATAACTTTACACAGTACAAAAAAAAAAAGAAAAGAAAACCAAGAAAAACAACAACCACCTCTTTTTTCCCTATCTTAGAATTCATTTCGATCAGCATCGTTTTATATGGTCATGTGTACATAACTATTGAGCTATAGTGATCCTCTGCAAGGACTAGACTATATATATGATACTATAAACTAACATGAACTGATTATTACAAATGAGGGAAACCCTGGATCCTATGTTTCTTTGGGTCTGGCTTACTTCAGTCAGCTCCATTTTTTCCAAGTCTTTCCATTTCCTAACAAATCTGGCGGTGTGTGTGTGTGTGTGTGTGTGTGTGTTTGTGTGTGTGTGTGTGTGTGTGTATAGATCATATTTTGCTGATCCATTCATCTACTGAGGGGCATCGGGATAGTTCTATATCTTAGCTATGGTAAATAATGCTGCCATGAACATAGTTGTTCTGGTAGCTTTAGTATGGCCTTGCTTGTGCTCATTTGTGCCCAGGAGTAGGATTGCTGGCTCATAGGGGAGCTCTATGTTTAGTCTTTTGAGCAACCTCCATATTGCTTTCCAGAGTGGTTGAACCAGTTCACACTCCCACCAACAGTGTAGTAGCTTTTTCTTTTGGCCACATTCCCACTAGCTTCTGTTATTATTAGTTTTGTTGATAATGGCCACTCTAACTAGGGTAAGTTGAATCTCAATGTGGTTTTGATTTGTATTACTTTTATGGCTAGAGATGTTAAACATTTCTTGAGGTGTCTGTTGGCTATTCTTACTTCCTCTTGAGAGAGGTCTCTTTTTAATTCCTTAGCCCTCTTATTGATGTTTCTGTGAGGATTTGTTATGGGGAGAGGAGTTAATTTTTTTTTTTTTAGGTCTAGGGATAGTTTTGATATGTGGCCCTTGTCTGTTTTATAGCTAGTGAAGATCTTCCAATCTTTGGGCTCCAATCTTTGATCTGAGCTAGCTATGTCCTTTGCCATGCAGAAGCTTTGCAGTTTAATGTTATCCTATTCACCTAGCCTTTCTTTGACTTGTTATGTTTGTGGATCTTTATCTGGGAACTTTTGACCTATGTCAAGGAGCCCTATTGTATCCCTGATCCCTTCCTGTAAAATTTGCAGGGTATCTGCTCTTACCTCAAGGTCTCTGATCCATTAGCAGTTGATTCTGGTGCAGGGTGGTATAGAAGGCTCAGTTTTCTACACGTATATAGCCAATTCTGCCAACACTATTTGTTGAGGAGGCTGTCTTTCTTCTATCTGATGTTTTGACCATAGATATATGGGATAATTTCTGGATCTTCAATTCTATTCCATTGATCCTCAGGCCTGTTCACGTGCCCTGTACCAAGTTGACCCTATTTCAGTCATGCAGTCCTTGACTTTGTGTATATGGTGTATTTCACATACAAATGAAGAGGGGAAGATGGAGAGAACGCAGTCAAGAATCCAATATATATTCTACCAAATTAAGGGGAGTGAGAGAAGTAATGGGTAGGTAGGGGAGGAATGGGTGAGCTTGTTGAAAGAAATTGATCAATAGATATCATATTAATAAACTGCTTTGTTAAATGGCACTCCCTCTGTACAGCTTCTTAAAGCTAATAAAAATTAATCATAAAGTATTTTGCAAACCTCATAATAAAATAGGAGGGGGCTGGGAAGGTGGCTCAGTGGTAGAGCACTTGCCTTGAATGCCTGAGGCCCTGGGTTCGATTCCTCAGCACCACATAAGCAGAAAAAACAAGCTGGAAGTGGTGCTGTGGCTCAAGTTGTAGAGCGCTAGCCTTGAGCTGAAGAGCTGAGGGACAGCACACAGGCCCAGAGTTCAGGCCCCACGACCGACCCCCCCCCCCAAAAAATAAAAAAAATTTAAAAAAATAAAATAGGAGGAACAAAGTATTTGTGTGTAAAGCACTCATCAACAAAGAAGAACAAAGTATTTGTGCAAGAAAGCACACATGAACCTAACAAGATCAGGATTTCTTGTTACACAATGTATGTAGTTTGGTGGTAGAAACCAGGTGACGGAATTGGAGACTATTCCTATGAAAATAGTACTTACACAGCAGTTACACTAAACATCTACACATCTATACATCTATGCATACATACATCTCCCATCACTTAATAGCATTGTCCTCTAGAACAGATATGCAATGTAATTAGAGATTTGAACGCTGGTAAGTTAAGATCCCTTAAAGTAACATTGTCAACGGGCTCTGGAAGTTCCCCCTCAAATGTTACCTTAATAATAATTAGGGTTCTGTCACTTCTGATGGAGGTAACAGTCACTAACACTCATGGGCATTAGCCATCTTGTACTCATCCAGTTGTTTAGGGTCACAGTAGCAATTTGCCCTCAGAAACTTGGTGTGTGCCATGTGGTGGCCTGGGCATTCTTGCTGACTGCTTTGTGCTGCTTTTTGCTACTGCTATTCTTATTCAGAGAGAGTGTGTAAACTGTATTCACCAGAAACTACTTGTGAGATGTAAATGTGGCACCTATGGATAGAACTGTCTAAACTCAACTTGCCTGTACTGCTCCTACCACAAAATAACAGCATAAACTTAGTCCTCACGGTTTCTTTCATGTACAACTAGGATATTTTGTTGACAAAGGTGAGAGATTGAGTGTAGATGGGGAGAAAATAAAGGAATATAGCCGTGAGATTTGCAGATTAAGGAGAATCCCACGGGTATGTGAGATGGTGAAGGACAATTTGGGATGATACAACCCTCTGGGTATGTGGGGTGGTGGAGGACCATGGTGTGGGGATGGTATAGAACCAACATGGGGTGGGGGATGATGGGGGGCCACCTGAGGATATGGGAAGGGAGAGGACTATTTGGGAATGTAGGATAAGGACAAAGTGAGAAGTCACACCAAGTTGTTCATTGAAACAATAGATTTGGCGCTATTCACACTTCATTTTGTAGGGTATTTCCAAATATTCAAAGGTTATAAGTAGGGATTTAGCTAATCTTTCATAACTCAGCTTACTTGTATATAAATCTACTTTTGTGTGGATATCCAAACTATATGATCCACCTCTCACAGAAAAAATCACTTTTATTTTTATTTTTATCATCCTGATAAAGAAAGCCTCATCCAGATTTGCCAACCTATGTTCAAGAGAGAACATCTGGAAAGAAAGGCTACAATTTCCAGACCATGACCAATACCATCACCTGTGCCTGATGGATTCCATTGTGCATACTAAAAAGCCCATAAAATACCTACTGTGTATTAGTGAAGGAGAGATTCCAGTGTATAACATGATTTTATCTTCACAATAGTCCCAGAAGACAAGCATACCATTCTCATTTTCCAGTTAGATAACGTTATGATTTAAACCTATATTCAGGTTACTCCAAATGCTATTATGTTACAGCGGTATGACTAAAAATCATAGCACTATCCACAATTATGAAACAAACCCATGGAGTTTTATGAAGGAAAGATGATGATGATGATGATGATGATGATGATGATGATGATGATGGATATTAATATAGATGTAATTGTCACTAGTAGTATGGGCTTCTGAGTCTGGGACAAAGATTTAGAAACACAGATGGATTTGGGGCCAAGAGTTAAGGAGAGAAATGGATCATATCTTCCAGTCCTCACCAGGGTGAGGACAGAATATAGTGTGATAGACAGCCATCAAGGACATTGAGATGAGATATTGTTCTCAGGCAGCAACATTGAGTGACACAGGTTACACTGAGAGCAATGGAGGAACATTCATCTGAGAATGGTCAAAAACTGTTGCCTGTGTAGGTCCTGCATGTGGGATGCTGTCAAATGCCATCTCCCCCATTCCTATGTAAAAGTCCTAACTCAGTGCCTCAGAATATGACCTTGTCATTGCAGATGCAGAATATAAGTAAGAAGTCAGATTAGAGTAGTGGCTACTCTTCTACTGGGATAAGTGAAAAGATGGTAGAAAAATACACCGAAAGAATATGGTCATCCACACTCCTAGGTGGTTTAAAGAGACATAGGAAGAAGATAATCCCAAGATGGTGTGAAGAGACAGAGACTATACTCCAAGATGGTGTGAAGAAACACAGAAAGATGGTTATCCATACCCAAAAACATATGAAGAGACACAGGGAGAAAATGATCAATCACACCCATAGGATTGTGAAGAGACCTTGAGGCATCCATGCCCCAAGGAGTGAGTTCTAGGACAGATCCTCCCCTTATGGCCATTCAGGGAACTAGGCCTGGACTTCTACCCCAAGAACTGTGAACACCAGGTCCTGGGAACACCAGAAAACATGTGCAGATAAGAACTCTAATTCTCATATCAGAAAAGCGTGGGATTTGTGGAATAACCTGAGTCAGATGAAAACTGTTAACATCCCAGTTCATCTGGGACACTCATAGAAGGAACTTCTGCTACTAAGACAATAATGACAGACTCTTGGGGTGAACAGCACCTGGGTTGTTGGCCAGTCTTGAGAGATGGACCAGATTTCTGGTCAGTGTTGTGGCACTTGCCCTCTCCCTCAGTCTGATGCGAGGATTAGGGCAACCAGTATGTCTTATCCCAATGGCCTGCCCCTCCCAGCCTGAGAAAGGCAGCGTGGCAGGGGACTGGAGTCATGAGATTTACCCCTATTCTCATTATGGCTGATGAATATTTGCATTTTTAAACAAAACTCTGATATACTTTCATTGTAATATAATGAACACCAAAGGGGACCATTCTAAGTGTTCTCAATAATATTTTCATGTTTCAAAAACACTTAGGTGGCAAGAGAGGGGGGTAAAATATTGGCCTACATCTCAAAGACATCCCCCAGATGCATAGAAGGAAACCTCTCTATTTTTCAATGTCTGGCATGCTTAAGGTAGAGTAGGAAGTATGAGGCTATATTACGACATTCTATCCTGATTTAGACAAACACATCATCACTGAACAGTTTAACTTCTGAGACTCCCCTTTAAGAGAAAAAGGGGGCGATTCTCTTCTGAAAGTCAGTGGCTTGATTAACCAATTATATAAAAGATATATCAGTAAGGTATGTAGTAAGGATACTTTGACCAAAGGCTTGTGCTTGTTAGTTAAAGTACACTCATTAGCTCATACATTTCTCTCAACGATGGTGAAACACAGTCACCATTTACATGCATGTTGCAGGTGGGAATACAACGATCTGGGAAGGGTATGAGATTTGCCTAAGGTCACATGACCCAGAGACAGCAGAACTGTAGGTCAAGTTATGTGGAATATCACCACACTGGTTCTGTACCACTACTTACAGTTTTCTTCCATTGTAAATCTTGTATGCCCTCTTCAGACACATCCTCTCGACACAAAGATTTTAATAAATGGGCAAATTGGTTGAATGCCCCAATGACCTATTCATCCATTTCTTTCTTGTGTCAGTGAAGATGTAAAGATCAGAGATCGGGGCCCACTGGAGTCCTAAGCACCAGTCACAACAGGGGCATGTCTTCCTGGAGCTGCTTCAGTACCCACAGATAGCAAACATCACCATCCTTCGCCATTCAACATGAGAAAGAATTATCATCCTCATGATGCCTGAAGGGACTCAGCTTAGTATTGTTGGGTATTTTCCTCCTACTGTTCATTCTCAGGATATGTCTAGAAGTGAGCATGAGTTATAGAAAATAATTATGGAATAATTATGAAATTTCATTGCAATGGGAAATGCTTGCTCTGTCCCCAAAAAACCCTTGAGACTCTGCCCGATCTGGAAGGAAAAATTGTTGAGAGCCTAACCATTTCTTTTTTTAGAACACTTTGCCTCCAGCATTCAACTCTATCTAGAGACAACATTTTAGAAGACTTGCAGTTTCCACAAATGCCAAAGATGATTGTAGATACATTAATGCATTCTCTTATTGTTTTCAGCTTCCTGGAAAGATACCTTCAAGTAGCCTCCCAGAGGGTGTCAGGGTGAGACATGGTTCCAATTATGGCAAATACATTATCCCAAATTGGTGTCACAAACAGCAATGTGACAGAAGCTTCTGGATGCAGCATGTATTTTAAATGGAAGGCTATTATCAGGCTCTGACAAATAGATGTGTAGTGTTCCTTGGGGATTCTAGATTAAATGAAGGCTTTAATAATTACTCTACTTCTAATCCAAACTGAGTGACTGTCACTTTTCTCTTGTATACATAATTGTTTGCAAAATAAGGCCAGAAATAAATTGCATTTTTGGGTTGGGCCTAGGGCTTGATCTCAGGGCCTGAGGCACTGTCTGTAAGCTATAGTGCTCAAGGTCACCACTGCACCATTTTATACAACTCCTTATCTTGCCCATGTAATTGTAATCCCTCTGTACAGTATTTTCACAATAAAAAAAAAGCACTATGCTTTTCCTGATGGTGCTGGCTTCTAACCCTGAACCCCAGATCTCTGCCTCCTGAGAAGCTAGAATTTCAGGCAAGAGTCACCAGTACCCATGAGTGAACACCTAATGACACAATTTCCTCGTTTACACCTAATTTGAGCATGGTGGCTATTCTAAAAACTGTGGCAGTGCTGTGTGCCTTAGGGTTTATAACAGCCCATGTATTCAACAGGTAACTGGGTAACTTCTCACAATTAATAAAATAAAATAACTCCATCTGCCGAGCCCAGTCATGACAGTTGTGACATTCTTGTGGTCTGACATATTTTCAGTAAGTTCTTCTAGAAAACAGTTCAAACTTAAAATTCTTCACCACAGTGAAGAGGAAGAGGACAGGTGTGTATGATAGAGCCAGAGATTCGGAAATTCCATTGCAAGTTTATCTCTCACTCTCCAAGGTGCCCATCACATTGCAGTGATTAAAGTGGGCATCACAGCTAAGAGTGATGATGCATATTTATAATCTCAGCTAATTGTGAGGGGAAGGCAGGGGACTCGAGTTTCAGGGTAATATGGCCAAAGTCAGTGAGATACTGTTTCAAAAAGAAGAAAAAAAAAAAAGGCTAGGACTGTAGGTTTCATGGTAGAGCACTTGCTGCTGAGCAAGTGAGAGTGGGTTCAATCCCTAGAGCACCTTCCACAGGAATTTGATCAGTTCAATTGATTGAATTGTGTGTACAGTGGCCATCATCTGTATAAAATGAATAAATTGGATGTGACCCACTATGTCTATAGTGGATGGTGATGTCCACTATGTGATATTCTATGGTGTCCTTCCTAGCTTTGCTACTCCAGGCAAGCTATTCCTTGAGATCAAGTTTCTTCTTCAGAGAGCTGTGATGATAAGTAAAAGAGAGAATATCATCTTCTCCAGACTTGCCAAATTGTTATGACTGGCAGAGGTGTTTTTTGAAAGTATCCATTTCCTAGTACTTTCTCTTGGAGTATCCAAGGGTCTTGGCTGAGTATGGTGAGAATCTGTGTGATTAACACGCAATACTGAGTCATCCTACCATGGAGAATGGGAAAGAGGGAAGTGTTGGCCATAAAAACTCAGCAGAAGTGGGTCTGCTAAAACCACACACACATGTGGCCACACAGTGCAAAATGTGTCACCCATATACAACTCCTCTGTAGGGAGGGATTCGGGCTATGATAATTTTTTTGGCAGCTCTTTTTTTTATTTAGTCTTTTGACATATAAAGCCTGCGTATAACTGATGAGTGAAACTGGATGAATTTAGAGTAAATATAGACCTTAGGAAGCCACCAGCCTGGTCTACAGGTAGGCCAACAACCTGTAACTTCCAAAGATCTCTCCTGCTCTCCTACTTCCCATTATTACTGTGGTAAGGACACATCACAGAAGACCCTCTCAACACATTAAAATATATGATAAGTATTGTTAGGTGTAGACATTGTTCTGTACAACACAGTTCTAGTGCAACAGAGCTATCTGCGTGCAACAGAATCTTATGTTCTCTTTACTTACTCTTCTCATTTTTCCTCTTTTGCCCCCAGGCAGTCTCCTCTTTGCTGATTTTATTGTAAGTAGCATCCTATGGATTTTTTCCTCAGTGTCAACTTACTCCACTGAACTACTTATTCTCCTGGCCCATCTATATTGTTGCAAATGGTGGTATTTTCTTCTTTATCCATCAGTGGCATCTAGTTTTTTTTTTCCCCTCCCCATTTCCTGGCTGTTATGAATAGTGTTGCAATAAATACAGAATTATAGGTGGGTTATGTCTCCCAGTTAGTTCCTTTGAATATATGGCCAGAAGTGAGGTTACTAGACAATAGATGGTTCTATTTTTAATTTCTGAGGAGCATCCATATTGTTTTCCGTAATTCTGTACTGGTTGACTCACCCATCAATGGTGTGCCAAGGCTCCTTTGCTTCGAGTCTTCAATAATACTTTAAAAAACAGCATATATTTAAGATGTGCAGTAGGGCATTCTGAAGTCCATATACATAGTGAAATGATTCTAGTATAGTATACTTAGTTCTGTTGGTTTTTGCTATTCTCAATTTCTTCGACTTCCATTCTGATCTTTATTGTTTCCCATCGCCTGCTAACTCTTGGCTTTGATAAAATTGCATACGTGGGGTGTTGTTTTATTAATCTAGGAACTTGCTGTTATAAATTTTCTCTTGGTACTTCTTTTGCTGCATCCATAGACTCAGCTGTGTCATGCCTAGAATACTTATTTTTCTGGAATGAGGGTTTGGATTCAGGGTATGATGGGGAGTCTCATGGGCCTTCCTACCTGGGCTGCCTTCAGACTGAAATCCTCTAGACTCCAGCTTCCTGAGGAGCTAGAATTATAGATGTGGACATTTCCATGTTTTTCCACATGGAAGTCCTCCAGGCCCCAGGTCTTTTGGCTTCAGTCAGTGATAGGAATTGTGTTTTAGAGCAGCGCTTTGCAAAAAGTACAGCTCTATATATGTGGAGCATCTACATGTAAAACATGTGGAGCAGATATGGCTGTCAACTGTTAAACTGAGTCGTTTGTGCATAAGCAATATCTATATACCATGCATCTCCTAAGTTTCCTAAACAGTTAAGAAAAATGACCTGTGAAACAATCTGATCAGAATGTCTTAGGTTTTGATGATATTCCCCAATAATTCTGTATTTTTCTTTACTTACTTATTTTTGGTCAGTCGTGGGACTTTAACTTGGCCTGGGCACTGTCCATGAGCTTTTTCACTCAAGGCTAGCATTCTTCCACTTTGAACTACAGCTCTAATTCCAGTTTTCTGGTGGTTCATTGGAGATAAGATTCTTGTGGCCATTCCTGCCCAGGCTGGCTTAGAACTGCAATTCTCTGATCTCAGCTTCCTGATTAGCTAGGATTACAGGTGTAAACCACAGGTGCCAGCAATTCTGTAATTTTCAAGGCCACTTACTTTTAGTTAAACTTTCAAAATTACTCTAATTTTTTTTGCACTCCTACTTCTGTGGGTTTTTTTTTTTTGTAACATTTAGTTACATTGCAATTGAAAGAAGAAGGTATCAGAGGAATAGAAACACACTGGTGGACCTGTGTTCTTCACAGGATGCCAGATGCTGGCAGGCTAGTAGAGAAGAACAGGGTTGGGAAGTTGACGCTCCTGTTGGCTGTAGTGCCTTGCTGTTCCTTCTGTGTGCATGCAGTGCCATGCTCCTGCCTCCTCTCTACAATCCTACTCAGGGAGAGGCAGCAGGTTGTTGCTGCCTTCTCCTCAGAGCCAATGAAAAATGAAAATGTCATCAAGACACGTGGGGTCTTTTTTGGTTTTCCTCATTCCTCCCTCATCCATCTCTTCACTGAACAACGTTAATGTCAGATGTTTCCAAGAGGGTCTGACAAGGGCCTAGTAGGACCTTAGTCATGAGTCACTTAGAGAAAGACCTAATGTCCTCCCTGGAGTTGTTCCTCTATTTGATTGGGTGGCAAATGCTCTTCCCCTCTCTCTGTGGTGGTAAAAATATACGTAAAACCTAACATTTGCCACTTGAACCATTTTAAAGTGTACAGTTCAGAGCATTATGCACAGTCAAAATTCACAAGCATCATTTCCAGAATTTTCCACTGCCCCAGAGGAAGTCCTACCCTCATTAGACAATAACCCACTGAACCATTAGTTTAGGGTCTGGCTCTCCTAGGAAACCAGGACCAGAGGAACTAGCTGCACAGTCACCTCTGTGACTGAGGATCCTTTGAGAGCCACTCACTGTGGGCCCAGCAAGATCCTAGGCTGGCCATTTACAAGCTTTGGGGACTGCCTTTGGGAGGCTCAGGCCCTGCTTGCACTGGCAGTACCACACAATCCAGACCTCACAAATTAGCTGCACTATCTTGATAGTTCAGTGTGGAGTCACTGAGCCAGTGAGACATCTAGGACTCATTATCATGAGGAATTTTTGTTGTTGTTGTTCAGCCATAGGGCTTGAACCCTGGGCCTGGGTGCTGTCCCTTAGCTCTTCATTTTAAGGTTGAAGAACACACCTCAGTTCTACCGCTTGAGCCACAGTGCCACTTTTGGTTTTCTGTGGGATAATTGGGGATAAGAGTCTCATGGACTTTACTGCCTGGGCTGGCCTTGAACCATGACACTGTGATCTCAGTCTCCGGAGTAGTAGCTAGGAGTATAAGCATGAGCTACCATCTGGCCTCATGAGGATTTTGACAGGATACTAAATTTACAAGGCATGAACTTGCTGGACAGATCTTTCACTTGGAAGAGACAATGCTCGTGATTGCTCACAAGATACTTTCTCTGTTTTCCTCCTTCCTTCTTTATTGTTTCCATGATTCCACACATGTTCTCCATCCCTTTCACCTGGCATCCCAAACAGGAACACAGCCACACATACCACCAGCATAAGCTCCCAGCCTGTTTCCCTCATTTTGCTCCCTGCAGATGACAAACACAGGGATTGAGCACTGCACAGATGTTCACAGGTATCAGGTTATTTGCATACTAGGACACATACCCAATCTGGGCAAACAGGACAGAACAATGTAAAGGTGCTGTGAGTGGCCTTGATGGAAGTTCATGATCTCACAGGCTTTGATGCCATGCCAGTGATACCTACACAGGTGCATGCAAAACCACACACATCCAGAATGCACATGTGTACACACATGCAAGACTTAAACTCCATATATATTCACATGCTCCAAGCACCGGCAAACATAGCACATATATATCCATTCATTGCACATACAATGGAATACAGAGCTCTGTTGGAACACAGAGCCGGCCCCCACCCCCACTCTGGCCTTGGCTGTCTGCATTTTAGATGAGGTCATCTTGGCTAGTGGTGGAGTCTTCAAAGCCACAGTAACTGGCACGTAATGCCACACTGCTTTTATGTATAAATCAGATGCCTGGGGTCCCTGAAAACACTCCTCACAATCCCACTTGTTTTCTTCACAGTGGGTGGCAGAGAAAGGGGCAAGACAATGCTGGGTCCCTGTGTGGGCATAGTAATGCTAATTTGCTATAACATTCTCCAATCAAAGCACAGCTAAATTCTTGAGGAAGCTCCATCATTTCACACTTATTAATTACAAGGTCAGACTTGTAACCAAAATAATAACTCAATTTTAAAACAATTCCTATTGTTTCCTTTCTTTTCTTTTGCTTTGTTTGCTTGTTTCTTTTCTTTTTTTTTTTTACAATCAGTGACTAATTTTAAGAAAAGAATACCCTTTCTCTTTTCTTTTGTGTTTTCCCCCTATGGCTTATCCCCTGTCGTACCCTAGGTATTTTATATATGTTTATCTGAAATAGGGAAGGGAAGGGGAACAACAAAATGGAGAGAAAAGGACAAAGGGGGAACTAATGCAACAGCGATACCCACGAGACAGTATGTTGGAAATGATCTGTACAACTTAGAAGGAGGCATGGGGGGCAGGGAAAGAAGAAGAAAAATGAGGGAGGGGGTAACAAGTTAGACAAGAAAATTAATCACTACTTACTTATGTAACTGTAACCCCTCCTCTGTACATCATCTTGACAATACAATTAAATTTAAAAGAAAAGAATATCCTTTCTGAATACAATTTTTTTTCCTTCTGAACAATTAAAAATGTTTCAAGGCCAGCTGTCAGGAACATTTGTGAACTCTAAAGAGCTCTGAGAGACTGAAAACAATGCCAAACACAAAGTTCTGTCTGTCTCTCCACCCACCCCCTTATATTCCCTCCTTCCTAGAATTTCAAAAGTAGGTTTGGCTACACAAAAACACTTCAAAAAGGACAGGCAAACTTCAGCATTGTATATGAGAGAGCAGAGAGGAGTAGAGACAGAGTGAGCCAAATGTCCTCCTGTTCCTGGGATCAACCTCTCTTTGGAAAGCATCAGATAGGAGGATCAGATAGGAGAGAAACTTGATACATGGGAGTATATCAAAATAAAAGGTTTCTGCACAACTATGGACATAGCTACTCAACTAGAAAGACAGCCAATAGACTGGGAGAGGATCTTTACCAGCAATGCATCAGACAAAGGCATATATCCAATATATACACAGGAGTTAAGAAACAAACCCATCTCAAACCTAATAAACCAATCACTATATGAGCAAGAGACCTTAGGAGAGACTTCAGAAGAAGAGGTAAGAATGGCAACAAAACACATCATCCCTGGCCAGAAAGTAAATCCAAATCAAAACAACTTTGAGGTTCCATCTCACCCCAGTTAGATTGGCCAATATTGTGAATTCAAACAGTACAGGTTGTGGGAGAAGGAACCCTACTGTACGGTTGGTAGGAATGCAAACTAGTACAACCACCTCTCAGGATGGCAGTGTGTAGGTTCCTTAAAAACTGAAACGCAGACCTTCCCTATGACCAAGCCACACCACTCCTAAGCATTTACCCTGAAAACCATGAGCCAGGATATGACAAGAACACCTGCACATCCATGTTCAGTGCTGTACCATTCACAATAGCCAAGATACAGAAGGGCCCCGATGCCCCACAATAGATGAGTGGATCCAAAAACTGTGGTGTTTACACACAATTGAATTTTACAGAGCCGTTAGAATAAGATAATGCCATTTTCAGGGAAAATGGAACTAGAACAAATCATGGTAAGTGGGGCAAGCCTAGCTCAGAGAGACAAATGATGCATATTCTCTCTGATATGTGAAAATTAGATCTAAAATACACAACACTATGATAAATTATACAGGATTCTAGATACTTGCACACAGTGAGACTACAGTATTTCTCTCTTGAAACACAAAGGTGCATGCCTACATGCCTTTTCATATTAACATAAACATTATATATATAATTTATGTAGATACAATTTTATGTATGTAATTATATGTATCTCTCTCTACATCTATACATATCTTAAAACAAATGCCAAGATATGGAAACAAGAGACCTTTCTTCTCTTTTTTAAAAAAATTGTTTATATTTTTATTTTTTGATGATTCTGTATCCTTTCCCTTATGTTTGGTGTTCAAGTGTATGTCTTTGGGAGGGTAAAGGGAAGGGCACAGAATTGGAGGGTAAAAGTGTGAAAAAGGGGGGCTGGGAAGGTGGCTCAGTGGTAGAGCGCTTGCCTTGCATGCATGAGGCCCTGGGTTCGATTCCTCAGCACCACATAAGCAAAAAGAAAAAAGCCGGAAGTGGCGCTGTGGCTCAAGTGGTAGAGTGCTAGCCTTGAGCTGAAGAGCTGAGGGACAGCACCCAGGCCCAGAGTTCAGGCCCCACAACCGGACCCAAAAAAAAAAAAAAAAAAAAAAAAACGTGAAAAAGTGCAGCTTGAAACTCAGTGGACACTGATGAAAGAGAAGTTTGCAACTTGTGGATGGAGACAGGAGGGAGGGGATGTGAGAGAATGATAGAAAGAATGAAAAGAAGTCCCTCATATCACCTCTATAGTACCAATAAAGTAAATTAATTTCAAAAGAAAAAGAAGGAATTGTGCTTTCTAAAGCAGCCAACTGAGTCTAAGAGAACTAAGACTTTTAAGAAGCCAGAAAGGAAAAAAGAAAAGTGTCTCTAAAGGGAGAGAAGTTCAAAGTGAGTACAAGGAGAAAGGCTTTGGACTTTTCTGCCTAGCCTGCTGTTCTTGTTTGGGACATGGACATCCACACCACCTATCCTGACTAAACTGATGGTCCTTTCACTCCTCACCATTTAGACTGCCAGAGCCACCAAGCAGGAAGGAACTCTCAGCACTTCTGGGAGCTACAAACCACAGGTATGGTGGTCGGGGTCAGTACTTGGTGCAAAGGCCACCTTGTTAGGGATGCTGGCCACAGATGGACTCAAGTTCTGACCACTATCCCTAAACCCCATTTTCCCATGTCCTTGACAATACGAGCTGAAAAGGCATATTCCCAGGCTGCTGTGGAGCACATTTCTACTTCCCTAGCCTTTCTGCAGTGGTATGGTTTATTTAATTTGTCAGAATAATGGGAGAGGCTGGATGAGAGACAAATACTGCAGAGAGAGCAGTATAAAAACAAAAAAGGCTATTTGGCTTCCCTTTTTAAAATTACTTCCCAGAGTGTTGTTATCTATTGTGAAGAATACTGCTGAAAAAAAACACAAGGTCTTGGCAATATTCACAGACCACATTCACGCACAGCCAACGCTGTCTGTATTCTCAAAAGTAGAATGAACTTACAAATGATATTGTACTCTCAGTGTAAACCAAAAAATGGTCCACACTGACTGGCGAATTGAGTGAGGCCAAACTGAATCCAACCATTTCCCATTTACAGAGGGAACTTGGGAATCTATACAACTTGCAAAGCAGACTGGCCATGGATAGGCATGAGTCCCCATACCTTCCTCTCAACTGACCAACTCCCATGTGGCCCACAGACAAAGAAATGACCCTGATGCCTTCCAGCGTTTTCCAGAATGTTCCTCTTGGAGGATGCTTCATTTGACAGGAGTTTCCACAAGTTCAGCTAACATGATGGTACCTATGGCCATGGCATACTCTGTGCAGAGGCCAGCCTCTGCAGAGTGACGGTCATCTGTGGTTGTCCAGGCCACTGCTATAGGCCTACTCTTGCCTAGACAGATGCTTCTTTTGGGGAGAGTCCAAGAGAAGGTATAAGGGCAGCCTGTCCTCATTACTCCTCCCAGAGGACAATACTTTGTTCTCTAACATTCCAACAGCTAGACATTTGTTTGGCAGAAGGATCCCACAATGGCTGTGACTCAAGCGAAAGCACATTGGAATACTGCTTTCTTCTGGTAGAATGTTTTTGGACACTGAGGACAACAAGGAAAATCACGTGGTCATTTTTCTGTGATTTGTAACACTGATAAAGAAACCCAGTGTGGAATACACCATGCTAGAAAATTAGACACAGACCTCAGACATTTCCTTCATCCCATCCTGTCACTATCTGAGATGAGACTGTGCCTGCTGAACATTGAACAACATAGGGGTCACGTCAAAGGAGGAATACATTGTGGGGTGTATTGTTGTTTTCTGCACACAATGTTTTGCTTGTGGGAAGTAAAAAAGTGAAAGTGCTGCACAGTGTGGTATGTCCTACAGAACACAAACTCAGTGCTCAAGGCCCTACCTCCTACAGAGAGAACAGACTCACTGTATAGGCTGATGAGGTTTAGGCAGTGGCTGCCAATCAATGTACACTCCAGCCTCTGACCACAGCCACACTCCTGAACACTGGTGATACAGAAGTCAGCAACACTAGCTCTGCCACAGTAGGGCAGACTCCTACACTTTTCATTTTTGCTAAAATCATGGTAAACTGTCTGACTAAAAGAAAACAGCAACAACAAAAATACAATAGATACAATCTGTAACTATTGTCTGTTTTGAGGAGTATGGGAAAGCCAGAGATCTCAGGGAATGAGTTTATCTGGAAGGAAACTAAGTCCTGGGGGTGGGAGAAAGAGAGACAAAATAAAAGAAACAGAGAGAGAGAGAAAGGGGAGGGAAAGAGAGAGAACATTCTAATAGATCTACCTATCATCTCAAACTCTGTCTATATATACTTATATAGAGATGTGTAACTCTATAGGGATCTGTCTGTCTATCTATCTATCTATCTATCTATCTATCTATCTATCTATCTATGAAAAGAAGATAAAAGAATCCAGAATTTCAGACATATGAAAAAAGTCAAAAGAAAAGAAAAGAGCTGAATAAATATCAAAGATGGGGTAACTGATTCTTTACTCTTTAATCCTGTAGAGCAAAGATAAAAGAGCAAAGATTTCAAACAAAAGAATTTAGAATGGTTTTTAGAAATTAATTGATCAGGGTTGGTGGTAAGACTCAGTAGAGTGATAGTGAGTGGAAGTGTCTTAGTCTTGAACCAAAAAAAGAAGGCAGAGGAGGAAGGTGGGGGAGGGGAATTACCTGGTTAAGTCTTTACAGAGAAAAAAATTGAAAGTCAAAGAATCCTGACTTGCTCAATATTAGTGATTAGGCAAACTAGGGTAAAATCTTGGATTCCTTAGGCCACTAAGTACTTAAAAATACTCAAAGTATAGTTAGCCCTCTATATCCATGGCTTCCTTATTGCAAGACTCAGCCAATCATGGATCAAAAAGTATTTGGAAATATTTTAATTGGTACTAACAATGCAACCCAGCAGCTGTTTACACCGCATTTTCACTGGAATAGGCATCATTTGTATTCTGGAGATGGTTTATGATACACAGAACTGCATATAACACATGGCACATAACATGTAAGATATAACACATAACACACATATTACAAAGTAAGAAATCATTTCATATAAGGCACTTGATCATGTGGGGATTTGCTAATGTGAGAGCAATCCTGGACTCTGTTCCGTTGGATACCGAGAGACACCTGTTAGGTGGCCAATAAAAACCAGCACCAAAAGATATTAGGGTTGTTGCATCTGGCTACATAGACTTTCCAATGCACATGCACAATCTCTATGGCACTTTTTGACTTATGCCCACAAAATTCTTTGTAACATGGCTAGGTATCAGTGAAGTTGCTGAGAGCCCAAAGACCCCCTTGATTTTCTTTATACCAGGTCATACAGTAGTCAGCTTTGTTTGCTAAGTGACTTAAAACAAAGACCATGTGTCCCTCCCAACACCCATCTGTTGGCAGTTAGGGTGCTGCTGGGGGCAAATTTGGATGCAGGCAAACGAAGACACTCATCCCTATTCTAAGCCATTATAGATATAACTGACAGCTGTTAGCAGTAACTCTGTTAGCGATAACTCCAGTCCAGCTTTTGCTTGCTTCAGGTTTGTGAGGCAGAAAGACATATTTTACCTTCCCGCCTCCCCCCCCCAACAAATTTGCATTTTGAAAATGGCCAAGGCAACTTATGTTCATACACAACACATATAACTTCCACCTATTTCCTAGATAATGTCCCAATCAGATAGATACTCAGTAGAGGCCCAATTGAAAATAAAACAGAAACACTCTCACTGCAGTTCCAAGGCAGTAAGGCTTCATGAATTTGCTCTGCATTGGAAGTGCAGCCATCAGTAGCTGGAATATGGAACTGTTCCCCCATTTCCCCAAATCTTCCTAAACAATTCTGACCTTTTACTCTGAGTTCTCATGTGCTATGTAAGGATCTGAATATTTTTGCAGTTAGCCATAGGAAGAACTTCTCAAGAGCTTAAGTAAATAGCACAATCCTCTCATGTTATGTATATTGTTAAATTTTAATTTCTTGGCAAGGTGTGTGTGTCTCACACCTGCAATCCTAGTTATTCAAGAGACTGAGGCCTGAGGATCACAGAATGACGCCAGACTGGGAAAGGAAAGTCTGTGGAGTCATCTCCATCAACTATCAAAAAGCCAGAAGTGGAGCTGTGGCTCAAGTGGTAGAGCACTAGTCTTAAGCAAGAATGCTCAGGGCCAGTACTCAGGGCCTGAGTTCAAGCTCTAGGACTGGCGTGTGCACACACATGCACGCGCACACATAGGAATTTCAAATTTCATTTGTCATTGGATTCTGGTATGTTTAGATTCTCAAACGAGGTTTTCAGTTTCCCTAGGCAGAGCCATTGAAGGACAGGGGAAAATTTTGTTATTAGCAGGCAGTCTGCTCCACAGGATTAAAGAGCAAAGAAACAGTCATCCAGTATTTGATTTTTTTTAATTTTAATTTTAATTTTTTGTGAACATACAGTACAGAGGGGTTCCAATTACATGGGCAAGATAATGAGTACATTCCTTATCAAGCATTGCAGCCTCCTCTTTTGTTTACCCTTCACATCCCTTCCCTGCCTCCCCCCACCAACCCCCCAAATTCCCCCCTCAACTCTTCCTCTCCCCCCCCTCCCTGCACCAAAGTTGTAAAGTTCGTTTTCGACATGACAACTTGTACTTCTGATAGTTGCAACAGGTCCACTTGTATCCTTAAATGACTTGTTTTTCCCCATCTCCTCCACAAATTATACCGAAATCAAATACAGTGAAAGTAGGGGTTATACTGTGGGTGAGGGACATACAAAGCAACAAAGAAATAATCTTATAAATGCGTTAGAAACAAATGCATGAAAGAAAAAAAACATTTAAATACATATCTAAGGGTTCATTTTTCTAACATCACATTATCTGACCTTTTCTGCTTGACTCATACATATACTAGATACTGCAAATAAGTGAAACCATGGGTCTTATGTTTCTTTAGGATTGGATTACTTCACTTAATATAATTTTTTCCAAGCCTTTCCATTTCCTAACAAATGGGGCAATGTCATTCTTTCTGATGGAGACGTAGAATTCCATTGTGTATATATACCACATCTTCTTGATCCATTCATCTACTGAGGGGCATCTGGGTTGGTTCCAGATCTTAGCTATGGTAAATAATGCTGCAATAAACATAGTTGTGCTGGTAGCTTTAGTGTGGACTTGTTTGTAAACATTTGGGTAAATGCCCAAAAGTGGGATTGCTGGGTCATAGGGCAGCTCAATGTTAAGTCTTTTCAGGAACTTCCATACTGCTTTCCAAAGTGCTTGAACATGTTTACACTCCCACCAACAATGAAGTAAGGTTCCCTTCTGTCCACATTCCCTCCAGCACCTGTTGTTAGAGTCCTTGATTATAGCCATTCTAACTGGGGTGAGGTGGTATCTCAGTGTTGTTTTGATTTGCATTTCTTTTATGGCTAGGGAGGTTGAGCATTTCTTCATGTGTCTATTGGCCATCCTTCTTTCTTCTTTAGAGAAGTTTGTCTTTAAGTCTTTAGCCCACTTATTTATTGGGCAGTTGTTTCTTTGAGGATTTGTTGTTGGGGGATTTAATTTTTTGAGTTCCAAGTATATTTTAGATATGAGACCCTTGTCCGTTGTATGGCTAGTGAAGATCGTCTCCCAATCCGTGGGCTTTCTATTGATCTTGCTAGCTATGTCCTTTGCCATGCAGAAGCTCTGCAACTTCATGCAATCCCATTTGTCCAACCTTTCTTTGATTTGTTGTGTTTCCGGGTCTCTATTAAGAAAATTTCGGCCTGAGCCAAGGAGACCTAGGGTTTCTCCTATTCCATCCTGTAATGTTTTCAGAGTGTCTGCTTTGACTCCGAGGTCTTTGATCCATTTGGAGTTGATTCTGGTACAGGGTGATATATAAGGATCTAGCTTTAGTTTTCTGCTCCACAGGACTAAAGAGTCTGCTCCACAGGATTAAAGAGCAAAGAAACAGTCATCCAGTATTTGACATTTTTTCAGCTCTGGTTTTTCCTTTTTATCTTTCTCATATTTCTGCAAACTCTTTGTGTTCTTCCTTCTTAAGTACATGATATCAAAACCCTTCTGTTGTAACCTTCTCCTGAGCTGCCTCCATTAATCATTCCTTATTACAGAACTTGGTATCTTTCCTTCTTGCCCATCTGCAAGTCCCACTTGCACGGTGTCAAGGTGGCTCCTTTCTACTTCAGGTGAACCATGCTCTTTTTCTTTATTTGTTAAAAAACAAAACCCCAAATCTCCATTTCAGTTTTATTTTTTCTCTCAACTGCACAAGCATCAGCTCAGTCTATCACAGACACAATGTATATTATTGCATACTAACTTTGTCTTCAGGGATCACCCTGGTCTGAAATCCTCCATAGGCACCATGGCTGTGGCACTTGCTAAGCATCCAGTGCTGGGTGTAGAATCCTCTCAGTGAATTGTTATCTATGGGAGCCTCCAGAGCTCAGCAGTATTTCTTTATTTTTCATAATATAATACTGTATTTAATGTACTATTCAGTCTATTAGGGATTTTTTTTACAGAATCATATACATACATTACACACACAAACACACACAAATATATATATATATATATATATATGCATTTGCTCCTGTATTATGATCCAACATAAATAATTTTGTAAGACTACAAATAGTAAAATAGCTATTTAATAAGAATATGAAAGCATAATATTTGTATATGAAACGGATAATTCTGTTTAAATTATCATTCCTGATATTTACACTGAAATTAGAGACTTTAAATAACTGTCCATGATCCGTATCTCATCTTTGTGAAGTACATAGGACAAGAAATACCTTAGAAGATTAAGTGACAGGATTCAAGATCCAAAAGACAGCTATACAACTAGAGTTCAGGTCTTTGTAGAAGGTCATGCTCTTTATATCCTAGTAGTCTAATGGATAAGAAACAAAACCAAGCCAAACAAAAAGAAAACATACCTTATGGGAAGGGGAAACAAAGGAGGAGGCTACAATGCTTGATATGAAATGTACTCATTATCTTGCCTATGTAATTGTAATCCCTCTGTACAGTATTTTCACAATAAAAATAAAATGAAATAAAAAAAAAGAAAACATATCTTGGCTAAAAACATTTTTCTTAACATGAAGTGAAGAAGTTTATTCTAGATGTTCATTCCAAACTATTCTACTTTATTAAGCTAAGAGATTGAAGTTATGATAACAATTGCTTAACTATATAATTCATACTGTCCTCTGCGTAACATACACAACATCTATTTTATATAATATTTTTAAAAAAATGATACAGCATTGAGTTGCATTATTATAAAGTGTATTGGAAAAAAATCTTGGCATTTTAAGAAGAAAAGCTATCAGGTGTCAGTGGATCACATCTGCAATCCTGGTGAATCAAGAGGATGAGATCTGAAGGTCCTGGGGCTCAAGGCCAGTTCATGCAACAAAGTCCATAAGACTTTTTTTTCCTACCCATTTTTGTCAGATTCTGTGCCCTCCTTCCAGCTTCCCTCTTATGTGTATGTGTGTGTGTGTGTGTGCGTGCACACACACACACACACACACACACACACACATACCCCATATGTGGGGTCAAGAACATGAAGGCATCTAAAGACAATTCAACAAATTAAGAAGAGGTACTTTGTTTCTTGAGTCTTGTTCACTTTGTCATATGTTGTTGCATTTTGAATTTAACATAAACATATTAGGGAGACCAGGTGCCATTTGTCTCTCTCATCTTGGTTTATTTCACTCAGCAAGATTTGTTCTAGTTCCATCTATTTCCCTGCGAATGCCATTATTTTGTCCTTTCTAATGGTTGCATAATATTCCCTTGTATATAAGTACCACAGTTTTTGAATCCATTCTTCTGTAGCAGTGTTTCTTTTTTTTAAATTTCATTCATTGTAAAGATGCTGTACAGAGGGGTTACAGTTCCCTCCTTTGTTGTTTTCCTACTATCCCTTCGCTCCCTCACCACCCCCATTCCTCCTGCCTGCCAGAAGTTGTAAAGTTCGTTTCCAACATAGTGTCTTGTGAGTATCATTGTTTCAATGGATCATCCTTTGTCCTTGTTTCAGCATTTTGTTATTCCCCTTCCTCTCCCCAAATTACATAAATGTATATATATATAAGTTGCAGGGTAGCAAAATCAAATACACTTACAACCTGGGAGATATACCATAGGAGGAAGAGCATAAAAAAGAAACAAAAAAATCACATAGTACATTTAAAACAACAACAAAGAAAAAAACCTCTTATTTCTATATATTGGGGTTCATTTTGTTTAGCATCACCTTGTATGGTCATATGTACATAGCTTTTGAGATTTTCTGCTCATCCAATGAGATTATCCTACACATATACTAATTATTTGCAAATAAGGGAAACAATGGACCTATATTTCTTTCAGTCTGGTTTACTTAGCTTGATATTATTTTTTCCAAGTCTTTCCACTTCCTAATACATGGGGTAGTGTCATTCCTTCTGATAGAAGCATAGAATTCCATTACATACATGTATGTGTGTGTGTGTGTGTGTGTGTATATATACACATACATAGAGAGAGAGAGAGACAGAGAGAGGAAGAGAGGGAGGGAGAGACAGGGAGGAAGGGAGGGAGGGAGAGACAGACAGACAGACAGACAGACAGACAAACATACAGACAGACCTCATTTTCTCAATCCATTCATCTATTGAGGGGTATCTGGGTTTGGTTCCATATGTTGGCTATGGTGAATAATGCTGTGATAAACATAATTGTGCTGGTAGCTTTAGTGGGATTGCTGGGTCATATGGGAGCTCTATATGCAGTCTTTTGGGGGAACATGCTTTCCAGAGGGATTGGACAAAAGCAGAACTTTTGCACGGCAAAGGACATAGCTAGCAAGATCAATAGAGAGCCCACAGATTGGGAGAAGATCTTCACTAGCCCTACAATAGACAAGGGCCTCATATTTTAGAACTCAAAAATATAAATCCCCCTAAAACACATCCTCAAAGAAACATCTGCCCCATTAATAACTGGGCTAAAGACTTACAGAGAGGGCTGGGAAGGTGGCTCAGTGGTAGAGCGCTTACCTTGCATGCCTGAGGCCCTGGGTTCGATTCCTCAGCACCACATAAGCAAAAAGAAAAAAGCCGGAAGTGGCGTTGTGGTTCAAGTGGTAGAGCGCTAGTCTTGAGCTGAAAAGCTGAGGGACAGTGCCCAGGCCCAGAGTTCAGGCCCCACGACTGGACCCAAAACCAAAAAATAAACAAACAAACAAAAAAAGACTTACAGAGAGACTTCTCTGAAGAGGAAATAAGAATGGCCAATAGACAACAAAGAAAGACTCAACTTCTCTGGCCATTAAAGGACAAATCAAAACAATATTGAGATTCCACCTCACCCGAGTCAGAATGGCTATAACGAAGAACTCTAATAACAACAGATGCTGGAGTGGTGTGGTCCAAAGGGAACCCTACTGCACTGTTGGTGGGAATGCTGAATTTGCAGGGGCTTTTTTATGTTTTTTTTTTTTTTTTAATTTGCAAAATTTGTTTTGCTTTAAATACATCTTCCTTGGTTATAGCTTATTTTCTTATTTGATTCAGCACTTATTTCCTATGTTGTATAAAATACAAATAATTTCAAGGCAGTTAGACTCCAATATTGGCCAAGAGTTATAGCCTCTCAAGTGGCTTCACCAGCTCTCTTTATTTTTTTCTTCCTCTCAGCTGCTTACCAGCCACTAGACTAGACCTCCAGGCCATCTAATTTCAGGATCCTTACATAACCATTGGCCTGTCTTGTCCCCAGCATTTTCATCCCTCAGATCTGAGTCTATAAACTTCAACCATTTCCAAGAGAGCTCCGCTGAGACTTCACCCTAGGACTGGCACGACCTGTCTCCACCATTCACATCTTGGCGCTTAGGCACTTCGAATGGTTACAGGATCTGTTGGCATTGGCTCAATGGAAGGATTTCTATCAGAGGCCTTTGTAGGTGTGACTCAGGTCACTGTGGCTGTTAGCTCCTCCACAAGACTGCTGCCTTTGGTGTTTTGGGAGGCTTACTGTTCGGCAACAGGCTCAGTCTTCAGTGGAGTGGCTGGTAGCTAAAATCCATCAAACGTCTCCTGACATAGATAGCTGGTTTTTTATGGTTTGTGCTCTCCTTTAAAATAGGCTTTCTGGAGGAAGTGTACTCATTACCTCACTCATGTAACTGTAACCCTCTGTATAGTAGCTTTACAATTAAAAAAAAAAATAGGCTTTCTGGCTCACTACAAAATCAAGATAAGAATATTCCTGAAATCCTATTTGCTTTAAATGCCCTAAAGCACACTTTCTGACACAATAAATCATTGTTTGGTTCTGTGACTTGCACCAAGTGTGTGCCCAGCACTCCTGCTCCAGCAAGACCCAGGACAACATGAAATGGGAGAAACTCAGAGCAATGGTGATCAGGGAATACATGAGTACAGATGTTTCCCTCTCGTGCTGAGGTCAGGAAAGGAGAGGGAGAATCCAGAAGACTTTGCCCAAACTGAGCACAGCCTATGAGATGCTTCCCATTTCTGGGGGCAAGGTGTGGAGAGTTGTTCTGAGATGATGGGATGGCTGGGCAGGGATGAATGTAGGGTGTACATAGGGAGGTGTAGGGGCTGGCAGTGGACCAGCAGATCTTCTGTACATGTCTTACAGAAGCTCCTCCTATCCCGCACTTACAGATTCCTGATCATCACTGATAAGAGGAGATAGTTAAAACCAGGTATAGAGGGAGAGAACAGAAAAGTGTGTGTTAGGAAGACAAACACAAATTCTGGGCACCTTGGTGGGTAGCACCAAGAGTGCCAGGAAAATGAGCAGGGCAGAGGTGGCTAGAGAGGCATACTTCAAGACGAAGATGTCTTCTGACATCTTCAAACAAGGTAAGGGATGTCTTCCAGATTGAGTTCCACGAGGACTAAGCAATGCTTGGTCACTGAAAGTATTAAAGCACCAGCAAGAGAACAGCAGCCTCTTGTTGTACCAATTAGATAATATCTACTGTACAGAAATAATTCACCCCTAACAGAAATGTGAAGAGGCATTGGAGATTTGGCTAAGTTGGTAGAGAGCAGCACTAGCCAATGAGCAAAAGTGGTGCATACAGAGTTCTTGTCAGGAAAGTTCTTGCTGAGGAAAGAAAGAAAGAAAAAAAAGGAAGGAAGGAAGGAAGAGGAGAAGGGAGGGAGGAAGGGAGGATGAAAGGAAAAGGAAAGAAGGAAGGAAGGAGGGAAAGAAGGAAGGAGGGAGAGAAGGAAAGAAGGAAGAAAAGAGGAAAGAAAGAAAGGGAGAGAAGGAGAAAGGAAAAGGAAAGGAAAGAAGGAAGGAAAAAAAAAGAAAAGAGAAAGAAAGACAGAAAGAAGAAAGAAAGAAAGAGGCCTCAAGAAGCATTGCTTAGCTCAGATTGTCTGCCAATAGCAAAACACCAATAATGATTTATGGTTTAATTTTTTAGAAGGCAAATCTTCACATTCTTTATTTTGCAGGGTGTTGGTACTAGGGATAGAACTCAGGGTCTGTGGTCAACCACTTGAACCATGCCTCTAATCCTTTTGCTTTAAGTTTAGTTTTGTTTGTCTTTCTCAGACAGAGTCACTGAGGCCCAGGATGCTTCCTTGGCATTCATTCATAGAACATGATGTTCAAAGCAGCTGAGTTTTGTCCTGCTTATACCTTTTGTCTGTTCATTTGTGCCAGGACTAGGGCCCAGGCACTGTCTTTTATCTTTTTCACTCAAAGTACTACCATGAAGAAGTATTTTAAGGTTCTGCATGCAAATTAATCATCAGTTATTAGGTTGTGTGGTTGTACAGTTCTAAGACATCAATCAAATAAATCACACACAATCTGATTTACATGCACACATAACTCATCCAGGCCTTCTTCCAGGGATTATCTAATTCACAGGGGTGAGGAGGAAGGACAGCTACTTGAGAGAAGCAGTACATTTTCTTTCCTTTGCTTATCATTTTAAACTTTTACAATACAGGAAAATGCCTCTAAAGTCAAGACTTTAATTTGAGGAAGAATTTTGGCATTTCCCAATAGCAATCCTAACTGATAGCATTTAAAGCCACAGTCCAGGCCTGATATTCATAAACACAAAGCTGATTTCACACACAGTCCTCTTTTCTGTTTTCAAACAAACAGATAACCTCACTCCTTTCATTTCATATCTGAAATGAGTAGCTCACAGCGTGAGCTGTTCTTTTTGGTTTTTTAATCATTTCAGATACTACCCATTTTATCTTTTTCCTTCCTATAAGATAAAGGTTGCTTTGATCTTTTCCTGAGTCTCCTTGTATTCCCACTTGAGCAAAGTCAACTATACTCCTCCTTCTGTTAGAGAATCTGCAGCTGTTTGATCAAAGGCTATCTTAAAGGGTTTCTAAAAATACATAGAGAAAGCACTCTGTTGTACTCTCCATAATCTTTATTCACTTTATTACATTAGTTTTTATTGTCAAACAATTTCCACTACTGCAGCTTGTCATCTTAAAAGAATTAATCCTTTTACCCCCTCTCTAAGCTTATATGTTATAGCAAAATTTTAACTTTATTTACTTTCTTAACTGCTCCCCCCACTTGTTAGACAAGTCAAGAGGCTGGAGATGGAGGGTATTTAATATAATATATATTCGGTGTTTTAATCCCTTTTTCTTTTCCTTTCCTTTCCTTCTTTTTCTTTCTTCCTTGTCTTTTTTTTTTTCCTTGGTGCATTCTTGGAAATCTCTTTTTGCTTTTCAGCATAATTATATGAAAACCTTTTCTTTTTCTATAGTTTCATTCGATTCCTTTTTTCTGATGAGAGATGTTTATCAATCCATCTTATGATATGTTCACATAGGTGTAGTACTGATGGTAGTAGAAAGTTTGTGGAGAAGGGCTGGGAAGATGGCTCAGTGGTAGAGCACTTGCCTTGCATGCATGAGGCCCTGGGTTCGATTCCGCAGCACCACATAAGAAAAAAAGCCGGAAGTGGCGCTATAGCTCAAGTGGTAGAGTGCTAGCCTTGAGCTGAAGAGCTGAGGGACAGTGCCCAGGCCCAGAGTTCAGGCCCCACGACCGGACCCAAAGAAAAAAAAGACTTTCAAGAAAGTTTGTGGAGAAGGCCTTGGATGATTTGAAAGAAATAACATAAAGTGCATGAACAAACAAAGGTGGAGAAAAAGGCCATCTACAGATGGTGAATAATCTGTTCTGGCCCTGAGTTCAAGCACCAGGACTGTAAGACACCCACTCATGTACACACCCACTCCTACAAAAGACATACACTAAGAATGTCAGTAGACAGGTACTGATGGAATCACAAGTGTAATCCTAGTTACTCAGACAAATCAGCGAGACTCTTAGCACCAGTTAACCAGCAAAAAAAGCCAGAAATTGAGCTTTACTTTTTCCCCAAGGTAGACCAACACAAAGAGTACCAAAAACGAAAGAAAGACAGTATGAGAGAGAGAAAGGAGGAAGGAAGGAAGGAAGGAAGGAAGGAAGGAAGGAAGGAAGGAAGGAAGGAAGGAAGGAAGGAAGGAAGAAAGGAAGAAAGGAAGGAAGGAAGGAAGGAAGGAAGAAAGGAAGAAAGGAAGGCACAGGAAAATTTTATGTAAGGATTATAGAGAAGTAGTTGTGGAAATGTTGTGAATTAAATATGAATTTATTTTTCTGATTTTTAAATTAATTTTATTGTAAAGATGATGTACAGAAAGATTACAGTTACACACATAAGGTAGTGAATACATTTCTTTGTTGGCTAAGGTAGAGACTCCCTATTTTTTTTCTTTTTTACCATGGACTAGCCTCAAATCATGAACACATTTGATGTCTCTTAAATGATTTACATCTCTAAATGCAGATGTGAGCCATTTACCCCTGGCCCTCTCAAATATATATCATTCTATTTTTTAAATATATTCTGCAATGTTCTGGGCTTACTTTTTATCTTGAATCCCTGTCACCATCCCTATTTTTAGTGATTTTTTTTAAGATTCTGTTTCCTTAAATTATTGTTAATTGTGTGTGTGTGTGTGTGTGTGTGTGTGTGTGTGTGTGTGTGTGTGTGTGTGTATGTGTGTCTTTGTGCTTATACTTAAGGCCTGAGTACTCTCATTGAGATATTTTGTTCAAGCCTTACTTCCAAGACTCAAACCAGAGCTCCACTTCTGGCTTGTTTCAATGATTAATTGGTGATAAGTCTCAAACACTTTTCTGTCCTGATATCTTTGAAACTGTAATACTTATATCTCAGCCTCCTGAGTAGTACCAGCCTAGTTTGCTTTTTTTAATTTAAAGTTTGGATTATCATTACTATTAGTTTTCCAAGAGAACTTTGGTATAATTTCCATATACAAACCATGAACTCTCTTTACATCTCTCTCCTACATCTTCTATGGCACCTCTTTCAGCCTTCAGTACTAGGGCTTGAATTCAGGACCTTGAACTCTTGCTTGTCTTTCTTGCTCACAGCTGGCTCTCAACCCCTTGAGCCATGCCTCCAGTCCAATATTTTGCTGGTGAATTGGTGACACAGTCTTTCTGTCTTTTCTTCCTGTGCCAGACTTGAACATGAATCCTCCACATCTCAGTTTTCTGAGTGACTAGGATTACAGTCTAGAACCTACTCCTTCTTAAAAGAATTTCAAGCAGGAAGAGCTCAGGAGAAATGCCCTGACTTCAGTCCTCAATACTGGCAATACTGTATTTATATTGGTACACTGTATCTTGTATATACACTTACGTAATTTTGGGGAGGGAATGGGAATAACAAAATGCTGAAACAAGGACACAGGATGACCCATTGAAACAATGATACAAGATACTATGTTGGAAATGACCTCTACAACTTCTGGCAGGGAGAGGAGTGGGAGAGGTGGGGGGAGGGAGGGGATAATAGGAAAAAAAAAAAACAAAGGAGGAGATAACGTCTGACAAGAAATGTACTAATTACCATACTCATGTAACTGTAACCCCCCCTACAGCAACTTTACAATAAATATTACTTAAAAGAAAGGAAAGAAGAAAAGAAGGAAGGAAGGAAGGAAGGAAAGAAGGAATGCAGGAAGGCAGGCAGGCAGGCAGGCAGGAAAGAAAGAAAACAAAAGAAAAGAAAAGAAAAGAAATTAATACTTGCTATTCAAGGGATCAAGATCTAGAGGAGTTCAATGACAATCTCAGGAAAATGTCTATGACACTACATTCCAAAATGGCCAGCAAAAGAAAGGTTGGACAATGGGATTTCATAAAATTGCAGAGCTTCTGCATAGCAAAGGAAATAGCGAGCAAGATCAATAGTAAGCCCATGGATTGGGAGAAGATCTTAACTAGCCATACAATGGACAAGGGTTTCATATCTAAAATATACCTGGAACTCAAAAAATTAAATCCCCCAACAACAAATCCTCAAAGAAACAACTGCCCAATAAATAAGTGGGCTAAAGACTTAAAGAGAAACTTCTCTGAAGAGGAAAGAAGGATGGCCAATAGACACATGAAGAAATGCTCAATATGTCTATCCATAAAAGAAATGTAAATCAAAACAACATTGAGATACCACCTCACCCAAGTTAGAATGACTAGAATCAAGAACTCCAATAACAACAGATGCTGGAGGGGATGTGGACAGAAGGGAACATTACTATGTTATTGGTGGAGTGTAGACTTGTCCAACCACTTTGGAAAGTAGTATGGAGGTTCCTTAAAACTCCACATAGAGCTCCCCTATGATCCAGCAATCCCACTTTTGGGCATTTACCCAAATGATCACAAACAAGACCATACGAAAGCTACCAGCACGACTATGTTTATTGCAGCATTATTTACCATAGCTGAGATATGGAACCAACCTAGATGCCCCTCAGTAGATGAATGGATCAAGAAAATGTTGTATATATACACAATGTTTTCTTTTTTGTCTTGTTTTGTTCTTTTTATCTCTCTTTGGGAGGCTAAGAGAGAGGCACAGAAATCGAGACCCACAGGGTGAATAAATGCAGCAGTGGTACTCACTAGACACTATGTAGAAAATGAAATATAAAACTTGTGGGTGGGGAGGGAAGGGAAAATATGGGAGAGAGCAAGGGAAGGAGTGACATTGCTCCAAAAAGAAATGTACTCTCTATCTGACATATAACTGTAACCCCTCTGTACCTCAACTTTATAACAAGAATAAAGTAAAATGATTTTTTTCCAGAAAGTATTTAAAGGAATATTTTCTTTTTGGTTCTAGGGATTAAACCCAGATCCTCAGCTGCCAGAGTAGCTAGGATTGTAGACATGGACCATCTGTGTCCAATAACCAGTTTGGGAGGATTGGTACTAGCAGAAGGGTTGGGGCAACAAGCAAGGGTGATGGTGGATGAGTATGGTCCAAGTAGATTGTTTTCATATATGAAAGCAGAACCACAAAGGCTGTTGTAATTGCTTGGGGGTTGGGTATAATGGAGAGGGGGAGATTGATGGAATACATTGTGTACATTCATGGAAATGTCACAATGAAATCCTCCCCCTATACATTGGTTAAAATATCTGCTAATAAAAGGAACGAGGTCAGGAAAAAGTTTCAGCAGATTTCAGTTTTCAAAAAACAGTCTTTCAGGCTGGTCTGTCTGTCTAGGCTGGTCTAAAACCTGCATCTTCTCTCTGAGTAGCTATGACTAGAAGTATGAAACACCTGCACTAGTCAATCCTTCATTGTTAGTACTTTGAGTTCCCTCTCTTCATCAGCATGGTTAAGATTTTGTTTTCTTCATGTTTTTGAACTTTGATTCTTTTGTTTGCCCTCACTTCCCTTCTGACACCTCTGGGTTTAGCTTGCTCTTTAACTTGTTCCTGAAGAAGAAAAGCAAAGTTATTGATTTACTGTTTGACTCAAAAAAGGTGTGGAGAAAAGACAGTTCAACACTGGCACAGATTTATTTGTCAGAGAATTCTGACGGGTCCCAAGGATCCTCAGGCCAATGGTAGAGACGCATTCTCATGTACAGGCTGGGAGTATTTGTAGTGGATCTAAGGGAAATGCTAGTGTGGTCTGGAGGGGGTTGATAAGAAATCAGCTAATGGGGAGACATAAATAACATGCTCAATGAATCACAGTTGGGCAAGGGAAGGGGTGTGTGTGCACTGGGGTAGAGATGGGAATGGATGGTAGGTGTGGCATTTGTTCATCTAAGCACTTGACTGGCACCTACCTACCAAATGGGTTACAGCCAGACAAGAGGAGAGGGCAAGGCTGGGGTGCTCATAAAACCGGTCTGGAGCCTCAAGATAAGGGTGTCTGGCTACTTGGAACTAGCATTTTTGCCTTTTATTCTTTCTATTTATTGAAAAGGGGGAAAGTAGGAGCTGGATTGGAAGGATTTTCTGGCTGCTTCCTACTGAGAAGGTGCCTTCTCCACGGTGAGGGTAATAGAATCAAAGGCAGGAAGTCTGGTCAGATAGGGAGTTGAGGAATCCAACTGGTAATGAAGCTGCTTGAGGAGAATAATATTAGACAATATTCTTCATGTTTCTGAGTGATTGCCTATTTTTAAAAAGACTGAAACTATTGGGAACAGTTTTGTGAGGAGATTAATCATGTTTGGTCCACATATCCTAATTAGGAGTATTGTAATTGGGGGCCCCTCAGTATCGGTCCTAGCCCAGGAAGTCACCAGGAGAAGGATGACCAGTGGCTTCAGGAGTTGCTATTTGTTCTCTAAGTCAGAGGCAGTATCTTCCAGCCTCTTTGCTGTCTAAAGGCAGCAAATACGTCATTCTTATCTACAAAGAAGCAACATCACTTCCTGCTGTGAGTTAGTTCCATCCCTGGAAGTTTCTAAGTGCCATAGTTTTGAGGGAATTTATCTACCTCTGGAATCCACTTATTGAACAGAATATCTTTACTACTAGTGTCTGAAAGGTGGTTGAAAGAGTTTGATAGTTTATTTGTAGTAGTGCCCACATCCTATTCCCTCCCTACAACTTTGACTATAGCCAGGAGAGGAAGGGCTTGTATTGCCCTTTTTTGATCTTGCAGCTGATGACAAAACAGGGGCATTCCAGTGAGCATCAAGGACTTGGCCACCTGAGAAAACTGAGATAGGGGGAAACAAGACAAAGAACAGACAGCAGTCCACTGTTGGCAGGCATCTGTAAGTTAGTCCTGCAGAAGTGCCAGGAGGGTGAAGGAAAAACCATTAGCCATCAAATCATGGGTTCTTTAGCATCTTTAAAGTCAAGTTGGATGCATCCAGGCTCAGGATCTAAAATTCCCATCCATTGTAGTCTCCATATTGCATTATATTCCTAGAATACTAGCCTGAGAGAGTGCCATTGTGTGTTAGGGTCTGGTAGACAAGCAGAAGCAAGCTGATCTGCTTTTAGGTAGTATTTTGAACAAAGATATTGGGAGCCTTTTTGAACAAAATCATGGAGTTTCGTGGTTTTTCCTATCTCTAAAGAACTAATGGGCAAAAGAAGGGAAATAACAAATTCCTGTGCAGGTTTGGACATCAGGCAGCCATGGATAAGAGCCATTTCTCTCTGGCACCAGTAAGATTAGCTATTCAGAAGGCTGAGATCTGAGGGTCATGGCTCAAAGCCAGCTCAGGCACAACAGTGTCTAGTAGACAGCAACACTTAGCAATACAGGTTTATATACTTAGTCCTTATAAGGTTGCCATTTAAAAGACCTTGACATGACCAGACTTTCAAATGGACTTTGGTTTAGATTCCTAAGTAATTGAGAGCTTGAGAAGATCATAGCACACACACAACTACTTTGGTAAGTCATATTTCATTTAAGCCAGGTTTTTGTTTTTGCAGATGTTATGTGCAGCACAATATCCTTAATACAGACTCATTGTTATAGAACATAAAGAATTACATCAATGTATTAATCTTGACCGCTTGACCTCAGAGAAAACTTCAGATAAGCTTTTAACTTAAATGAAAAGCTTTTAAATTACATCCAACCTAGTCACACACAACTATTTTATGACTTCCATCCTAGCTCTCTTGGTCGCTCTGCCCTCCATGCCCCATTGTGCAAGGTTTTACCCAAAGCTGCCTGACCCAGTCACACAGAATTCAGTTCTGCATGGCCTGCTGTGCTTCCCACCAGATTCTAAATAGCCACATCTTTAATATTACTAACTGTAGTGTGAGATGATTGTCTCTAGAAGGGTGTCTTGCTGCCCCTGCCACTCCTCTCTCCCACTCCTTATGGAGTGTAACAGTCACATATGACCTACTTTCCCCAAGGAAGTCAAACTCAGTCCCAGCCTGGGTTGCCTGCTCCCCTGCACCAGGGAGTATATGAAGTGTGATGCACAATGCTGGTGTTTCTCACTCCTCTCCCCTCTCCTTAGCTGAAGGCTAACTGAAGGTCAGTGACTATACCAGAAGACAGTAAAGTGGCAGATCTCCTCAGAACATGACTTGAGACTGCTGAGGTGGCAAGAGTTCCATCCATCAAAAAGGCATACTTGGAATAAGTTTTGTCCAAGGTGGAGGGTCTATAAGACAGTGCCAGTCCTGTCCATACGATGGAACCTACAGTAAAAGAGTAAATTATTTAGGACCTCAGCCACTCCTCCTTGACAGCCTCTCAGCCCAGTAGGCTAGAAACAAGAGGCAAAAGATTGCTACCTGCTAACCTGCTACCTCAGCAGCCTTTGCTGGCTCCTGAGCCCACAGTGCTGTGTGGATTCTGCCCCACTGAGGTCAACAGCAGAAAATTCTGAATCCATGAGGATAAAGAGAAAACCACAGAAAGAAGAGCAAAGAAAATCTGAAAGTAGAAAGGCAGGCTAGAAATCTGAGAAGTTAGTAGAAAAAAGAAGCACTTGGTATTTAGTAACCTTGAAAGAAGCCAGAGACAACACCCAGAAGAGGACTCATGTCTAGCTGAGCCAACCCCAAACTAACGGGGGCTGTGGGAAAGAAAGCAGTAAGTATCCAAACACTGACAAACTGCCTGTGGAGTGGGCCAAACACGTATATCCTCAGACCAATCAGAGGTGAGGAAGATGGTTCTTATTGTCTGTCAGGAGAGACTTATTGGAGCCAAGACACAGAGTTACACATAGAAGATACCTGGATGCAAACCTGCCATATCCAAGTCACAATACCAAAAGATGTTAGCTTCCAGTGATTCCAAGTTGGAAGAAGTATTTCATCCCCTAACTTCCTGGCCAACATAACAAAATATGATACCCGAAATTTAGAGCAGCTAAATTGACCTGGATCCTTCAGTATGGCAAGAGGGTCATTCAGGTAAGATGAGAACATAGCAAAGGTGACAAGAAAGTTCATTAGAAAAGAAATAATGGCAAAGAAGGAGTACGTGTGACATAGACATGCCTGCAGGAAGACAGGAAGACAGCACTGCAGTCCCCTCGGGCTTTCTTCCCTATTGGTCTTGAATCAAACGGGAAGAATTGGAGTCCAGGAAGCTGGTTTTCTGATTGATGGCTCTCCTTCCTATTTTGTATAGGTTGTAGCACCAGAAATTTAGTGTTCTGCCTTATTTTCTCAGTCCTTTTTTCCCACATAGTACCACTTAGTCACACTTCCACATTCTTTGGTAGTGCTCATTACACCCTCTCCCTGTCCACCATTTCATTTTACAACACATTTGGCTTACCATCTTATTGTGCCATCTACAAGTTCTGCCTGCTTTCCTACCAACTTTCATGTTAGTTCTTTAAGCAGTGAAGCATAATCATAGCATGTACACAAGGAGATGTTGAGTGTTTTCTACATCACTCACACAAGCATCTTCTTAGGAGAGACAGGGATCTTCTTAGAGCACAGGGGAAAAAACAAAAGAAAAAAGCTTTTCCTTGCTTAGAAGCTCTGGTGAACACCTGGCAAAGTGGCAAAGCAGTCAGGAACAGTTATTGTTTGCCCAAGAGAAAACAGTGTCTCCCCACAGTCTGACCTAGGCCTGGACAGAGAGACATATATTCAGTATGTGCAAAAAGAGTTTTGAAATTCACTTTTGCCTGAGGTCTTTCTGACCACTACTAATTTCCCTATGTCCAGTGACAAATTTATAAGTGTTTTCCTGAAAATAATGCAGACAGAAAGAAATACTGTGCTCATTTCAATTTGGGGGAGAGAATATAGGAAGTGGGAGAAAATAAGGAAAGGAGATGCTCTGGAAGGGAGTAGAACCATGGATTGCTGCACTGTTTGGGTGTGATTAGTCCAATTAAGGCTAATGGCTCTCTTGGAGGCTTCAGACCTAGTATTGAAGTCAGCCAGGGCTGAAAGAAATGCCAGAAAAGGCAGGCGTCACCCCAGAATTCAAGAATAGAAGCGCAGAATCTGGCTACAGGGAAATAAGAGGGTAGGGTTCATTCAGCCCTTCCATCTTGAAAACTGGCACACTGCTTTCTACCTTGAGACAAGAGGAATGCCTTGGTAGAACACAACAGAGTATGGTGCTGCCTAATAACCTGCACAGGGGGATTGAGCACATACATTTTCAGTTCTCCTGCCTCCTTTTCCTCTTATCTGGTTTCATCTCCCTAAAAATTATTTTATATTAAAAACTTACCCAAACCCACTAGTACACCAAGGACATTGGTAGGTGATAGGTTTGTTTGTAGACCTGGTATCACAGTCAAATTATACATGGAAGTTAATGTGGAGTTTTGCTCAGATGGTTGCTTTCCACCTACAAATTCACCATGCTAAAGCTGTTAATCACACACTCCAGGTGCACCTAAAAGTGCGTCAAGTGGCAGTTCTAGCCCCTTTAAAAAGCTGTACAAACCACCACCACGATCTAATGCAGAACAAGACAAGTTTATTTGGTAGGAGATAGAGCATAAAATTCCCCATTTCAATTCAGAACTTTAGTACATTCACAAGGCCATCTGTACTGGTAGAGAAAAACGAGTTCATTGAGTTTTTCCTCTGTGTGTGTGTGTGTGTGTGTTTGTATGTGTGTCTGTGTCTGTCTGTCTGTCTGTCTGTCTTTCTCTCTCTCTCTGTCCCTGTCTCTGTTTCTCCTTCTCTCTTTCCTTCTCTTCTTGCACTTTCTGTCTGTCTGTCTGTCTGGTGGTCCTGGACCTTGAACAAGAGTCCTGGACACTGCCCTTGAGCTTTTTTGTGTTCAGGGCTAGCTATCTACCACTTGAATCACAGTTCCATTTTGAGCCTTTTGATAGTTAATAAGAGATGAATCTCACAAAGTCAGGGCTGACTTTAAACTCTGATACTCAGATTTCAGCCTCTGAGTAGCCAGGATTATAGGACTGAGCCTGTGGTTCCAGCTCCTCCTCCCCCCTCCTCCTCAAGTTCCCCCCTCCTTCTTCTCTGCCTCCCCCTTTCCCTCCTCCCTGCTCCTCCTCTCTTAACAATAATTGTAGTTTTGCAACCACAATGTATCAGCTAAGTGGATCATAGAGGTTGTTTGGAAGAACCAATCCAGTGTCCCCTAAGTGCCCTAAAACTTGCTCTTTATGACTTCCATTAAATATATTCAGGATAATTGAATTCATTGGGTACATGAAATAGGCAGAGCATAATAACATAGGAAAGAAAGAAAGGGGCAAGGAAGGAAGGAAGGAAAGAAAGAATGAAGGAAGGAAGGAAGGAAGGAAGGGAGGGAGGGAGGGAGGGAGGGAGAGAGGGAGGGAGAGGGGTCTGGCACAGTGGCTCAGTGGTAGAGGCTTGTTTAGCATGCATGAGGCCCTGAGTTCAATCCCTCAGCACCACCCTCAGAAGAAAGATCCAGAAGTAATGGTGGCTCAAATTTTAAAGTGCTAGCCTTGACCTAAAGAGCTAGGGACAGTGCCCAGGCCCACAGTTCAGGTCCCATGACAGAAAGAGAGAGAGGGATCGAAGAAGGAGGGAGGGAGGAAAAGAGAGAGAAGAAAGAAAGAAAGGAAGAAAGGAAGCAAGCAAAGGAAGAAAGGAAGGAAGGAAGGAAAGAAGAAAGGAAGGAAGGAAGAAAGGAAGGAAGGAAGAAAGAAAGGAAAGATCCCTTGCTTCCTGGACATGGAAAAGCAGAACTGAAGTTCTTGTTCACTTACTGGACTCAAAGTATCCTGCACTGGAAGGAGATCGGTTCTTTTCCTTCCTAGTAGTGTTTGGAGGCAGGATGTATCTTGCTGTCCTTCCACCCATGGAGTGTATGCACACTTGTGTATGCTTTCTGCACCACAGTGCAACTGAGAGGAATGTAGATGTGCCAGTGATTCTTGGCTACATTTGCGAATACCCATGAGTAGGTAGGTCTTGGGGTGAGGATTGAAAAGTTGAGTTGGTCCTTGTCTCCTCCAGACTTACCCTCAACTTATTTCATTCCCATACCTTCCACTGTTAGGGGTTTGGGAGAGCACCTGGGAAGCTCTGCTGAGTGACACCAGCAAGTCCCTCCAAGTTCATCTTCATAGATTTGGGAGTTCTGCCAGATCTGTGTTGTTCTGGGTATGGCAAAAGCTAATACCGTGCCTTGCATAAAACTCTTGTTTATTAAGGGAATCCCAGGCTGCAAGCTGAGTGGTGAGAGATTGCTGCTAGCTGTAGTTTCAGAGGACATTCAAATTAAATTTCACCATAGTTTGGTGTCCTTTTCAAGCTTGGAGCGGCTTCTGATGTTGTACAGACTAACTGCTATGTTTGTAGAATATGGCTTTATTAACTTCTTAGTCATGCCTTGCTACATGCTTCTTAGGGTCTCTGTTTGCTTACCGCCTGTGTTCTGTTTTTCTTTTGGATTAACCACAGGGACTTCTTTCCAGCAAGCAAGAATGTGGGGCGGGAGGGCTGGGAAGGTGGCTCAATGTAGAGTGCTTGCCTTGCATGCTTGAGGCCGTGGGTTCAATTCCTCAGCACCACATAAGCAGAATAAAAAAGCCAGAAGTGGTGCTATGGCTCAAATGGTAGAGTGCTAGCCTTGAGCTGAAGAGCTGAGGGACAGTGCCCAGGCCCAGAGTTCAGGCCCACGATCAGATCCCTGCTCCCCCCCCCCCACCCCCCGCCAAAAAAAAAAAGAATGTGTGTGTGTGTGTGTGTGTGTGTGTGTGTGTGTGTGTGTAAGAGTGATTCAACTAGTATAAATGGTTTTGTCTAGCAAAACAAGTAACCCTGAGTTTAAGTCCCGGTATTGCAAGAAAAAAAAAAAAAAGAAACAGGAAAGCCCTTAGGGCATTTCTGAGAAGATAGTAAAGATGAAGTGACTGTGAGATACCCTATCTAGCTAACCAAGTTGATAAGATACTTAGTAACTAACTTGATGGATTATTTGGCTTCTTCTCCGCAAGGGTTGAATTCCAGGTATATCTTTGCCCCAGTATTATTAAAAGAGATCTTGCAGAGGAGTAGTAGGTATGTGATTTTTAATGTTTTCTGTCTCAAGAACACTTGACAGTTATCTGTGGTATATATGTGTATTTTTGTGTGTGAATGGGTGTGTATGCACAAGTATACGTGTGCCCATGCATGCACACATGTGCACATGTATATTTCTGTGTGCATTTTGTATATGCGTTTGTGGTGTTGAAGAGTGACTGGAGAAGAGGCTTAAGATCAGTCAAGAATAGAAAAGATGTCTGCTTCACCAGAAGCATAAAATATAATCATAGAATAAAAGTAAGGTTCAGGACAGTACAGTGTCTCAGACTTTGAGTTTGTGAGGCTTTTGTACAGACTAGTAGTCAAAAGCCAATGTAGTAGAGAGGCTTCCAGGTACAGGGTTAATTATGATGTGAACTTGGATACTTGGGCAGGCAAGGAAGAAAGAAGGGCAGTAAGTGTTACTGTGGTGGTCTGGCAACATTGGGAAGGCTTGTGTGTTTGAATGGGCTGGTAATAGAGGAGAGATTATACATAAACCCTTGGCACAACCAAGACCAAGTATGAAGGGTGGTTCTGTGTTCAAAGATGTTATGAAAGGTCTAGGGTTGTGTGGCAATAGCAGTGGTACCCCATCTGTGCTTGGGACAAAACAAAAATGAAGAGGTCAGCTGTGAGGCTGGAATGGGAGGAGAAGAAAGTCAGGTGGGATTTCTGCTGTTGAAGGCTCTGAGAAATTAGGTATTGCCTTCTGGAATAATTTTGATTAAATGCCCTCTTGTCATTCAGTTTACTTTTGCTGAATGTGAGTAACAGGAGAACCTAAGAATACCTAGTTGTCTGCCTTTTATAGGTAATTACTCCATCAGCAAGCAGGTTCCCACAAGCTGAGGGAATATCTTCCCCTCATCTTCTTCCTCAGAAATAGACAACTAGAACAATCAGTGAGATTTATAGTTTGCTGTAGTTATTTTTTTTTTTGTTAGTTGTGGGCCTGAACTCTGGGCCTGGGCACTATCCCTCAGCTGTCAGTTCAAGGCTAGTGCTCTACCACTTGACCCACAGCACTACTTCTGGCTTCTCCTGCTTATGTGGTGCTGAGGAATCAAACCCAGGGCCTCATGTATGTAAGGCAAGCACTCTAATGCAAAGCCACATTCCCAGCTCCCTACTTTGCTATATTTGTTGGGGAGTAAAAATCTATCCTTCCCGCCCTCCTTTCATTTTTTTCCTGGTTAAACTAAAAACAGATGAAATCCATCAATATTGTTATATTGCAGTAAGGAAGGGAATCCAGCCTGAGCTGAACTCAACTTGGATTAGTGAATGAGTCAACATGGCATTTTAATGAGAGAACAGGAGGAGAGAACTGGAGGAGAGAACAGGAGCTTAAGTGAAAAAGAAAACTGGAAAGGATTGATTATGTATGTAGATACGATAATTAGCATCAGTTGACTGGCAATCAAAGTCAGGTCTTCTTTGAAATGTGGGGTCCTAGCAAGACAATCACCATTTTGTGTAAGGCCCATTTCCAGCATATGAGCTCAGGTTCCTGGAATGACAGCAGATGTCCCAAATGCACCCTGCCAGATAAGTTCCCCTAGCAACAGACAACGATTGAGAAGGTGGAAAGACCCAGAGCCCTGAGACCCCACGTGTTGCTTAAGATAAGCATGGCCAGCATTTTGTTTGTGGTTGCAAAATATGTTTACTAAATATTTGCTAAAATTGGTAAAGAATAACCAGTTGTACTAACCAATAAGAATGTGACAAAACTAACCCTTAGTTACCCACTTGTTAGCCAATCATGTAACTGCCAAGTTGGAAACCCCTTTCCCTCTTCTTTACTAGTGATTAAAAACCCTGCAATCCCATAAGACAGGGCTCTCAACTCTGACCCGCTGTGTCGGTGATGGTTGGGAGTCCACGCTGGTGCTTGCAATAAACGACTCTGGTGTGCTTGCATAGGAATCAGCTCCTTGATGGTTTTTGGGGACCCCCGACCCAGGCACAACAGAAGGAGCACAAAGACACAAATCCAAGACACAAGTCAGAGTGCATCCTGAGGTGGAGAACACAGGTAAAAAAGGGCCAGATTTTCTTATGAGTAGAGGGCAGAGTTTGTGAGAGAGATCTGAGTAGGTTTGTGTCTAGACTCATTATAGAAGCAGAGCCGGCATCTGTCTGTTGCTTTTGCTGGCCATCAAGCAGAATGTTGTTCCTCCTTCCTCCAGTCCCTCTTAGAGTAGTTTGGTGTGCCCATGACACCACTGAGTTTGTCAAGATAACTGTATGCTTAAGTGACCAGTGAATAGGATCAGAGGTTTCTATAGGGGGTTGGGAGAGAGGTGCCTGCAAAACCATTTTGAAGAGGAAGGAGAGATACTGATGACAAGTTGAGATGCTTTAAATATGTAAAGTTCACTTATTGCTTTATTATTATTTATTAATGACCTATTCATTTATTTATTTTTGGTGCTGGTCCTGGGCTTGAATTCAGAGCCTAGGTGCTGTCCCTGAGCTTTTGTGCTCAAGGCTAGTGTTCTACCATTTGAGCCACAGTGATTCTTGTGACTTTATGGTGGTTGGTTAGAGATCAGAGGCTCAGGGACTTTACTGCCAAGGCTGGCTTCAAACTGTGATCCTCAAATCTCACATCCTGAGTAGCTAGGAATCCAGGCCTTAGCTACCAGAACCTGACACTTGGCTATAAAATGGTTTTTAGCAGTAAAGCATAAGCTTCTTTCCTTCTAGCTAGAGATGAAGGAGTAAAGTAGACAAGGTCTGCCTCATAGGTTGATGGCTATGAGGCAGGATAGGTTTTCTCTTCAGTCTACTAACTTTTCCACAGTCCTGGGACCTTTTGTCTATTCTAGATGTGAACAAGCCTGAATTCTTGGCCCTCTTTGTGACATGTTCCTTGGTAGTTTCCCACTGATAAATAGAGGCCGTGTGATATTCTTGGAGTAAGCTTCTCTCTGTCCATCATGGGCCATTTGTCTTCTTAGGCATGTCTAATGTGGTTCCTGGTGAACCTCACCTCTTTGAAAGCCTTGGTCAGTCTCTGTACGGCTTGGCAGATGAAATATAGTCCCATGCTTCAAACAATATCCGGAAAAACACTTGGAAGCACAGGCAGCACCTTTTTCAGCACATGGGATGGTATTTTAACACATTTTGATTTTTTTCTGGCCCAGTATAAGATTCTATTTGTTACATATATCTATCTTTCTTCTCTTCCTGGTCTTACATACCTGGTCCAAACGAATGCTCCAGCTTGTACTTTGTTAATTTGGAAGTTTGACTTTATAACCACCAATAGGAAATGGGCAAGAAGGATGTGTCTTCTGCTTTCCCTGGTACATTTGACTTTGTTTAAAAGAGTTTCATTGTCTGGGTGAAGGTACCTCCTGCTTTTGATCTGTGGCTACTCAGAAGGGTGATATCTGAGGATCGTGGTTTGCAACCAGTTCAGTCAGGAAAGTCCAGGGTATACTAATCTCCAATTAATCACTAAAGGCCAGAAATGGAGCTATGGCTTGAGTGGCAGAGCACTAACTAGCCTTGAACAGAAAAAGCTTAGTGACAGCAGCTTGGCCTGAGTTTAAGCTCCAGGACCAGCATCACACATACACACACACACACACACACACACACACACACACACACACACACACACACACACACACACACACACGTTTAATTGTTGAGCTGTACAAAATGTCTGGAGGTTTCCTTGATGTCCTTTTCCTTCTTCTCCCCATGGTACTGAGATGGAACCCATGCCTTGCAGGTGATAGAGAAGTGAGCTATCCTGGTACTATACTTCCAAGCACTATACTGTGCTGCTTATACCACTTCTTTATAAGGAAACAGAAAGCTGAGACTTCTTTCCAGGTACGCAGGATATGGTATGATCACACTGTTTGAAGAATGTGTTGGAGGAGGAGGAGGTGTTGTGGGAAAGAGTATAGTGAGAGAAGAAAAGTGTATGAAGTATCCATTAGCATCTCCAGTATACAACCCAAAGAATTCTGCCTGCTCAACAAAAAGAAAAGTGAGTTCTCCAGTTCATAAAATAGTTCCAGTTTTTTTATTATTAAAGATAACTTTATTTTTTATTGTGCTAATACAATTACATGGGCAAGATAATGAGTACATTTCTTATCAAGCATTGTAGCCTCCTCCTTTGTTAAAATAGTTCCAGTTTATGCCAAGATCTGTAACTGTAAATAGAGAGTAACAATTAAGCAACAAAATGAGCATAAATAATGAAACTATAAGTACCAACCACCAACTCAGGTTCCCCTGATTCTGGCACAGGTAGCACTCCAAAAGTTTTCAGTGTGATTTTTGGATATATTGGAGAAGTCAAAGTAATTTTGTCCTTTCAGGGTTGGCAGTATCAATACAATATACTGAAGATGTTTCTTCCATTTACCCCTTGCTAGGTGATTTCTGTCATTATTGTGGATTCTTTCTCCTTTTAAATTTGAGTGTGAGTATGGGATTTTTTTTTTTCATTAACTTGGTTGGCATCTCAGAAGGCACACCTGACCTGACCACAGACCTATCAGCTTTCATGGCCATGCTTAATTCTAGTGAAGAGAAAATGTTGAAAGGACCTCTCTTTGTCAAGATTTTTTTAAAAAATTAGCTTGCATTAGTTGTGTGTATAGTGTATGCACTGTGATGATTATATACATACTTACAGTGTGTTGTATCAAACCTACCCCTGCTTTCCTCCTCTCCCTTGTTTAAACAACTTAAACAGGTTTATTGCTCTATATTCATAGTTGTGCATAAAATACTTTGACTATATTCCCCCTCTTTCATCTTCTCAGTTGGATCTTTTCCCTCCCAGTGAGGGCACAAGCACATTGCCTCCCTTCCTGTTAAGAAAACTGTCAGCCCTGAAAGTGTAAAACGTAGGGAAAGGAGTAGAAGCTCCATAGAAATTCACTTTCCTGTGATCCTGCCCCATTTTAAAGCTTTTATAAATGTATAAAAGTGTCTCACTGTATATATATATACAGATCATGTGGTTCTTGTCCTTACTCCTGTTGATGTGTTGAATTAGATTAATTGACTTGCACATATAGAACCAAGTTTGCATCCCTAGGATGAATCCCATTTGATCATAGTATATGATCATAGGTTCAACATTAAACTCTTGGGTTTTTTTTTTTGGTTAGCTGTTGAAATCAGTTGGCCAGAATTTTATTGGGAAGTTTTGCATCAGATGTTCTCAAAGAGATTGGTCTGTAGTTCTCTTGCTTTGATGAGTCTCTATATGGTTTTGGGATAAGAGTTATGCTGGCTTCAGAGAATGAGTTTGATAATAATCTTTTGTTTTCAATTTCATTGAAGAGTTTGAAGAGTGTTGGAAGACCTTTGAAGACCTTATAGAATTCGGCTGTGACTCCATCTGGTCATAGGATTTTCTTGTATGGGAGGTCTTTTAGTACCATCTCTATTTTATTTCTTGTTATGGGTTTTTTCGTTGGTTGATATCTTCTTGGTTTAATTTGGTTTTATCAGTATTTGCTAGGAATTCTCCAATTTTTTTCCCCAGATTCTCCAATTTGTTAGCATAAAGGTTTGCAAAGTATTCCCATATAATGTTATGAATCTTGCTCGTTTCTGTCATGATGTTTTCATTTCCATCTCTATTTTAATTTATTTAGGTGTCTTCTTTTCTTTTTTGGGGGGGAGGGGGAGTTAGATTTCTTAAGGTCTGTCAATCTTTTTCATTTTTCCAAAGAGTCAATTCTTTGTTTTGTGGATTCTTTCTTTTTTGGGGGCGGGGGGGGGAGGTCCAGTCGTGGGGCCTCAACTCTGGGCCTGGCCGCTGTCCCTCAGCTCTTCAGCTCAAGGTTAGCACTCTACCACTTCAGCCACAGCACCACTTTCCAACTTTTTTTTCTTTTTGCTTATGTGGTACTGAGGAATCAAACCCAGGGCCTCATGCATGCAAGGCAAGTGCTCTACCACTGAGCCACCTTCCCAGCCCTTTGTGGATTCTTTCTATGGTTGTTTCCATCTCACATTAAAATTCTCTGGCATTATTTCTGATTTAATTTTATCATTTGTTTACATATAGTGGTTTGGCTTGTTCCTCTTTTTTCAAAGAGCTTGTTGGTTTGAGATTTCTCAGAGCTATAAATTATCCTCTCAGTACTGCTTTTGCAGTATCCCGGAGGAGTTGATATTTTGTAGGATTTGTTGTTGTTGTTTTTGCTAAATTCCCTAAGTGTTTGAATTTCTGTTTTGATTCCTTTAATGATCTCCTAGTCATTCAAAAATGTGTTATTCAGTCTCCACGAGTTAGGGAATTTTTTTGTGATGGCTCTTAGGTTTGAGCTGTAATTTTATTCTGTTATGACCTGCCAGAATTCAGGGAGTAATTTCAATATTTCTGACATTACCCAGATTTTCTCTGTGACCTTAAATATGACCTGTTTTTGATACTGTCCCATGTGCTGCTGAGAAGAATGTATATTCTGATGCTGCTGGGAGAGACATTCCATAGACATCTGTTAAGTCTGGTTTCTGAATGAAATTATTTAGTCCAGCGGGTTCTCTTTTGAGTTTTTGCCATATTGATCAAATCCAGAAGTAACCATAATGTGTTACAGTCACCAACAATAAATGTGTTTGGATTTATGTGTGTTTTTAGGTTAATTAGTGTTTGTTTGATGAAGTTGGGTACTCTGGTATTTGTTGTACAGACATTTGGAATTGTTATAACTTCCTAGAGGAGAGATCGCTTTATTGATATGCAATGCCCTTCTTTGTCTCCTGTTAATAATTTTAATTTGAAGTCTGTTTTATCTGATAAAAGTATTGTTAATCTGGACTGTTCATGGAGCGGTTTTCTCAATAGCTTTTTGTTGTTGTTGTTGTTTTGTTTTTTGGGGGGGTCCGGTTGTGGGGCCTGAACTCTTGGCCTGGGCGCTGTCCCTCAGCTCTTCAGCTCAAGGCTAGCACTCTTGAGCCACAGCACCACTTCTGGCTTTTTTCTTTCTGCTTATGTGATGCTGAGGAATCGAACCCAGGGCCTCATACATGCAAGGCAAGCGCTCTACCACTGAGCCACCTTCCCAGCCCCTTCTCGATAGGTTTTATTCTAGCCTTTTAGTTTCAAAATATGTTTGTTATTGTGGGCAAGATATGTCTCTTGATGATAGCACATGGATGGATGGATGCTGCTTTTTGATCCAACTAGTCAATTTACAGAATTTAAGTGGAGAATTAAGTCCATTAGCATTGAGAGTTAGGACTGAGAAATGTTTGCTAAGTCCTGTCATGTTATCTTCCTTCTTAGGGGCTGTGCCTCATCATTTCTTACTATATTTATCTGGTTTTCTGCTAAGAGGCTGTTTCTCTGGCAGTATCATGTTCTTGTTGGTTTTCTATATGTAACTAATCATGAGGCGAATATTGACTAAAAACATCAACTTTCTCCCTAATACAAATTTGCTACCATAACAAGGATGTGTTTACTCTGTCATGCAGTCCTCATGGGATTATCCCATGCCAAGTGTGTTAAATGCAGAATTAATAACAGATCAGTGGCATCAGACACAAAGCAAACTGGCACAAAATTTCAAATATCTGAGCCCATGAACTGCCTATACCACATATGTAACTGAAAGTCCACTTTAAAAGACTTTGAAATACTCAGTCACATTCACCTTTAAAAAATTATTACCACACTAATTCACTGAATGTAAAAACACTAGTTAGAATTTATTTGTTACACGTTTTACATTAAAATCAGATGATGCTGTTTTTGCAAATTCCATACTTTTCGTCACATTTAAGAAGTCTGTAGTATGACACAAAACTATCTCTGTTGATATATTTGCAATTTGGTCTTCAAGAGGTATAAGAGTGAAAAAAATATCTAAAAAGGAATGAAATATTAAAAATCAATAACTGCTTTAAAACATCTTGTTTGAGATGGCAAAAATGAAAACATTTTCCTTTTAATTTTCCCTTTGCTTCTATTTCACTAAAGTGCTTTACAACTTAAATCTTGACAATCTACATTGAGTATTGAAAAAAAAGCAAGTCTCAGCACAGAAGGCTAGTGAAGTCCATTCCGTGGCTAATTCTCAGACCTGTGCCCAGCCCGTAGACATGCCTATGGCTTACATGCACAAGAATGAGGTGATCTGAAACCAAGGTGCTATCTTTGCAGTTCTGGAACCCACCTCCCTTCAAATCTTGGGTCTACAAGCCAAAGGGCTTATTTGGTGTCTTGTATATGGAAGCTAGATTTACCTTATACATTTATAAGTAAATATGTTGAGTGGTATGCAAGTGTATACAAATGTATTAATTGAAATATGGTAGATTCATGGTGTAATTCCTTAGAAAGGCAAAATCAAAGTTCAGAAAAATAATACATCAGGAGCAGGTGCTGGAATGGGATGGGGTGGGGTCAAGGTGAAAGAGGTAGATGAATGAAGAGTGAGAAAATAAAGACAAGAACCCATTTTGAATCCTACAGAATTAATAAGGGTGAAGGAAAAGGGATAGGGGCAAGATGGGTGAGAATGTACAAAGGGGTGATGTTGATAAAGATATATTCTTAAGCTGCTTTGCTCAATGGCAACTCCTCTGTACAGCTATTTAAAGATAATAATAAAAAGAAAAAAGGTGTGCATATTATTATAAAAATTATTTGGTGTCAAATTCTTGTTTTCTGAAATCCTCAGATCTGTATTTTGATCCCTAAGGTATCAGCACAAAATCGCCCAGTAGAGATATATGAAGCTAGTTAGCCTTGCTTGTGCTTCATATGCTCCCCTATTCTTTACTACTGGGTGAAAAAAATGTCCACTTCATTCATTCTGCAGTTAAAGCTAAACATCTGTTTTAGATTACCTGCCCAGAAATCCAATCTACTAATTGAAGATGACTTCATTTTGGTCAGTATGGGCACACACTTGTATGCAATTACTCAGAGGGATGAAAAAATGATAATAAGAAACCTACCTTAAAAGAAACGGTGACTGGAGTTATGGCTCAATGGTAGAACCCTTGCCTACCAGGAAGTAAGCCTGGATTTTAATCCTTAGCACCAAAGCAACACAAACAACAACAACAACAACAACAAAAAAAAAAAACAGGAAAAAAAGAAAAGGGACAAACCTGTCTCCATACTGCCTCAAATCAAATCTTAAACTAATATTTACAGATTAAAAGAAGATTCATAAGTTACTTCTCCAACATCTCCATGCTGCTTCGTTATTTAATTGGTATATGAGTCACCTTGTTTTCATTTATTTGGAAAAAAAAAACATGTTCTCAGTTTTTTCTGATATTCTTGGAGAAGTTCTTTTATTATGTAAGGAATGAGGATGTTACATTGTTAATATCACTCTCAAATTCAAAATAACCCTTCAAATGTGTATATATTACCTTGATATAATGACAGTGGTAAAATTGGGTTCCACAAATGTCACGATTCTGAAGAAATTAATTCCTGGAATAAAGATCAGCTAGCCTGTGGGACAAGAACTGTCCTGAGTTTTAGTTATCCCCTGTAGCATTTAGAAACCAAACAAAAAAAAGAATAAAACTAGGGACTGCAATAACAGACTTCCAAAATAAAATTTTATAGAAGCATTTTTCAAAAGTATAGTTTCAAGAGAACAGGCTGCTTGAATAGGACAAATGAGTATTAAATGGGGGATGGTGGTGGGTGTGAGGGGCGGTTATATCTGGGGAGGGGGGAATGCTTTCTACTTACTTGGCACAGATAATTCAAAGAAACCAAGCTATAACAGAGTAAGATCTATGTGCAATTAACAATTTCTTAACAGAATAAAAACTTAAAAACAAGTCTTTCCATCTTTTGGCAATGAAATCAATAAAATAAACACAAGGACATGTTAGAAGGGCTTGACGTCACTAACTAACAGAAAACTTTTCCAGCTAGCTAGACAGCAAAGTGGGAACTTTTATTAACTGATTCATTCTACCAAAGTAAAACAGAAACAGTCTAGATAATGACTATCTCAATAAGTGTCTAACTAATACCAACAAACTCACCATGAAATGGCCTATAATTAAGCTGTTTTTCTTCTCTGTTATGCTCTACCATAGTTGAGTTTAATGATCTTTTTGCTGTTGTCCTTGAAAGCAAACAAAATTCCTACTGATTTCTCTTAGTCTGTTTTTTGTTGTGCTTAACAAAAACAGCATTGCCCATAATTTACTGTAGTATGGATTTAACATCAATTAGTATTTAGGACAATTAGGAACAAGGCCAGACCACATTCTTCTTAGGTTTATTTAGTTGATAAGTGGGATTTCAGTGATGACTTTTTTCATTTAACCTTTATAACTAACTCATTGATTATTCCCAAAGACATGAAGGACCAATGAGAATTCAGATGTGCACCTCTGAAAAGATTTGCCAGTTTTCTGTCCCATTCTAGCTAGATGGTTTTGAAAATCCTGGAAAATGTATATGAGTTTTTACCTTTCCCTCTCCCCCCTACTCCGGCCTCCCCTTCTCCTCCCTCCAATCTTCCCCTCTCCTTCTCTATCCCTTTTCCTCTCCCTTTCTCCTCTCTCCACCCCTTCTCCAATCTCCCCTTCCCTCTCCTAATCCCTTTCCAATTGTCTCCCTCCCTTCTCCTCTCCTTCCCCCTCCTCAACTCCCTCTTTTTTCCTTTGCCCTTCTGTCCCTCCCTCCTCTCTCTCCCTCTCCCTTTGCCTCACCTCCCACTCTTGTCTTTCCCTTCCATGAGATAATATGCTTTAAACACCGTGTGTGTGTGTGTGTGTGTGTGTGTGTGTGTGTGTGTGTGTGTGTGTGTCTATGTCTGTATGTATACTGCTATTAGGGCTTGAACTCAGGGCCTTGCCATTTGTCATTTATGCCCATAGCTGGTGCTCAGCCACTTGAATTGCTCCTCCAGTCAGGTATTGTGATAACTAACTGAAGACAGTTTCCAGACTTTTTTTGCCCTCACTACCGTTTTCAAACCTAGATCCTCAGATCTCAGCCTCCTGGTGTAGCTAGGATTACAGACTTTAACTGCAATTTTGACATTGTTTACAGAAGTACAATTGATTTGTATAGTGATACTATATCCTGTGACCTTGTTGAACTCACTTGTTTCTTTAGGAGTTTGTTAGAACTTTTAGGTATTTTGTATGTAGACAATTGTGTCATCTGGAAGTAGGTGCAGTTTTAGTTTTCCTTTCTGATATGCTGTTTATTTATTTCTTTATTTGTTTGTCATACTGGAGACTGAATCCAGGTCGTCTCTTGTTAGGCAAGTTTTCTCACTTGAGCTTGGCCACCAGTACAGTTACTCTGTTTTTATCTATTTATTTTGTTTATTTTATTTTTTTGAGAGAGTGTCACTTTTGCCCTTGCAAGGCTCAATCCCAAGTAGCTGGGATTACAGTTGACAATTTCTGTTAAAGATACTATTTCTTAAACAGTTGTATGGCTGTCAGTAGTAGAACTTTGTGAAAGCTCTGCTACAGGTAAAGATGGAGTGGTAAGAAGATGGCAGGTCTTCTTAGGGAAGTGCTTACCAGTCAAACCAGACAATGGAAAAGACATTTTGGAAGAGGCAAGAGAATAATCAGTACATACCTGTGTGGATGGAAAAATAGATGCTGTGGTGGTACTGCTACAAGTTTTACTCTAGGTAAATAATGGTCCATAAGTGAAAATTAAAAAGAGAACATAGCAGTAGATGCTTGAAGTAATAAGTAGTGTGACATTAGCTACACTAAGTTAGAAACTGTTAATACTTCTAGTGATTATTCATGTTACCAACTCCAGGGAGAACTTTGTGATGAAGGAAAAAACTCTAAAAAGGAATAATTAAATACCACAAAATATTCCTTGTATTGGGAGCTAAAAGCAGATTTCAATGGGTTTAAGTCTGTGTGTGCTAAATACTGAAGAAAAGTTACATGCATGTACATGGAAGGCATCATGCAAGTATTAGGAGGGTATCCTAGACAGATGAGGACACATGACTAGGTAGGTAGACTGTGTGGAAGAGGTTGTATGTATGTTGAGACAGGTAAGGTGGTAAGTTTTAATAACTCTTGGCTTCTGTGCTGTACACTTGGTCCCTCTGCCCTTACCTGGCAGACTGCTTTTGGAAGGTGGCAGAAGCTGTAGGGAAGATAGGCATGACTGGAGGAACTATATCAGGGAAGTAGGTGTGGTAGTGGGAAAAGATGGAAATGTCTTTAGGAGCTGCATCTAGTCTGGGGTTCCTCTTTCTGACTCCTCTTCCTGTGCTCTGTTAGTTGAAGAAGCCAGTGTTTCATGTTTCTGGTGTCATGACCATCTGCCTTACCACAGGTCCAGAAATTACAGAGCCAGCCAGGGTAGACTAAACTCTCTAAAACTGTAAATTATTGAACCTTTGTCCTTTATTTGCTTAGGAATTTGATCTCAGAAGCACAGAGTGTAACAAAATGATAGGAAAAAGGAGGGGACATTTATTCCCCAGGGAAAAAAGAGACAAAAGTTAACAGAGATTGAGATCAACATGTGAAAGCAGTTAGCCTTCAGATGAGCAGTGGTGGCACTGAAGGACAAGCTATAAACAAATGCCACATCTTGAAGTAATTTGTTGGCCAGGTGAAAGTCTGTCTTATCTTGGAATCTAGAAGGTATTAAATGCAGCAGTTGGAAATGAGTTGTCTTTCAATGGAATAAGAAACCTATAGGATAAAAGTGTGTGAGAAAACATGAGAGCTGGGACCTTGAGAAAAGGGACTTTTTTGTTGTTGGTTTTTAAAAAAAAATATTTGTGCCAGTCCTGGGGTTGAACTCACTTTCACTGAGCTTTCTTGCTTTACCTCTCACACCTTCCATCCAACTTTTCTGTTTATAGGATAGTAAATCAGAGAGAAGGGTCTTGGGGACTTTCCTGCCTGATCTCAGCTTCCTGAGTAGTTCTAATTATAGGTGTGAGCCACTGGCACTGGTTGGGAAAAGTACTGAAGAGGCACAAGCTAATAGAATGCTACATTACAGAAAAGATGGTCCTTGTTAACACTAGGTGGAAAATGCCACCATGTACTGACAGTTTTGCAACTGATAAACATGTCTTAATCTTTATTACTTGAGTACGGTTACTATTTGACTTCACAGGAAATGTGTTTAAGGAAGACAGCTTCCTGTGCTTAAATCTAAGTGTGCAAACGAGAGCTTTTGGGGGAAATGTCATGCAGTTGAGAAAATATTCAGTGTATTTGCTCATCCTACATTTTATTTCTGTATATACTCTTTACACTGTTCTTAGTTCAGATCTAAAAAAACACCTTAGATGGCTTCTTATGTCTGGTTTTCCCATTCCACTTGCTCTCACTATGTGTGTGCGTGTGTGTGAGTGAGAGAGAGAGAGAGAGACAGAGACAGAGAGAGAGAAGGAGAGGGAGAGAGGGAGAGAGTGACAGAGAGAGAGAGCGAGCGAGAGAGAGAGAGAGAGAGAGAGAGAGAGAGAGAGAGAGAGAATTAACATCCTGAATCTCAAATTCAGGACCGAGGCCTGTCCCTGAGCATTTATGCTCAAGGCTAGTGCTCTGCCACTTGAGTCACAGTCAGTTCCACTTCTGGTTGTTGTTTTGTTTTTGGAATTTTTTTTAGTAGTTTATTGGAGGTAAGAGGCTCATGGACTTTCTTGCCCAAGCTGGGTTCAAACTTTGATAATCAGATGTCAGACTCTAAGTAGCTAAGATTACAGGTGTGAGCCAGCAGCAACTGTTTGTTCTTTTTTATTTTTGTTTGTTTTTTCCTTTGCTCTTTTATTTTTGCAAATTCTTTATTGTAATTAAGTGATTATATAATTTCACAGTATTGTGGGTTAATGATGCTTAAAGTCACAAAAACAATGTAACTTTCATGAGGAAATTGTCTATCACAGTCTATAAAGTTTATGAGTTCTATGATTTTTAACAATATAGTTATTTCTTCCACTTTATCATTGTGTCAGGGGTTCCCTCTTTCCCACTCATTCCCTCCCTCCCATTACTGCCATGGTGTTGCTTAGTTTGTTTTGATCAATGTCCAATACAGCTGATGGGTCCCACTGTTGTATGTTTTTCCTGATTCCCTCTAGTTCTGTGTCCTCCTCTTAGTTTACGTCTGGCGTGCACATACATGCCATATATGTGGTCAGCAGCATGGGGTTATTCAGTAGTCATTCGTCCAGATGAGTGGGGGTACTTTGTTTCTCAAGTTTTGTTTACTTTGTCATATCACCTTACATTTTGGATTTAAGTTCCCCTTGTCAGGGAGACCATGTGCCATTTGTGTCTTTGCTCTTGGCTTATCTCACTCAACATGATTTCTTCTAGCTGCATCCATTTCCCTGCAAATGCCATTATTTTGTCCTTTCTAATGGATGCATAATATTCCATTGTGTATAGATACTACAGTTTTTTTTAATCCATTTATCTGTGGTGGGGCATCTGGGTTGTTTCCATATCCTGGGTATTGTCAACAGTGCTGCAATAAACATGGAGGTGATGTGTCCTTGTATCCTGGTACTTGTTGTTCAGGATAGATGCCTAGGAGTGGTAACGCTGGTCAGAGGGGAGGTCAATATTTAGCTTTCTGAGGACCCTCAGACTGTTTTCCAAAGTGGTTGTATAAGTGTACATTCCCACCAGCAGTGTAATAAGGTTCCTATTTCTCCACATCCCCTTCAACATTTGTCCTTGGCTGACTTTAGAATGTGGGCTATTCTGACTGGGGTAAGGTGGTATCTCAGGGTTGTCTTTATTTGCATTTCCTTTGCAACCAGGAATGGTGAACATTTCCTCATGGGTTTTTTTTTTCTGGCCATTTTTATCTCTTCTTCTGAGAAGTCTCCCTTTAGTTCCCTTGCCCATTTAATAAATTGATTTGTTGGGTTTGGGAAGGATTTGCTTCATGAGTTCCCTATATGTACTGGATATTAACCCATTCTCTGATATATTGCTGGTAAATATTTTTTCTCAATTAGTTGGTTGTCTTTCTAGCTTGGTTGCTATGTCTTTAGCTGTGCAGAAACTTTTTATGTTAAGGTACTCCCATTGTCGAGTCTTTCACCAATTTGTTGTGACCCTGGAACTCTGTTCAGGAAGTTCCTGCCTGTGGGTATAAGTGTCTCTCCTATTCTGTCCTGCAGTAGTTTCAGAGATTCAGGTTTGATGTTAAGGTCCTTTAATCCATTTTGAGATGGTAGTGCATGGTGACAGGCTGAGGTCCATTTTTAGTTTGCTGCATATGGCCACCCAGTTTTTCAAGCAGCATTAGTTCAAGAGATTGTGCTTCCACTGTATGTCTTTGGTTCCTTTGTCAACTATCAGATGACTGTAGGCTTGTAGTTTTATTTCTGAATCTTCTAATCTACTCCATTGGTCTTTGGGTCTGTTTTTGTGCCAGTACCAGGTTGTCTTTTTATTATGGCTTTATAGTAGAGTTTGAAGTCTGGCATCGAGACCCCTCCCATGTTGTCTTTTTTGCCTAGAATTGTTTTGGATATTCTCAGTCTTTTGTTGTTCCATCTGAATTTTTGGACTGTTTTCTGTATTTCAGAAATGTATGTCATTGGAATTTTAATAGGAATTGCATTGAATTTGTCCATTAATTTTGGCAGAATCGCCATTTTCATTATATTGTCTGCCTATCCAAGAGCATGGAAGCTCTTTCCATTTCCTGGTGTTCTTTTACATCTTTGATTAGGTTAATTTCTAAATAATTTATTTTCTGGGGGGTTATTGTGATGGGGTTGCTTCCGTTATTTCCCTTCCGACACTGTTGGTACACTGTTGTACACTGTTGGTGTAGAGGAAGGGAACTGATTTTTGTGGGTTGATTTTGTATCCTGCTACTTTGCTGAATAAGTTCTAAGAGTTTGAGGGTGGAGTTTTTGGATCATGGAGGTACAGTATCATGTCATCTGTGAAAAGAGATAATTTAACTTCTTCCTTCCCCATGCAGACCCCTTTAATGTCTTTTATTTTTGCCTTATTACTCTGGCTAAGGATTCCAAGACCCTTTTGAAGAAGAGTGGAGACAGTGGGCATCCTTGCCTTGTTCCTGATTTTAGGAGAATTAGGTTTTAGGACTATTGTCTATTCATCTGTCATATATGGATTTTATTGTTTTAAGGAATGTTCCTCCTATTCTTATTTTCTCCAGAGCTTTCAACATGAATGAATGTTGTATCTTATCAAAAAATCTTTTCTGCATCAATGGAGATAACCATATGGTTCATGACCTTGGATCTGTTGATGTGATGGATTACATTTGTTGATTTGCATGTTAAACCACCCCTGCATCTCTGGCATGAAGCCTACTTGGTAGTAGTGTATGATTTTGGATTCTGGATTATGTTAGTTAGAATTTTGTTAAGGATCTTTGCATCTGTGTTCATCAAGGAGATTGGTCTGCAGTTCTCTTTTTTGTTGGATCTTTGCCTGCTTTGGGGATGAGTGTCATATTGGCATCATAAAATGAGTTTGAGATAACTCCCTCTTTTTCTATTTCTCTGAAGAGCTTGAGGAGAATGTGTATTAGTTCTTCCTTATACGTCTTATAGGAGTCCATTCTAAATCCATTTGGTTCTAGGCTTTTCCTCATTGGAAGACTTTTGATTGTTTCCTCTTTCTCATTGTAAGAAATATGCTTGTTTAATTGATTTATTTCTTCTTTGCTCAGTTTGGGCAGCTTGTATTTCTCTAAAAATGCATCCATTTCTGCTAGTTTTTCTTTCTTTAGAGAGTATAACTTGTGAATGTAGTTCTTTATAATTGTTTGCATGTCTTGGGTATTTGTTGTGATTTTTCCCATGGCATCCCTAATCTTGCTGATTTGGATTTCCTCTCTTCTTTTCTTAATTAATCTTGCCAAATGTCCATCAATTTTATTTTTTTTCAAAAAACCAGCTTTTTGTTTTATTGATTTTATTTATAATTTTCCTATTCTCTATCTCGATAATTTCAGCTCCTATTTGGTTATCTGACTTCATGTTTTTTGCAATATGAGATTATTTACTTGGTCTGTTTCTATTCTTGTGATGTGGGCTCTGAAGGCTGTTTTTGATGTGTCCAACAGGTTGCTTTGTGATGTGTATTCAATTTCATTGAATTGTAGGAACTTTTCTTCTTTAAGTTCTTCTGTTATCCAGGTGTAGTTCAGAAGTATTTCTGTTCAAATTTGAGTAATTTCTACAGTATGCTTTGTTATTGAAAACTAGCTTGATTCTACTGTGGTCGGATAGGATATAGGGGACTATGCATGAACTATGATATCGTCTATTTTGGAGAAAGTTCCATGAGCTGTTGAGAAGAACATGTACTGTGTCTTTTTAGGGTGAAATACTTGGTAGATGTCAGTTAGTTCCACTTGAAATATGGCCTCCCTTAATTTGGTAGCTTCTTTGCCAATCCTCTGGTTGGTAGACCTATCCTTTGGAGAGAATGAGGTATTAAAGTCTCCTAGTGTTCTCTGCTAGGATCCTGTTAAACAGATTTCCTAGACCATTAACTTCTGTTTCTAGGTGCTCCTCTACACCCATTATCCTTAGATTAGGCCTTCTGATGGTGTCTTCCAGGTGTTGGATAGATCTATCATATTTCTTGGACTTGTCTTGGATGGTTGTATGTTCTTTCTCTATAATATCTAGGCTGTCTTCAATCCCTGAGATTCGATCTTCTGCATGGTCTAACCTGCTGTCAAGACTCTCTACTTTGTTTTTTATCTCTTTTCCTTCTAGTTGGTCAGCTTTGATGGCTTCAAGTTCTTTGTTGAAGCTCTGTTTTAGGTCTTGTTTGAATTTCTTTACTTCCTTAATTTGGTGTTCAGTGTTTGTCCTCAAATCACTTAGTTGATTGGTTATGGTTTCTTTGGGCTCCCATTCCTTCTGTTGGGTTCCATTCAGCATTCCCTTTGTGGTCTCCCTGACTTCCTTCAGCTCTTTGTCAATGGATTCCATGAATGCCTTTAGTGATCTTTGTGTGTTCTCTACCTGGTCTCTCAATTCCTGTATTACTCTTTGATTAGCTTCCTCCCGTTCGTGGGATTCCTGCAGATCTCTTTGAGTGTTCTCAGCCTGCTCACGCCATTCCTCCCTTTCTCTTTGAGTATTCTCAAGTTGTTCACGCAAATCCTGTATCAGTTTTTGAGTAGCTTCCTCACGCTTATGATATTCCTGTATAAACTTCTGGGATGCCTCCTCTCTCTCCCTATCACACTCATACAGAGTCCTTTGTACGTTGTCAAACTTTTCATTTATCATGTTTGCCAGCAGTGTTTGTAGAGCTGTTTGGGAACTCTCCTCTGGATTATTCATTATCTGTTCTAACCCCTGATTATCAGGATTGGGAATTGAGATACCCGAATTTGCCATTTTTCTTGTGTCAGTATAACATGTGGAGGAGATGGGGACAAACAAGTCGTTTAAGGATTCAGGTGGACCTGTTGCAACAATGAGAAGTACAAAATGTCATGTCAAAACCAGCTTTACAATGTCGGTGGGGAGGGGTGGGGGGGTATGATTGGGTGGGAGGGAGGGGGGAGGCTGGGAAGGGAGGTGAAGGGTAAACAAAGGAGGAGGCTGCAATGCTTGGTAAGAAATGTATGCATTATCCTGCCCATGTAATTGTAACCCCTCTGTACAGTATGTTCTCAAATAAAATAAAATAAAATTGAAAAAAAAAAAAAGAAAAAAAAAATAAAGTCTCCTAGTGTTATCGTATTTGGATCTATTTTATTCTGTAAGTTTGAGAGTATTTGCTTAACATATTTGGGTATCTCAATGTTTGAGGAATATAAATTGATAATGCTAATATCCTCTCCTTCGATTTTTCCCTGTAGTAACATGTATTGTCCTTCCTTGTCTTTTGTATTGATGTTAATGAAAAGTTTATTTTGTCAGATATCAGGATAGCTACTCGTGCTTTCTTAGTGGGGGTATTTGCTTGGTAAATCTTTCTCTAACCCTTCACTCTGAGTTTGTTTGTATGTTTGGCTGAGAGGTGGGTCTCCTGAAGACAATAGATGGCTATGTTATGTTTTCTAATCCAATCTGCACTTCTTTTTCTTTTGATTGGTGAATTGAGTCCATTAATATTTATGATTATTATAGAGAGATGCACTGTTTCCTGTCATTTCCTGTTTTTCTAAGTTTTTCTTTCCTTTCCTCCTGTGCTTACTAAGTTAGACTTCTAGTAATACCTGTCTGATGAGGATCCCAGTTTCTGATGGGTTTATTCAGGTTGTGTCCCCCTCTTAGTATTCTTTGTAATGCTGGTTTATTGTTTATGAATTCATTTAGTTTTTCTTTACTATTAAAAATTTTAGTTTCTCCATTGAATGTAAATGCTAGCTTTGCTGAGTGTGTCAGCCTGGGCTGGCAGTTATTAGTTCTCAGGGCTCAGATCATACTTTCCCAGCCTTTCTTGCATTCAGTGTCTGTGTGGAGAGATCTGCACTGATTCTGATTTTTTCCCATTGTAGTATAGCTCATTCTTTGTTTTTGCTGCATGCAAGGTTGTTTCCTTATTTTCAGATCTATCTTTTTTTTTTTTTTTTAACTATAATATGCCTAGAAGTGTTTCTGCTGGGATCCTGCTTGTTAGGTATTCTATATGCTTCTATTATGTAGGTAAGATTTTCTCTTTTAAGGTGTGGGAAATTTTCATTGATAATCTTGCTGAATAGGTATTACATTCCCTTGCTTTGATATTTCTCACCTTTATCCACTCCAGTTATATGCAGGTTAAATTTCTTGCCACTGTCGGCTTGCTCTTGGATTTCCCTTTGGCATAATTTAAGTGATTTTTCCATATCTGTGACTTTTTTTCCAGTTGCTGCATTTTGTCTTCTGTATCTGATACTCTAAATTACATTTCATTTACTCTCTTAACTATGGCTTCCATTGTGGTTTGCATGGAAGAGACTGATTCATTTATGCATTTTTTTTTTATTGTGAGAATACTGTACAGAGGAGTTACAATTACATGGGCAAGATAACAAGTACATTTCTTATTAAGCATTGTTGTCTTCTCTTTGTTTCCCCTTCCCATCCCTTCCCATACTCCTCCCTCCCCCCACCCGAGTCTTCCCCCACCCCAACCAAAGTTGTAAAGTTCGTTTTTTGACATAATGATTTGTACATCTCATTGTTGCAATGGGTCCACTTGTATCCCTAGTTAAACGATTTGTTTTTTCCCTTCCCCTCCACAAATTATACCAACATCAAATACAGTGAAAGCATGGGTTATACCGTAGGGGAGGGACATACAAAGCAACAAAGAAATCATCTTATAAATAAGTTAGAAACAATTGCATAAAAGGAAAAAAAAAACATTTGAATACTTATCTTGAGGTTTATTCCCCTAACATCAACTTATCTGACCTTTTCTGCTTGACTCAGAGATATACTAGTTATTGCAAATAAGGGGAAACCATGGAACTTATGTTTCTTTGTGCCTGGCTTACTTTATGGATTCTACTTATCTCACCTCTTAGTTAGGTGTGTACTGCCTCTATTTTTTGCGTGCCTCTCCCGTTTGAAATCCTGTATCGTTTTTTAAATTCATTTTGCTTAGCATCATCTGTTTTAATGTTTTTTTAATTGTGAAAATACTGTACAGAAGGATAACAGTTACATGAGCAAGGTAATGAGTACATTTCTTATCAAGCATTTTTGCCTCCTCCTCTTTTCCCCCCTACCATTACTTTGCTCCCACCTCCACAGCTACACTCCTCCTCCCCTCAACTTATATTTTAAAGTTCGTTATTCAACATAGTGTCTTCTACATCTCATTGTTGTAATTTGGTTTTTCCTTTCCCTCTCCAAAGTATACCAACATTAAATACAGTGAAAACAGGGGTTATACCTTGGGGGAGGACATACAAAGATACAAAAAAAAAAAAAAAAAACCCCACACATGGTAAAATAGCAAAGAAGGAAAAAACCACTTGTGTCACTATCTTGAGGTTCATTTCACTTAACTTCATCTTATCTGGTCATCTGTATATAGCTTTTGACCTTTTCTACTTGTCCCAGACATATACTGGTTATTGCAAATAAGGAAAATCATGGGACCTAGGTTTCTTAGGGCCTGGCTTACTTCATTTAACACATTTTTTCCCAAGCATTTCCATTTCCTAACAAATGGGGCAACGCCATTCTTTCTGATGAAGTCATAGAACTCCATTGTATATATATTTATATGACACATTTTCTAGAACCATTCATCTACTGAGGGGTATCTGGGTTGGTTCCATGTCTTAGCTATGGTAAATAATGCTGCAGTAAATTTAGTTGTGCTGGTAGGTTTAGTATGGTCTTGTTTGTGTCTTGGGTAATTGCCCAAAAGTGCGATTGCTGGGTCATAGGGGAGCTCGATGTGGAATCTTTTGTGGAACCTCCATACTACTTTCCAAACTGATTGAATGACTTTACACTCCCACCAACAATGCAGAAGGGTTCCCTTCTGGTCACATTCCCTCCAGCATCTGTTGTCATAAGAGCTCTTGATTATAGCCATTGTTATTAGGGTGAGGTGGAATCTCAGCGCTGTTTTTTTGTTTCTTTTATGGTAAAAGAGGTTGAGCATTTCTTTATGTGTCAATTGGACGTTCTTATTTCCTCTTCAGAGAAGTCTCTGTCTTTAGCCCACTTACTTATTGGGCAATTGCTTCGTTGAGAATTTGTTGTTGGGAAATTTAATTTTTTCAGTTCCAAGTATCTTTTAGATATGAGACCCTTGTCCATTGTATGGTTAGTGAAGATCTTCTCCCAATGTGTGGGCTTTCTATTGATCATGCTAGCTATGTCCATTTCCATGCAGATGCTCTACAGCTTCATGCAATCCCATTTGTCCAAACTTTCTTTGATTTGTTGTGTTTCTGGGTCTCTATTAAGAAAATTTCTGCCTGTGCCAAGGAGACCTAGGGTTTCTCCTATTTCCTTCCTGTAATGTTTTCAGGGTGTCTGCTTTGACTCCGAGGTCTTTAATCCATTTGAAGTTGATTTTTATACAGGGTAATATATAAGGTTCTAGCTTTAGCGTTCTACAGGTGATTAACTAATTTTGCCAGCACCATTTACTGAAGAGGCTCTCTTTCTTCCATTCTATTTTTTTAGCTCCTTTATTGAAAATTACGTCGCTATAGGTCTGTGGGTTCTATTCCATTGGTCCACTGGTTCTTGTGCCAGTACCAAGCTGTTGTGATTATTACGGCTTTGTAGTAGAGTTTGAAATTTGGTAATGATATTCCTCCAGCACTGTTCTTTCTGTTAAGGATTGTTTTTGCTGCTTGGGATCTTTTATTGTTCCATATGAATTTTTAGATTGCCTCTTCTATTTCCTTGAAGAATTAGGTTGGAATATTGATAAGTATCGCATTGAATGTAGATAGCCTTGGGAAGTATTGCCATTTTCACCATGTTGATCCTTCAGTCAGAAGCATGGGAGATTTTTCCACTTTCTAAGTTCTGCTTTGATTTCCTTTTTCAGGTTTTAAAGTTTTCATCATAGAGGTCCCTCACTTCTTTTTTTTTTTGAGTGATATCTCTTTATTTTTCATATTCTTTAAAAGCCAAGTAATTATGAAAATTAATTTGGTCTTCCCTGGTCTTCTTTCATTCTCTCTGTTAAATTCTCTCCATTCGGCCCCATAGTCCCTCACTTCTTTGGTTAAGTTAATCCCTAGGTGTTTTATTTATTTGTTTTTTCTTTATGATTAGTTTTTTATTTTAAAAATATACAGAGGGGTTACAGTTATATGAGTAGGGTAATGAGTCCAATTCATAGCGAGCTTTGTTACCTCCTTTATTTTCCCCATACCATCACTTCCCTTCTCACCTCCCCAACTCCTCCTGGCCCTCCACCCCTGCCATTGTACATTGTAAAGTTCATTTTCAATATAGTGTCCTGTACATCTCGTCGTCACAATGGGTCAGCCTGCATCCTCATTTAAGCGTTCTGCAATATATGTGTGTGTGTGTGTGTGTGTGTGTGTGTGTGTGTGTATGTGTATATACATGCAGAGCACCAGCATCAAATCCAGTGAAAACAGGGGTTATATCATGGGGGAAGAACATACAACAGAAACAAAAGAATCACATAATGTATTGTAAGTACATTAAAAACACTAGCCAGAAAGAGAAAAAAATACCTCTTGTCTCCCTGTCTTGGGGTGCATTTTGCTTAATATTATCTCATATGGTCATATGTACATAGCCCTTGACCTACTCCGTTTGTCCTAAGCATGTACTAGTCACTGCAATCAAGGTAAACTATGGGACCTATGTTTCTTTGGGCCTGGCTTACTTCACTTAGTATGATTTTTTCTGATTCTTTCCATTTCCTAACAAAAGAGGCAATCTCATTTTTTTTCTGACGGAGGAATAGAATTCCATTGTGTGTGTATAGATATATACACACAATGGAATTATATACACACATTCACACTCACACATCACATTTTCTTGATCCATTCACATATTGAGAGGCATCTGGATTGGTTCCATACATTAGCTATGGTAAATAATGTTGCAATAAACATGATTGTTTTGATAGCTTTGGTATGTCCTTGTTTGTGATCCTTTGGGTAAATGCCCAAAAGTAGGATTGCTGGGTCATAAGGGAGCTCTATGTTGAGAATTTTAAGGAACATCCATACTGTTTCCAGAGTGATGGAACAAGTTTACACTCCCACCAACAATGCAGTAGGGTTCCCTTTTACCACATCCCCTCAGCATCTGTAGCTAACAGATTTCTTGATTATAGCCATTCTAGCTGGGGTGAGGTGGAATCTCAGTGTTGTCTTGATTTGCATTTCTTTTATGGTTAGGGAGTTGAGCATATCTTCTTGGGTCTATTGGCCATTCTTATTTCCTCTTCAAAGAAGTCTCTCTTTATGAACTTGTGACTTTAAATGAGCAGCATTATTCCACAATACTGTGAAATTTGGGAAATTATGTAATCATTTAATCACAATTTAAAAAAAAGAACCTTGGGAAGGTAGGGAGGGAAGGGATAGTAGGGGGAAAACAATGGAGTGGGTAACAATGCTCAATAGGAAGTATACTCATTACCTTACTCATGTAACTTGTAACCCTCTGTATAGTATCTTTACAATAAAAAATTTAAAAAAAAGAAGTCTTTCTTTAAGTCTTTAGCCGATTTGTTAATCGGGCAGTTGTCTCTTTGAGAATTTGTTCATAGGGGATTTAGTTTTTTTTGTATTCTAAGTATATTTTAGATATGAGACCCTGACCCTTGGCTGTTGTATGGTTAGTGAAGATCTTCTCCCAGTCTATGGGCTTTCTGTTAATCTTGCTAGCTATGTCCTTTTCCTTGCAGAAGCCCTGCAGTTTCATGCATTCCCATTTGTCCAACCTTTCTTTGATTTGTTGTGTTTCTGGCTCTCCTTTAAGAAAATTTTGGCCTGTGCCAAGAAGCCCTAGAGTTTCTCCTATCCTTCCTGCAATGTTTTCATGGAATCTGCTTTTATTTCGAGGTCTTTGATCCATTTGGAGTTGATTCTGGTGCAGGGTGATATATATGGATCAAGTTTTAGTTTTCTACAAGTGATTAACCAATTTTGCCAGCACCATTTACGGAAAAGTCTCTCTTCCATTCTGTTTCTTTTGCTCCCTTGTCAAAGATTAGGTGGCTATAGGTCTGTGGGTTAATTTCTGGGTCTTCAGTCCTATTCCATTGGTGCTCAGGTACCAAGCTGTTGTGCTGGTACCAAGCTGTTTTGATTACTATGGCTTTGTAGTAAAGTTTGAAGTTTGGAATTGATATTCCTCCACCGCTGTTTTTTCTACTAAGGATTGTTTTTGCTATTCACAAATTTTTGGATTGCTTCTTCTATTTCATTGAAGAATGAGGTTGGAATGTTGATAGGTATCACATTGAATTCATAGATAGCCTTTGGCAGTATTGTCATTTCTACTAATCCTACTAATCCAGGAGCATGGGAGTTTTTTGCACTTGCTCAGTTCTCCCTTGATTTCCTTTTTCATGTTTTTAAAGTTTTCATCATACAGGTCCTTCACCTTTATTTTAAGTTAACTCCTAAGTATTTTACTTTTTGTGGGGCTCTTACAAAAGAGGTTGACTTTCTAATTTCAGCCGTGTTCTTCTCGTTTTTGGCATATGGAAAAGTCATTGAATTCTGAGGGTTAATTTTGTATCCTGCTACTTTGCCAAAGTTTCTGATCAGCTCAAGTAACTTGGGAGTGGAATCCATCAGGTTCTTTAAATACAAGATCATGTCATCTGCAAAGAGGGAGAGTTTTTCATTATTCTTCCCTATTTGGATCTCCTTTATATCTGAATCTTGTCCTATTGCTGTAGCTAGGCATTCTAATAGGTTGAAGAGGAGTAGGGAGAGCGGACATCCTTGTCTGGTTCCTGAATTTAGAGGAAATGGCTTTAACTTTTCACCATTAAGTATAATGCTGGCTGTAGGTTTGTCATGTATAGCCTTTATTATATTGAGTAATGTTCCATGGATTCCTAGTTTTTCCAGAATCTTCCTCATAAAGAGGTGTTGGAGCTTTTCAAATGCTTTTTCTGCTTCTATTGAGATAACCATGTGGTTCTTATCCTTGCTCTTGTTGATGTGATGAATTATATTAATTGATCTGAGTACATTGAAAGAGTTTTGCAACCTGAAATGAATCCTGTTTGATCGTGGTGTATGATTCTTCTGATGAATTGTTGAAGTCGATTAGCCTAGATTTTGTTGAGAAGTTTGCATCGATATTCCTCAAAGAAATGGGTCTATAGTTCTCTAACTTTGATGAGTCCCTGCCTGGTTTTGGGATGAAGGTTATGCTGGATTCATTTTTTTTTTTTTTTTGCGGGGGGGGGGGTCCAGACGTGGGGTCTGAACTCTGAGCCTGGGCGCTGTCGTTCAGAGCTTCAACTCAAGGCTAGCACTCTACCACTTGAGCCACAGCGCCACTTCCAGCTTTTCCTTTTTGCTTATATGGTGCTGAGGAATAGAACCCAGGGCCATACGCATGCAAGGCAAATGCTCAACCACTGAGCCACCTTCCTAGCCCTATGCTGGCTTATAAAACCATTGTGGTGGTGAATTATTTTTAATTTAATTTAATTTTATTTGAGAACATACTGTACAGAGGGGTCACAATCACATGGGCAGGATAATGCACACTTTTCTTACCAAGAATTGCAGCCTCCTCCTTTGTTTACCCTTCGCCTCCCTTCCCAGCCTCCCCCCTCCCCCCACCCAATCTTACCCCCCTTCCCCCCCCCACACCGACATTGTAAAGCTGGTTTTGACATGACATTTTGTACTTCTCATTGTTGCAACAGGTCCACCTGAATCCCTAAACGACTTGTTTGTCCCCATCTCCTCCACATGTTATACTGACATCAAATATAGTGAAAGAGGGGGTTACACTGTGGGGGAGGGACATACAAAGCAACAAAGAAATAATCTTATAAATGCATTAGAAACACATGCATGAAAGAAACAAAAACATTAAAATACAAATTTAAGGGTTCGTTTTCCTAACATCACATTCTCTGACTTTTTCCGCTTGACTCATACCTATACTAGATATTGCAAATAAGGGAAACCATGGGACCTATGTTTCTTTGGGCCTGACTTACTTCACTTAATATAATTTTTTCCAAGCCTTTCCATTTCCTAACAAATGGGACAATGTCATTCTTTCTGATGGAGGCATAGAATTCCATTGTGTATATATACCACAATTTCTTGATCCATTCATCTACTGAGGGGCATCTGGGTTGGTTCCATATCTTAGCTATGGTAAATAATGCTGCAATAAACATAGTTGTGCTGGTAGCTTTAGTGTGGTCTTTTTTGTAAACATTAGGGTAAATGCCCAAAAGTGGGATTGCTGGGTCATAGGGGAGTTCTATGTGAAGTCTTTTGAGGAACCTCCATACTGCTTTCCAAAGTGGTTGAACAAGTTTACATTCCCATCAACAATGAAGTAAGGTTCCTTTCTGTCCACATCCCCTCCAGCATCTGTTGTTGTTAGAGTTCTTGATTTTTGCTGTTCTAACTGGAGTGAGGTGATATCTCAATGTTGTTTTGATTTGCATTTCTTTTATGGCTAGGGATGTTGAACATTTCTTCATGTGTCTATTGGCCATCCTTCTTTCTTCTTCAGAGAAGCTTCTCTTTAAGTCTTTCGCCCACTTACTTATTGGGCAGTTGTTTCTTTGAGGATTTGTTGTTGGGTGGTTTAATTTTTTGAGTTCCAAGTATATTTTAGATATGAGACCCTTGCCCATTGTATGGCTAGTAAAGATGTTCTCCCAATCCGTGGGCTTTCTATTGATCTTGCTAGCTATGTCATTTGCCCTGCAGAAGCTCTGCAACCTTATGCAATCCCATTTGTCCAACCTTTCTTTGATTTGTTGTGTTTCCAGGTCTCTATTCAGAAAATTTCGGCCTGAGCCAAGGAGACCCAGGGTTTCTCCTATTCCATCCTGTAATGTTTTCAGAGTGTCTGCTTTGAGTTCAAGGTCTTTGATCCATTTGGAGTTGATTCTGGTGCAGGGTGATATATAAGGATCTAGCTTTAGTTTTCTACATGTAGTTAACCAATTTTGCCAGCACCATTTACTGAAGAGGCTGTCTTTCTTCCATTCTATTGTTTTAGCTCCCTTATCGAAGATTAGATGGCTATAGGTCTGTAGGTTCATTTCTGGGTTTTCAATTCTATTCCATTGGTCCTGAGGTCTGTTGTTATGCCAATACCAAGCTGTTTTGATTACTATGGCTTTATAGTAGAGTTTGAAATTTGGTATTGATATTCCTCCAGCCGTGTTCTTTCCGTTGAGGAGCGTTTTTGCTATTCGGGGTCTTTTATTGTTCCATATGAATTTTTGGATTGCCTCTTCAATTTCCTTGAAGAATGAGGGTGGAATTTTGATAGGTATTGCGTTGAATTTGTAGATAGCCTTGGGAAGTATTGCCATTTTCACGATGTTAATCTTTCCAATCCAGGAGCATGGGTGGTTTTGCCATTTTTTAAGTTCTGTGTTGATTTCCTTTTTCAAAATTTTAAAGTTTTCATCATAGAGGTCCTTCACTTCTTTAGTTAATTCCTAGGTATTTTATTTTTTGTGGGGCTATTACAAATGGAGTTGCTTTCCTAATTTCAGCCACACTTTTCTCATTGTTGGCATACAGAAAAGCCATTGATTTTTGGGGGTTAATTTTATAACCTGCTACTTTGCCAAAGTTTTGAATCAGCTTGAGTAATTTGGGAGTGGAGTCTATGGGATTCTTTAAATATAAGATCATGTCATCTGCAAAGAGGGAGAGTTTTATTTCTTCTTTCCCTATTTGGATCCTCTTTATGTCTGCATCTTGTCTTATTGCTGTAGCTAGGCATTCTAATACTAGATTGAAGAGAAGTGGAGAGAGTGGGCATCCTTGTCTTGTTCCTGAGTTAAGAGGAAATGGCTTTAGTTTTTTTTTTTTTTTTTTTTTTTATTTTTTATTTTTTTTTAAATTTTATTTTATTTTATTTGAGAACATACTGTACAGAGGGGTCACAATTACATGGGCAGGATAATGCATACATTTCTTACCAAGCATTGCATCCTCCTCCTTTGTTTACCCTTCACCTCCCTTCCCAGCCTCCCCCCTCCCTCCCACCCAATCATATCCCCCCTCCCCCCCCCCCCCACCGACATTGTAAAGCTGGTTTTGACATGACATTTTGTACTTCTCATTGTTGCAACAGGTCCACCTGAATCCTTAAACGACTTGTTTGTCCCCGTCTCCTCCACATGTTGTACTGACATCAAATATAGTGAAAGCAGGGGTTACACTGTGGGGGAGGGACACACAAAGCAACAAAGAAATAATCTTATAAATGCATTAGAAACACATGCATGAAAGAAACAAAAACATTAAAATACATATTTGAGGTTTTGTTTTCCTAACATCACATTATCTGACTTTTTCCGCTTGACTCATACCTATACTAGATATTGCAAATAAGGGAAACCATGGGACCTATGTTTCTTTGGGCCTGGCTTACTTCACTTAATATAATTTTTTCCAAGCCTTTCCATTTCCTAACAAATGGGGCAATGTCATTCTTTCTGATGGAGGCATAGAATTCCATTGTGTATATATACCACATCTTCTTGATCCATTCATCTACTGAGGGGCATCTGGGTTGGTTCCATGTCTTAACTATGGTAAATAATGCTGCAATAAACATAGTTGTGCTGGTAGCTTTAGTGTGGCCTTGTTTGTGATCATTTGGGTAAATGCCCAAAAGTGGGATTGCTGGGTCGTTGGGGAGCTCTATGTGGAGTCTTTTGAGGAATCTCCATACTGCTTTCCAAAGTGGTTGAACAAGTTTACATTCCCACCAACAATGAAGTAAGGTTCCTTTCTGTCCACATCCCCTCCAGCATCTGTTGTTGTTAGAGTTCTTGATTTTTGCTGTTCTAACTGGAGTGAGGTGATATCTCAATGTTGTTTTGATTTGCATTTCTTTTATGGCTAGGGATGTTGAACATTTCTTCATGTGTCTATTGGCCATCCTTCTTTCTTCTTCAGAGAAGCTTCTCTTTAAGTCTTTCGCCCACTTACTTATTGGGCAGTTGTTTCTTTGAGGATTTGTTGTTGGGTGGTTTAATTTTTTGAGTTCCAAGTATATTTTAGATATGAGACCCTTGTCCGTTGTATGGCTAGTAAAGATCTTCTCCCAGTCCGTGGGCTTTCTATTGATCTTGCTAGCTATGTCATTTGCCCTGCAGAAGCTCTGCAACCTTATACAATCCCATTTGTCCAGCCTTTCTTTGATTTGTTGTGTTTCCGGGTCTCTATTCAGAAAATTTCGGCCTGAGCCAAGGAGACCCAGGGTTTCTCCTATTCCATCCTGTAATGTTTTCAGAGTGTCTGCTTTGAGTTCAAGGTCTTTGATCCATTTGGAGTTGATTCTGGTGCAGGGTGATATATAAGGGTCTAGCTTTAGTTTTCTACATGTAGTTAGCCAGTTTTGCCAGCACCATTTACTGAAGAGGCTGTCTGTCTTCCATTCTATTGTTTTAGCTCCCTTATCGAAGATTAGATGGCTATAGGTCTGTAGGTTCATTTCTGGGTTTTCAATTCTATTCCATTGGTCCTGAGGTCTGTTCTTATGCCAATACCAAGCTGTTTTGATTACTATGGCTTTATAGTAGAGTTTGAAATTTGGTATTGATATTCCTCCAGCAGTATTCTTTCCGTTGAGGAGCGTTTTTGCTATTCGGGGTCTTTTATTGTTCCATATGAATTTTTGGATTGCCTCTTCTATTTCCTTGAAGAATGAGGGTGGAATTTTGATAGGTATTGCGTTGAATTTGTAGATAGCCTTGGGCAGTATTGCCATTTTCACGATGTTAATCTTTCCAATCCAGGAGCATGGGAGGTTTTGCCATTTTTTAAGTTCTGTGTTGATTTCCTTTTTCAAAATTTTAAAGTTTTCATCATAGAGGTCCTTCACTTCTTTAGTTAATTCCTAGGTATTTTATTTTTTGTGGGGCTATTACAAATGGAGTTGCTTTCCTAATTTCAGCCACACTTTTCTCATTGTTGGCATACAGAAAAGCCATTGATTTTTGGGGGTTAATTTTATAACCTGCTACTTTGCCAAAGTTTTGAATCAGCTTGAGTAATTTGGGAGTGGAGTCTATGGGATTCTTTAAATATAAGATCATGTCATCTGCAAAGAGGGAGAGTTTTATTTCTTCTTTCCCTATTTGGATCCTCTTTATGTCTGCATCTTGTCTTATTGCTGTAGCTAGGCATTCTAATACTAGATTGAAGAGAAGTGGAGAGAGTGGGCATCCTTGTCTTGTTCCTGAGTTAAGAGGAAATGGCTTTAGTTTTTCACCATTGAGTATAATGCTGGCTGTAGGTTTTTCATATACAGCCTTTATTGTATTGAGGAATGTTCCATGGATTCCTAATTTTTCCAAAACCTTCATCAGGAAGGGGTGTTGGATCTTGTCGAATGCTTTTTCTGCGTCTATTGAGATAACCATGTGGTTCTTATTCTTGCTCCTGTTGATGTGATGAATAATATTAATTGATTTGCGTATACTGAACCAGCTTTGCATCCCTGAAATGAATCCTGTTTGATCGTGGTGTATGATTTTTTGGATGAATTGTTGAAGTCGGTTGGCCAAAATTTTGTTGAGAAGTTTTGCATCAATGTTCATCAAAGAAATGGGTCTATAGTTCTCTTTCTTTGATGAGTCCCTGCCTGGTTTTGGGATGAGGGTTATGATGGCTTCATAGAATGTGTTCGGTAGTGAGCTTTCTCTTTCAATTTCAATGAAGAGTTGGAGGAGAATTGGTGTGAGCTCTGCTTTGAAGGCCTTGTAAAATTCTGCTGTAAAACCATCTGGTCCTGGACTTTTCTTAGCTGGGAGGTCTCTTATTGCTGTTTCTATTTCAATGCTTGATATGGGCCTGTTAATATAGTTTACCTCATATTGGTTTAGTTTTGGCATGTCAATATTTGCTAGGAAGAGGTCCATTTCTGTCAAGTTCTTAAACTTATTAGCATAAAGTTTTGAGAAGTATTCCCTTATAATGTTCTGAATCTTGCTTGTTTCCGTGGTGATGTTTCCATTCTCATCTCTGAGTTTATTTATTTGGGTGTGTTCTCTTCTTTTTCTGATAAGATTTGCTAAGGGTCTGTCAATTTTGTTAAGTTTTTCGAAGAACCAACTCTTTGTTTTGTTGATTCTTTCTATAGTTTTTTTGGATTCTAATTCATTTAATTCTGATTTAATTTTGATTATTTCTTTCGGTCTACTGGATTGGGGTTTATCTTGCTGCTCTTTTTCAAGGAGGTTTAGATGTGTCATTAAATTGTTAGTTTCAGATCTCTCCAATTTGTTGATGTAGGAGTTCAGAGCTATAAACTTGCTTCTGAGTACTGCCTTTGCTGTGTCCCAGAGGAGCTGGTAATTTGTGTGTTCATTTTTTTTTTTTATCAAAAAAGTTAATTTTATGTATGAATAAAAAGTCTTGTACATTACCTCATACAACAAGTACATTAATAAATGGATGGGCAAAGAAATGTTGGGACAAAGCATAAAGCAACACAGCAGTGATACTCACTAGGCACTATGTTGGAAAGGAACTTTACAACATGGAGGGGGGGCGGGAAGCGGGAGAACACAAGAGAAGGGGTGACACTATTTGAAAAGAAATGTACTCATTACCTGACTTATGTAACTGTACCCCCTCTGTACATCGCTTTTACAATAAAATTTTAAAACTTCGAGAAAGAAAAAACAATCTTGAAAGGACATACTAAGAGACACTAATTTTGATTATTTGATTATAGGTGTATAACTATATCATTTCAGCTTTCGCAATTCTGTTTTATAATACACAATTATTTTATGTCGAAATCAATTAGAATACTTTAATTGATGTAACACATTTTATTTATTTATTTTAATTTAATTTAATTTTATTTGAGAACATACTGTACAGAGGGGTTACAATTACATGGGCAGGATAATGCATACATTTCTTACCAAGCATTGCAGCCTCCTCCTTTGTTTACCCTTCACCTCCCGTCCCACCCTCCCCCCTCCCCCCCACCCAATCAACCCCCCCTCCCCCTCACTCCGACATTGTTTTTTTTTTTAATTTAATTTTATTTTATTTGAGAACATACTGTACAGAGGGGTTGCAATTACATGGTCAGGATAATGCATACATTTCTTACCAAGCATTGCAGCCTCCTCCTTTGTTTACCCTTCACCTCCCTTCCCAGCCTCCCCCCTCCCCCCCACCCAATCATACCCCCCCTTCCCCCCCTCCGACATTGTAAAGCTGGTTTTGACATGACATTTTGTACTTCTCATTGTTGCAACAGGTCCACCTGAATCCTTAAACGACTTGTTTGTCCCAATCTCCTCCACATGTTATACTGACATCAAATATAGTGAAAGCAGGGGTTATACTGTGGGGGAGGGAAATACAAAGCAACCAAGAAATAATCTTATAAATGCATTAGAAACACATGCATGAAAGAAACAAAAACATTAAAATACATATTTGAGGGTTCGTTTTCCTAACATCACATTCTCTGACTTTTTCCGCTTGACTCATACCTATACTAGATATTGCAAATAAGGGAAACCATGGGACCTATGTTTCTTTGGGCCTGGCTTACTTCATTTAATATAATTTTTTCCAAGCCTTTCCATTTCCTAACAAATGGGACAATGTCATTCTTTCTGTTGGCCCACTCTGACATTGTAAAGCTGGTTTTGACATGACATTTTGTACTTCTCATTGTTGCAACAGGTCCACCTGAATCTTTAAACGATTTGTTTGTCCCCGTCTCCTCCACATGTTATACTGACATCAAATATAGTGAAAGAGGGGGTTACACTGTGGGGGAGGGACATACAAAGCAACAAAGAAATAATCTTATAAATGCATTAGAAACACATGCATGAAAGAAACAAAAACATTAAAATACATATTTGAGGGTTCGTTTTCCTAACATCATATTCTCTGACTTTTTCCGCTTGACTCATACCTATACTAGATATTGCAAATAAGGGAAACCATGGGACCTATGTTTCTTTGGGCCTGGCTTACTTCACTTAATATAATTTTTTCCAAGCCTTTCCATTTCCTAACAAATGGGACAATGTCATTCTTTCTGATGGAGGCATAGAATTCCATTGTGCATATATACCACAATTTCTTGATCCATTCATCTATTGAGGGGCATCTGGGTTGGTTCCATATCTTAGCTATGGTAAATAATGCTGCAATAAACATAGTTGTGCTGGTAGCTTTAGTGTGGCCTTGTTTGTAAACATTAGGGTAAATGCCCAAAAGTGGGATTGCTGGGTAATAGGGGAGTTCTATGTGAAGTCTTTTGAGGAACCTCCATACTGCTTTCCAAAGTGGTTGAACAAGTTTATGTTCCCACCAACAATGAAGTAAGGTTCCTTTCTGCCCACATCCCCTCCAGCATCTGTTGTTGTTAGAGTTCTTGATTTTTGCTGTTCTAACTGGAGTGAGGTGATATCTCAATGTTGTTTTGATTTGCATTTCTTTTATGGCTAGGGATGTTGAACATTTCTTCATGTGTCTATTGGCCATCCTTCTTTCTTCTTCAGAGAAGCTTCTCTTTAAGTCTTTCGCCCACTTAATTATTGGGCAGTTGTTTCTTTGAGGATTTGTTGTTGGGTGGTTTAATTTTTTGAGTTCCAAGTATATTTTAGATATGAGACCCTTGCCCGTTGTATGGCTAGTAAAGATCTTCTCCCAATCCGTGGGCTTTCTATTGATCTTGCTAGCTATGTCATTTGCCCTGCAGAAGCTCTGCAACCTTATGCAATCCCATTTGTCCAACCTTTCTTTGATTTGTTGTGTTTCCGGGTCTCTATTCAGAAAATTTCGGCCTGAGCCAAGGAGACCCAGGGTTTCTCCTATTCCATCCTGTAATGTTTTCAGAGTGTCTGCTTTGAGTTCAAGGTCTTTGATCCATTTGGAGTTGATTCTGGTGCAGGGTGATATATAAGGATCTAGCTTTAGTTTTCTACATGTAGTTAACCAGTTTTGCCAGCACCATTTACTGAAGAGGCTGTCTTTCTTCCATTCTATTGTTTTAGCTCCCTTATTGAAGATTAGATGGCTATAGGTCTGTAGGTTCATTTCTGGGTTTTCAATTCTATTCCATTGGTCCTGAGGTCTGTTCTTATGCCAATACCAAGCTGTTTTGATTACTATGGCTTTATAGTAGAGTTTGAAATTTGGTATTGATATTCCTCCAGCAGTGTTCTTTCCATTGAGGAGCGTTTTTGCTATTCGGGGTCTTTTATTGTTCCATATGAATTTTTGGATTGCCTCTTCTATTTCCTTGAAGAATGAGGGTGGAATTTTGATAAGTATTGCGTTGAATTTGTAGATAGCCTTGGGAAGTATTGCCATTTTCACGATGTTAATCTTTCCAATCCAGGAGCATGGGTGGTTTTGCCATTTTTTAAGTTCTGTGTTGATTTCCTTTTTCAAGATTTTAAAGTTTTCATCATAGAGGTCCTTCACTTCTTTAGTTAAGTTAATTCCTAGGTATATTATTTTTTGTGGGGCTATTACAAATGGAGTTGCTTTCCTAATTTCAGCCACACTTTTCTCATTGTTGGCATACAGAAAAGCCACTGATTTTGGGGGGTTAATTTTATAACCTGCTACTTTGCCAAAGTTTTGAATCAGCTTGAGTAATTTGGGAGTGGAGTCTATGGGATTCTTTAAATATAAGATCATGTCATCTGCAAAGAGGGAGAGTTTTATTTCTTCTTTCCCTATTTGGATCCTCTTTATGTCTGCATCTTGTCTTATTGCTGTAGCTAGGCATTCTAATACTAGATTGAAGAGAAGTGGAGAGAGTGGGCATCCTTGTCTTGTTCCTGAGTTAAGAGGAAATGGCTTTAGTTTTTCACCATTGAGTATAATGCTGGCTGTAGGTTTTTCATATACAGCCTTTATTGTATTGAGGAATGTTCCATGGATTCCTAATTTTTCCAAAACCTTCATCAGGAAGGGGTGTTGGATCTTGTCGAATGCTTTTTCTGCGTCTATTGAGATAACCATGTGGTTCTTATTCTTGCTCCTGTTGATGTGATGAATAATATTAATTGATTTGCGTATACTGAACCAGCTTTGCATCCCTGAAATGAATCCTGTTTGATCGTGGTGTATGATTTTTTGGATGAATTGTTGAAGTCGGTTGGCCAAAATTTTGTTGAGAAGTTTTGCATCAATATTCATCAAAGAAATGGGTCTATAGTTCTCTTTCTTTGATGAGTCCCTGCCTGGTTTTGGGATGAGGGTTATGATGGCTTCATAGAATGTGTTCGGTAGTGAGCTTTCTCTTTCAATTTCATTGAAGAGTTGGAGGAGAATTGGTGTGAGCTCTGCTTTGAAGGCCTTGTAAAATTCTGCTGTAAAACCATCTGGTCCTGGACTTTTCTTAGCTGGGAGGTCTCTTATTGCTGTTTCTATTTCAATGCTTGATATGGGCCTGTTAATATAGTTTACCTCATATTGGTTTAGTTTTGGCATGTCAATATTTGCTAGGAAGAGGTCCATTTCTGTCAAGTTCTTAAACTTATTAGCATAAAGTTTTGAGAAGTATTCCCTTATAATGTTCTGAATCTTGCTTGTTTCCGTGGTGATGTTTCCATTCTCATCTCTGAGTTTATTTATTTGGGTGTGTTCTCTTCTTTTTCTGATAAGATTTGCTAAGGGTCTGTCAATTTTGTTAAGTTTTTCGAAGAACCAACTCTTTGTTTTGTTGATTCTTTCTATAGTTTTTTTGGATTCTAATTCATTTAATTCTGATTTAATTTTGATTATTTCTTTCGGTCTACTGGATTGGGGTTTATCTTGCTGCTCTTTTTCAAGGAGGTTTAGATGTGTCATTAAATTGTTAGTTTCAGATCTCTCCAATTTGTTGATGTAGGAGTTCTGAGCTATAAACTTGCCTCTGAGTACTGCCTTTGCTGTGTCCCAGAGGAGCTGGTATTTTGTGTGTTCATTTTTGTTGAATAGCATGAACATTTGAATTTCCTTTCTAATCTCTTCCATGACCCACTCATGATTCAGCAGTGTGTTGTTCAGCCTCCATGTGCTACCGGACTTTCTTTGGTGGCTTTTGGTGTTGAGTTCTAATTTTATTCCCTTGTGGTCAGAGAGAATGCAAGGTATAACTTCAATGTTTCTGAATTTAGACGTTTGCTTTGTGGCCTAAAATGTGGTCTATTTTAGAAAACGTTCCATGTGCTGCTGAGAAAAACGTGTATTCTGATGCTGCTGGGTGAAATGTTCGGTATATGTCTGTTAAGTCTAGTTGATCTATGCAGCTGTTTTGATCTGCGGTTTCTCTGTTGAGTTTTTGCCGAGTTGATCTATCTAGTGGGGAGAGTGGTGTGTTAAAATCCCCAACAATTAATGTCTTTGGATCTATATGGGACTTGAGGGAAAGTAGTGTTTCTTTGATAAATTTGGGTGCTCCATTGTTTGGCGAATAGATATTTAGAATTGTAATATCTTCCTGAAGGAGAGATCCTTTAATTAGTATGTAGCGACCTTCTTTATGTCTTCTCGCGAATTTTAATTTGAAGTTTATTTTATCTGATATTAGGATTGCAACTCCTGCCTGTTTATGGGGGCCGTTTGCTTGGTAGATTTTGTTCCAGCCTTTAACATTGAAAATGTGTTTGTTTTTACGGGCAAGATGTGACTTCTGCAGGCAGCATATAGAAGGGTCTTGTTTTTTAATCCAACTAGACAGTCTATGTCGCTTAATTGGAGAGTTCAGTCCGTTAACGTTAAGAGATAGGACTGAGAGGTATTTGGGAGTTCCTGCCATGTTATCTACCTTCTTGGGGGCTGCGAAAACTGGGTTCTTCCTATGGTTCTTGGATTCTCAGTTTGGGTGCAGTTTCTTGGCCTTTATTGTGGTCTTGTTGGTTTTCTATGTGTAGGACATCTTTAAGAATCTTTTGTAGGCTGGTTTGGTGAAGATGTATTGTTTCAATTTTTCTTTGCTATGGAAGGTTTTTATTTGGCCTTCAGTTATGAAGGAGAGTTTAGCTGGGTACAGTATTATTGGTTGGTAGTTGTTTTTTTTTAGGGCATGGCATACATCATTCCAGACTCTTCTTGCTTTGATTGTCTCTGCTGAGAAATCTGAGGTGATTCTAATTGGTTTCCCTTTATAGGTGATTACCCTTTTCTCTCTGACAGCTTTAAGGATCTTTTCCTTGTTCTGAGTTGATCCTGTGTGGATTATAATGTGACGGTGGGATGTCCTATTCTGGTCTGGTGTATTTGGGGTTCTAAAGGCTTCTTGTATCTGAATAGGCCTATCTTTTTGCATGTTTGGGAAGTTCTCTGCTAGGATCCTGTTAAACAAATTTCCTAGACCATTAACTTCTGTTTCTAGGTACTTCTCTACCCACTTCCTTAGATTAGACCTTCTGATGGTGTCTTCCAGGTGTTGGATAGATCTATCATATTTCTTCGACTTGTCTTGGATGGTTGTGTGTTCTTTCTCTATAATATCTAGGCTGTCTTCAATCCTTGAGATTCGATCTTCTGCATGGTCTAACCTGCTGTCAAGACTCTCTACTTTGTTTTTTATCTCTTTTCTTTCTAATTGGTCAGCTTTGATGGCTTCAAGTTCTTTGTTGAAGCTCTGTTTTAGGTCTTGTATGTATTTCTTTACTTCCTTAATTTGGTGTTCAGTGTTTGTCCTCAAATCACTTAGTTGATTGGTTCTGGTTTCTTTGGACTCCCATTCCTTCTGTTGGGTTCCATTCAGCATTCCCTTTGTGGTCTCCCTGACTTCCTTCAGCTCTTTGTTAATGGATTCCATGAATGCATTTAGTGATCTTTGTGTGTTCTCTACCTGGTCTCTCAATTCCTGTATTACTCTTTGATTAGCTTCCTCCCATTCGTGGGATTCCTGCAGTTCTCTTTGAGTGTTCTCAGCCTGCTCACGCCATTCCTCCCTTTCTCTTGAGTATTCTCAAGTTGTTCATGCAAATCCTGTATCAGTTTTTGAGTAGCTTCCTCACGCTTATGATATTCCTGTATAAACTTCTGAGATGCCTCCTCTCTCTCCCTATCACGCTCATACAGAGGCCTTTGTATGTTGTCAAACTTCTCATTTATCATGTTTGCCAGCAGTGTTTGTAGAGCTATTTGGGAACTCTCCTCTGGATTATTCATTATCTGTTCTAACCCCTGATTATCAAGATTGGGAATTGAGATACCCGAATTTGCCATTTTTCTTGTGTTTTTCCGGCTTACTCTGCCCATTTGAGATGAAGATAGCACCACTTTTGTGCTAGAACACTATCTTCAGGCAACCATCAACCAAAGTTTGCATTTGTACTGTCAATAGTCTACAGATACAATCTAGTTCAACAGATACATCTATTCGACATCAAACAACTATATGTTAAAAGGCTTCGAAGCAACAAGACCACAATAAAGGCCAAGAAACCACACCCAAACTGAGAATCCAAGAACCATAGGAAGAACCCAGTTGCTGCAGCCCCCAAGATGAATAAAATGGCAGGAGCCCTAAATAGTCTCAGTACTATCTCTCAACATTAACAGACTTAACTCTCCAATTAAGTGACATAGACTGTCTAGTTGGATTAAAAAGCAAGATCCTTCTATTCAATGTGAAAGGCTGGAACAAAATCTAGCAAGCATACGGCCCCCATAAACAGGTGGGAGTTGCATCCTAATATCAGATAAAATAGACTTCAAATTAAAATTAGTGAGAAGAGATAAAGCAGGTCGCTACATACTAATTAAGGGAGCTCTCCTTCAGGAGGATATTACAATTCTAAACAAACAACAAATCACCCAAATTTATCCAAGAATCACTACTTTTCCTCAAATCCCACATAGATCCAAAGACATTAATTTTGGGGACTTTATTTGTTTTTGTGGTTTTTTTTTTTTGGGGGTCTGGTAGTGGGGCCTGAACTCTGGGCCTGGGCGCTGTCCCTCTGCTCTTCAGCTCAAGGCTAGCGCTCTACCACTTGAGCCACAGCGCCACCTCTGGCTTTTTTCTTTTTGCTTATGTGGTGCTGAGGAATCGAACCCAGGGCCTCAGGCACTCTACCACTGAGCCATCTTCCCAGCCCCTGTTGGGGACTTTAACACACCACTTTCCCCACTAGATAGATCAACTCGGCAAAAATTCAACAGCGAAACTGCCCATCTAAACAAGTGCATAGATCAACTAGATTTAACAGACATTTACCGAATATTTCACCCAGCAGCATCAGAATACATGTTTTTCTCAGGAGCACATGGAACATTTTCCAAAATAGGCCACATTTTAGGCCACAAAGCAAACTTGTCCAAATTCAGAAATGTTGAAGTTGAGCCTTGCATTCTCTCAGACCACAAGGGAATAAAATTAGAACTCAACACCAAAAGCCATCATTACAAAACGTCTCAAGAAGCAGAAACAGGTAAGTTGATGTTAGGCAAAATGAACCCCAATATAAGGACTCAAATGTTTTTCTTTCTTGCAATCGTTTCTAAAATATAAGATAATTTCTTTGTTGCTTTGTATGTCCCTCCCTCACAGTATAACCCCTGTTTTTCACTGTGTTTGATATTGGTGTACTTTGTGGAGGAAAAGGGAAAAAAACAATTTTTAAAATATGGATACAGGTGGACCCATTGCAACAATGAGATGTACGTTATGTCATAAAACAAACTTCACAACTTTGGCTGGGGGGAGTGGGAAGGAGGTAAGGGGGAAGGGATGACTTTGGGGGAGGGGGCGAGATGAGAAGGAATGAGAAGGGGAAACAGAGGAGGAGGCAACAATATTTGATAAGAAATGTACTTATTACCTTGTCCATGTAATTGTAACCCTTATGTACAGTATTTTCAGGATTAAAAAAAACAAGTCTCAATTACTGACATGATAAGATGGCAAATACAGCTATATTGCATTGAATGGGCTTTCTTGGAATTTGTCTTAAGCATTTATTGCATTTGGAATCAAGAAATTTGTATTTTTTTTTGCCAATATTAGCCCTCATCCTTTTATAAGTGAGACAATGGAGTCTAGACATTGATGTTTTCAAGTGTTTTCTTCTCTCATCAGTCCTGAAAAATAAGCTTATTCAGGTTAAGCTGTATTTAAGTAAGGCTGTCACCACGTTTGGGCCTCGTTTATTCTACCCTGTAAAAGGAAGTACACAAGAGAAATTCAATTTAGTTTTCTACTGTATGTCAAAAATATTACATTAGTGCATCGACTAGTTGACTGATTATATAGTGAAAAAAGTGCAAATTGAGGAAGGACTAATGGGATTTAAAAAGTTCACCCTTGCATCACATAACTTTCTTATTAATGAGGATTATAGAGAGGACTTAAACTCATAATGCTTTTATTTCGTACAGGTCAATGCAGTATCTGGTCAACAGATTATGTTTATTCTTCTGGTTAGGGTGTTTCACATCTTCCACCATCAAGATAAAAATAAATAGAATATGGGAAATGATTTTTGGGATCAAAACCTACACTTCAGCCAGGCCAGGTGATCATGCTGGTAAACCTAGCTTTTCAGGCACCTAGTTAATAAGTATCTCATTCTAATTCACGGTCCTGGGTGCATGTTATATCCACAAATGTGTTATGAGACATATTTCAGAAACAGTGCCAATACTTAGCTGAGCTACTATAACGTCGTTATAGTAAGTTTTGAGGAATTGGGCCAAATTCGATAAAGTAATGGATTCCCTAGGGTCACATTTCAAATGTTCAACTTTGACTGTGTTGAGACAAAGTGACCAAGAGTAATTGGTGAGAAGGTGTGTATACAATTAACAAGTTTTAATGGAGATGGAAGTGGAAACAAGAAGTTTTCTGAAAATAACTGGTGAGATGCTATTATCAATATTTTGCATATCTCTCGAACTACTAGTGAAGTTTCTTGTTGATAGGCAAAATACAGAAATATATGTTCGGGTCTTTTCCACAGAAAATAAATATTTTCTTTGCAATAATCATTAAGTGGAGAAAACATGAGTTCAAACTATTTCTCATTGGTTTCCCTACATCTCACATTAGTAAACATATTGTGACTCTCAACCAAATGCATTACTTTTTATTTGTACTACCTATTAAACCTTTCTAGTTTTATTAGATTATAGTGTTCCCTGAATTCAGAAATAAACTCAGGTGGAACTTACCATGTCAGTTTCAACAAAGACGTGGTAAAGTTGGAGTATGGAAACTTCAATCATGGAATTGAAATCTACATGTTTCCTTATATAGAACTCATCATACTTCATTTTACACTGTACTTGTCTGTCTGTGAATAGTTAATCACTTATACAAATTTTATATCAACTTATGTGTTCAATAGGGAATGAACATGAAAAGTTCAACACGTTTCTTGAACCATAAATTCTGATAGTATATTTCTTACTATACTAGATTCTCATCTAGCTCAATGGTTCTCATGTGTAAATTTCATCTGCAGAAGGACTCTGTGACTTCTTTCCAGTAACCGAGTCAGGGGAAAACCAGATTCTTGTATTTGTATGTATTAACAAAATATCATTCAAAATGTATTCGTTTTTAGGGAAAACGTGCACTTTGTTAAGATAGCGTAGTTTTGTGCACAGAATCTGATAGTTTTAGGCCAAGATTATATATATTGTTTGATAATTTCTCAATATGTTTCTAAAGTGTTAAAAAAAAAAAGGAATGGACTGTAACAGCAGACTGTAACACAAGACACTTTCATGAACCTATATTCGATGAATCTATTCTTGTTTTCAATTTGTGTGTAATTTGCCCCACATATATGCTCCCCACATACTTATAGTTAATTTGGCACTGGGGTCCACAAATTCCTAATGGAAAATGGAGTGAATATTTTAGGAAAATGCACTTTGTCAAAAATTGTTTTTAGTGGTTAGGATTCCTGTGCAATCAATAGAGTGTAAGTATTTGACTACATATAAGGAAGTTAAACATGTGAGAATGATGCTCATATTTATTATTATTGAGAACCAGGCTTAAAATTCCAAATATTTATTGGTTTTCTTGCAGTAATATTGAATGATAAATTGGGAAGGATGGCTTGCAACCTGTAGACTCAGAGATACCTGTGACTTTTATATTCTGGTATGGATGTAAAGAGAACAGAACTATCTCCACATGTCTCTATATGGATTACAAACCCATCCACATAAGTATCCATGTGTAAAATTATGGGATTTGAGAAGATTTTATATATCAATACTCTTCAGTTTAATCTTATTGTCAATGTGATGTAGAAACGGATTAAAATTGCATATATAAGGCAGAGTACTTTTCTTGTCATATGCTAACATCTCCCTCATTTTTCTCACAACTTATTTTACCTCAAATCTGCCCACCCTGTTGTAAATTTCATTTTGAACATGTTGTGCTGTGCGGACTGTTGTTGTATTGGTTAACTCTTTGTTCTCTCTAGATTTTTTTTCCCCTTACCTGCCCTAATTCAGATGATTATATATACAGTAACCAAAATCAAGAAGAGTGACAAGGGCTATACCATAGATGAAGGAAAAAACGCAAGGAAAAAATAGCTTCTCATAGACAAACCTCTTGTTTCCATATCTTGGAGTTCATTTTGCTTAGCCTAATCTTCTATGTTCCTGTGCACATAGTTATTATGCTATTCCAGTCTTTTCTAGGATGAAAGTGGACATAGGCCAATTATTAGAATAGGGAAATAATGGTACTTACATTTTAAGTGATGCTTCTAAAGAAAAAAAATATGTACCCGCACTAGGAAAACTGAAATTTAAGCATGTAAAATACAGAACACTGAAAAGGGAATATTCAATAAATATTGCTGCCAAAAATTTAATGTATAAAAAATTGAAGTTAGATCCTTATATATCACCATGTAAAGAATCAATTCCAAAACAATCAAAGAACTCAAGGTAAAGGTGGATAGTATGAGATCTGGAAGGAATAGGAGAAATGCTAGGGTTCCTTGGAACAGGTTGGAATTTTCTCAATGCAGACTTATAAATGCATCAAGTCAAAGAAAGGTTGGATAAATGAGATTGCATGAACCTGAAGAGATTCTGCCTAGTGAAGGAACTACCTAGGAATGCAGATAGCCAACAGACTAGGAGAAGGTCTTCACTAGCCATGAAACAGACAAGAGCCTTACAATTATATAATTAAAACTCAAAAATTTAAATCCTGCCCCAACAAAAAAATTCCCATACATAAAGCCACCTATTGATAAGTAGACTAAATATTTAAAGGGAAACTTCTCTGATGAAGAATTGAGAATATCCAGTGGAAATATAAAGAATTATTTATGTTCAGATATTTCTGTAGGAATCCCAGTAATCATTTGAAACTAGGAGAAATCCTAGTACTCAAATATGTGCATAATCAGTAACACATTTCACACAAATCATAAATATGAGCAAGAATATCTCGTTTAATTTTATTTGTAGTCAAATATTTCAACTCTAGTGATTACATAGGAATCTTTACCTCTAATAAGTTATTTTTGCACTCCTCAAGGGGGCTACATTCAGCAAACTAAGTATCAAAGCTGAAAATTAAAAACAGAAAAGTTGCTTTCAAAAACAGCTCTGCTCAGATTGGTACCTATAACTCCAGAAATGGTAGACTATAGCAGGTGAAAACCGCCAAAAGCAAAGCAAAATGTGAGAAGGCTTTACAGTGTTCTTTCCTTCCCAGCCACAGTAAGATGGCAGAAAGCTCATTTCCCCTAATGTCAAGCTGAAGCCTGGGAGCTATACCCACATATCTCAGTTGGGTAATGCCAAAAAAAAATCACTGAAAACAGAAATTTTTGCTGTTTCTTTTTTGGTTCTGTTTCACTGGGAATCATTTTGGTCAAAAAAGATCTCACTGTACTTGTTAGAGTATACTAGACATGTGTATCCTCTCCTGTGTTGCATCCATTGCAATCATCTTTGACTGCACTGTATTACAACAGTTTTTCAGTTAATTTTCCAACAACGATTTGGTTCTATTTACCTACTTAACTATATATATATATATAGAGAGAGAGAGAGAGAGAGAGAGAGATCAGTTAATTCACTACTTTTTATTCATTTTTTTATTGTAAAAAGCTGAGTAAGGTAATGAGTACATTTCCTCTTGAGCATTGTTACTCCCTTCTTTGCTTTTCCCCCAGCCATCCTTTCTCTCCACATCTCCCCAATTCCTCCCTTCTCCCAATGAAGTTGTAGAGTTCAATAAACGAAATCACATAGTATTATAAGTACATTTAAAAAGCAACAAAGATAGACCCTCTTGTGTATCTTATCTTAGGTTCATTTTGGTTAGCACCTCTTATGTGGTCACATGGGCCTAGCTTTTGACCTTTTCTATTTGTCTGGTAAGTTTATCCTAGACTTATAACAGTTACTACAAATAAGGGAAGCCATGAGCACTGTGTTTCTTTGGGGTTGGATTACTTCAATTAATATAATTTTTCTAAGTCTTTCCATTTCCTAACAAATACGGCAGTGTCATCCTTCCTGAGGGAGGCATAGAAATCCATTTTATCTGCATACCACATTTTCTTGATCCATTCATCTACTGAGGTGCATCTGGGTGGGTTCCATATCTTAACTATGGTAAATAATGCTGCAATAAACATAGTTGTAGTGGTAGCTTTAGTAGAGTCTTGTTTGTAATCTTTTGGGTAAATGTGCAAAAGTGGAATTGCTAGGTCATAGGGGAGTTCTATGTCGAGACTTTGGAGGAACCTCCATACTGTGATCCAAACTGGTTGATCAAGTTTACACTCCCACCAACAATGCAGTAAGGTTCCCTTTTGGCCACAATCCCTCTAGCATCTGTTGTTATTAGATTTATTGATTAGAGGGCTTGTAACTGGGATGAATTGGAATCTCAATGTTGTTTTGACTCTTTCATAGCCAGAGAAGTTGAGCATTTCTTCATTGGGCATTTTATTTCTTCTTCAGATAAGTCTCTAAGTTTTAGCCCATTTTATTAATTGTTTATTAGTTGTTTCTTGAGGATTTGTTGTTGGAGGATTGAATTTTTTGAGTGTATTTTAGGTATGGGGCCCTTTTGCATTGTATGGCTTGTGAGGATCTTCTCCAAATCAGTGAGCTTTCTGTTGATCTTGCCATGCTTCTCAGTTTAATGTAATCCCGTTTGTTCAACTTTTCTTTGATTTATTGTGTTTTGGGGAAATTTTGGGCTTGTGCCAAGGAACTCTAGTTTCTCCTTTTCCTTCTTGTAATATTTTCAGGGTATTTGCTTTCACTTTGAGGTCATTGCTCCATTTGGAGTTGATTATGGTGCTGGGTGATATAATATCTAGTTTTCTACAGGTGTTTTACCAATTTTCCCAGCACCATTTACTGAAGAGACTGGCTGTCTTCTATATTTTTAGCACCCTTGTAGAAGATTAGGTGGCTATAGGTCTAGGGTTCATTTCTTAGTCTTCCGTTCTATTCTTGTTCCTCAGATGTGTTCTTGTGCCATTATCATGCTGTTTTTTGATGAGTCCCTATGCAGTTTTCATAAAACAGTTATGATGCCTTCATAGAAAGTTTAGTAGTGAACTTACATTTTCAGCTTTTTTTTCCTTTTTATTGTAAAAATACTGTACAGAGGAGTTACAATTACATGGGTAAAATAACGAATACATTTCTTATCAAGCATTGTTGCCTCTTCCTTTGTTTCCCCTTCCTATCCCTTCCCACCTCCCTCCTTACCCTCCCTCGCCCCCCCTCACCCCGCCAAAGTTGTAAAATTCGTTTTTCAAAATAACGACTTGTACTTCTCATCGTAGCAATTGGTCCACCTGTATCCCTATTTAAACAATTTTTTCCCCTTCCCCTCTACAAACTATAGCAACATCAAATACAGTGAAAGCAGGGGTTATATCGTCGGGGAGGGACATATAAAGCAACAAAGAAATAATCTTATAAATATGTTAGAAACAATCACATGAAAGAAAAAAAAAATTGAATACTTATCTTGAAGTTCATTTCACCTAACATCAACTCATCTGACCTTTTCTGCTTGTCTCAGACATATACTACTTATTGCAAATAAGGGAAACCACGGGGCCTATGTTTCTTTGGGCCTGGCTTACTTCACTTAATATGTTTTTTTCCAAGTCTTTCCATTTCCTAACAAGTGGGGCAATGTCATTCTTTCTGACAAAGGCATAGAATTCCATTGTGTAGAAATACCACATTTTCTTGATCTATTCATCTAATGAGGAGCATCTGGGTTGGTTCCATATCTTAGCTATGGTAAATAATGCTGCAATAAACCTGGTTGTGCTGGTAGCTTTAGTATGGTCTTGTTTGTGATCATTTTGGTAAATGCCCAAAAGTGGGATTGGTGGGTCATAGAGAAGCTCTATGTGGAGTCTTTTGAGGAACCTCCATACTGCTTTCCAAAGTAGTTGAACAAGCTTACTCTCCCACCAACAATGCAGTAAGGTTCCCTTCTGTCTACATCCCCTCCAGCATCTGTTGTTATTAGAGTTCTTGATTCTAGCTATTCTAACTGGGATGAGGTGTTATCTCAATGTTGTTTTGATTTGCATTTCTTTTATGGCTAGGGAGATTGAGCATTTTTTCATGTGTCTATTGGCCATCTTTCTTTCCTCTTCAGAGAAGTTTCTCTTTAACTCTTTAGCCCACTTATTTATTATGCTCACTTTCAACTTTTTTAAAAGTTGGAGGAATGTTGTTGTTAGTTCGGCTTTGAAGCCCTGGTAGAATTCAGCTGTAAATTCATTTGGTCCTGGGTTTTACTTGGGTTACAAGATCTCATTGCTGTTTCTATTTCAATGCTTACATCATCTTGATTAAGTTTCGGCATGTCAATATTTGCTATACATCATCCCTTTTGTCCACATTGTCAACTTAGTAGCATAAAGTTTTGAGAAATATTCCCTTATAATGTTGTGTACCGGTTGTTTATGTAGTGATGTTTCTACTTTCATCTCTGAGTTTGATTATTTGGGTGTGTTCTCTTCTTTTACTGATAAGATTTGCTAATGGTCTGCCAATTTTGTTACTTTTTTCAAATATTTTTTATTGTAAAGCTATGGTACATGAGTAGGGTAATGAGTATATTTCCTATCAAGCATTGTTACCTCTTCCTTTGATTTTCTCCAACCATCCCTTCCTTCCCCAACTCCTCTCTTCCTCACTCACATTGTAAAGTTCGTTTTCAACAGAGTCCTATATAGCTCATCGTCATAGTGGGTCAACCTGCATCCCTATTTAAGCATTCCGCTATATCCTGTCTCCTCCCCAAATTACAAAAATGTATATACAAGATGCAGAACACCGGAAATAAATACATACCAAGGTGGAAGAAATTACAAAACACACACACAAAAGAATCACAGTGTGTTGTAAGTACATTAAAACAAGAGCAAAAAAGAAAAAAAATTGTGTCCCCGTCTTGGGATATATTTCTGTTATCATCGCATATGGTCATATGTACATAGCCTTTGTCCTTCTCTGCTTGTCGTAGATATGTACTAGTCATTGCAAGTAAGAGAAACCATGCAACCTATGTTTCTTTGGGCCTGGCTTACTTCACATAATATAATTTTTTCCTCTTTCCATTTCCTAACAAATGGGGCAATGTCATTCTTTCTGATGGAGGCATAGTATTCCACTAATACATATATATATATACTTGTGTATATATGTATATATGTAATATATTATATATGTATGTATTATGTATATATCTATACAGTATTATATATACATATAATAAATATATATACATATATATATATATTTTTCTTGATCCATTCATCTACTGAGGGGCATCTGGGTTGATTCCATGTTTTACCTATGGTGAATAATGCTGGAATAAACATACTTGTGCTGGTAACTATAGTATGGTCTTATTTGTGACCATTTGGGTAAATGCCCCAAAATGGGATTGCTGCATCATAGGTGAGCTCTATGTGCAGTCTTTTGAGGACCCTCCATACTACTTTCCAAAATGGGCATGTGAAAAAGTTGAAACCAGCTCTCCCTGGATATGATAGCGTTACCCCTCTGGATGATTCTCTAAGTAGTGGAAGCACCTGTGCCTGACCCATCTGGATCCACCGCTCCTCCCAAGGACACCTAGAAGCCAATCTTCAGTGAGAACCACTAGGCTCATGATTCTCCTGGCTTCTCAGAGTTAGGGCCTTACATGAACCCTCCATGGGAGCATTCCTGATCCATGTTGTGCACCCTAATACTGAAACTTCCTACCCCTTCATGGAATTTCTTAGGTCTTCCTTCCTCAACCTTTATAGAGCCCACTTGGAAGAGAAGTTGCTGATATCCAATCTGGCCTTACATCTTCACAAGAGTCCTTTCTTATCCCTGGATTGTATTTGCAGGGACATGGGCCTCCCCTCCCTTCTATCCTCACTTGCTTTTTCTAAATATTTGTTACTTTAAAAGATAATACTTTGATTGTATTGCCTGTTAGCCAGGATCCATCCAGTCCAATCCTGCCTTATTGAAAGACATGACTTGCAGGAAGGTAATTGCTTTACTCAAATTTCATCATTAGCTTTGTCCCTATCTTATCTGACAACAAAGAAACGCTGTTTGATTTAACTTCTATAGTCTCCATGCAACCCCTCTATTGAGAATGGGGCAGGAGGATGTAGGGCTGTAGGCACAATTAGGTCACAAGATGAGATCTTGTGTCCAAAGCTGAAGAGAGGATAAGTGGCTCAGTGACAGAGCAGTGTTCAGTGAGAGAACAGTTTTCAACAAGAAGGACTCAGAGAATTAGAGAAATGAGAAGAAATGAGAAGTAGAGCAGTAGTAGGAGAAAGTAGATGAGGAAGAGGAGGAAGACAGGTTGGAGAGTACTATTTCATGGATTCCACTATTCGGCAGGCTTGACATTTGGGCCCCAGTGCTTTTTGCCACATACCTGTCCCTTGTCCAACAAACCTAGGGTGAGACCCAGCAGTGACTGAGCATTACGAATATTCCCGCAATACCTAATTGCTATGTTATAAAAAGCACTGATATAGATGGACTTGTTAAAAGACAAAAAATTCTAATCAGACAAAATAGACTTTTAAAAGGAAAGCAATTGCAAGGTGAATGTATATGTAATTAGCATTTCATATCAGAATAAAATTTATTGGTATTTTTGTTCATTTATTTATTTATACTGTGTATCTGATGGTCATTATTTACTCAACTATGTGGCTGAATCTCGAGCCCAGGTGTCCTTCTCATCTAATGTAATCATGAGGTATAGCCAGTGGCTCACTCAGGCTTTTTATCACCACCCTAGTGCAGTGAAGATCCATATCCATCCCTGTTGCTATCCCAATGTCCATTTCACCTGAGCCCCTGTGGAGAAGAAGCCACACTCCTGCAACGAGGACACTGCCTAAAGCACTCAGCCAGTGCAGCAACAGCAAAAGGAAGATAGATGTTTCTGTCTGGTTCAAAACCTACCAGACATAAAGAAAAGAAGTTGGAACCCAAGTTCTCATCCTTCCAGTTGGTATATGGCAAGAGAGGCATCATGCCTTTTGTTCTGTGTCTTTGTTGACTCAGGAAAGGAGTCGTGAATGAAGTGCTCAATGGCCTGTTGCCAAGTGAGGACTTTGCAGATGCCTGCCCCTGTGGTCAACAAGTCAATGTCTATGTAGGATCTGGTGTTGTAAAGGAAAGAGCCAGGCCTCATGTGTTCAGTGCTATTGAAATAGGCAGGAGAAAGAAGCAAGTGCACCTCAGTCTGCCACCTACAGCAGTCCTGTAAGATGCCTGCCCTATATGTGGCAGAGATGAAATCATCTGTGACTGGACTCTGTCACAGAATCATCTGGAGAGCCAGCAGTAGATGTGGCTGGGCCTGATCTGGATCCTCCTCTCCTCCCAAGGACACTTAGGATCCACTTTACAGTGGGAATCCCAATCCTGCGGACACTCCTAGCTTCTCAGAGTCAGACCTTTCCTGAACCACCCATGTCAGCATTCCTGACCTCTGCTGTGCCACAAAGGAGACAATGAACTACCCTAGGGGTTTCCTCCCCTTCAATAGGCAGATATGCCACCACTCAGATCTCTCCTCATTATCTTGTAGGCCCACATGGAAGAGAAGTTGCTGATACCAAATCCTTGCATCTTCCACAACTGCCTGCCTTTACTCTGGACCATACTGAAAGGATCATAGCATTCCCTTCCCCCAATCTCCACTTTTTTTTGCTCGATTCTTGTTGGTACCTTATAAAGTAATGCTTGCACTACCTGCTAGCCTTGTCTCAGCCAGTGCCATATTGAGAGACCTGACTTGCAGGAACAAAATCACTTTATTTAAATTACTTCATTGGAATTATCCCTATTTTACCTGATAAAAGTCATGATGTTTGGGAGCTTTGACTTTCTCCTAAGGATTTTCAATTCTCGTAGGGCTCTTGGCTTCCACACCCTGTTTATTGAGGATCAGACAGGAAGGTCAAGGGTTCAGTATTATCTGGTGTCACACGGTGAGATCTTGAGTCCCAAACACAAGGTCTGAGGGTGTAGCTCAGTGACAGAGCAGTGTTGTGTAATAGTATAGTCTTCAACCGGCTCAATGATCTATTTTTATCAAGAAAGGATTTAGAGAAATAAGGAGTGAGAGAAGAGGAGAGGGAGGTAATAGAGGAAAAGGAGGTGGAGAGTACTACTTCATGGTTCAAATATTTGGCAATCTTGTCATTTGGGGCCCACTAGTCATTGTCATATCCCTGGCCCTAGTCCTATAAGCCCAGGAATGATTGAAAGAATCTGTACATCATTGAATACAGCATACACAGTTCTTGTACACATCACAGGGTGGCCAAGAGAAAGCCTTATCTGTTGACAACAGCTTCAGCTATTAGTTTTGTGTGTGAGTGCATTATAGATATACACATAAGGGTGTCTCATGCCTTAAAAGGAATAATCCTGAAGAAAAATATCTTTCACTAAGCCCAATAGTGGGGTGGCAGAGGATCCTACAAATCCTGCACCACAGGTTCTTAGCTTACAAAATGTTTTGCTTCCTCCCATTGTGCAAGGCAATTATGTATGTGGTAGTGATGTGTTCATAGGTGCATTGGTGCACAAGAGTATAATGTGCACATTGGTGTGATGGTATGTGAAACTCTGGTCATCCTTAGTTGTGTGTTCTAGCTGGTTCTAATAGGCCTCTTCCATGTGTGCTCTGGCTATAGGGGTGGGATTCCTGGTAGTTGTGCTCCAATATAGTGGGGGTGTGCTTCTGTAAGCATATGCTATTCTTTGCTTCTGTTGTATAGGAATGTCTTGCATCACTTTTGCTCATTAGAGTGCGTGGGTCTGCTGGTGCCTTGAGCCCCCTAATTCCTGTGCACATGATAATGTATGTTGCCATCTTGCTGCTCATGTGTAATCTGCAGTCAGTGAGCCTGATAGAACTTATGAATTTCCTGGAGCTATGAGCCTGCTAGCCTTACAGTACACCTGTATGTCATGGTGCCAATGAAGCTGTACATTCCCATCCTGGTGCACATGAAAATATTTGTGCTCCTTCAAATGAGTGTGGACCTTCTGGTGTGAGTGGGAATTCTGGTATGTGTACCCATGTGCATGCTGGTGCTCATGGGCCTCCTGATGTGTGCCAATATGTTAGTGGGTGTGACTATCTAGGTATCCATCAGTGACCTCCACATGCTGGTGGGATTTTTTCCTGATGCATTTGGCCTTGTGTGTGATTTTTCTTTAATTTTACATGTGTGTGTGTGTGTGTGTGTGTGTGTGTTTGTATTGGAGACTCCTGTTTATTTTTTGTGCAGAAACTTTTCATTCACAATGTATGTATGCTGTTCCATGTGTATCTACAAGGTGGAGACAAGGCATAGAAAGATTTAAAGAAGTAGGAATAAGTAGGAGGGGGTAAAATAGGAAGGGGAGAAAAAGGGATTGGGAGAAAAAAGTACAGGGAGGAAAAGAAGAAGAAATAGGAGAAGGAAAATGAGGAGGAGGAGAATGCTACTTCATAATGTCCTCTATTTGGCACTCTTGACATTTGGGTATCACCTACTCTATGTTTTGGAGTCTGTCCAGCACCCTGACAATTATCACATCCCTGGTCTTTGTCCAACAAGTCCTATGGTGACCGTTAGCAGTGGCTCCAAACATAACAAATATCCTGTGTTTGTAATCATCATCTGAGGCAAAGCATATAAGTAAATGACCTTGTTCTATCAAGTAATCAGAAAAACACACTTTTAAAGGAAAATAATTGCAAGGTGAATTTTTCTCTGTAGCATGTAATTAGTATTTCATATGAGAATAAAATAATTGGTATTTTGTGTATAAATTATAGCTACAAGCCTTTAAAGATGTACTAAAGTTACTAGAAATTCAGTGTCAAAAGTAATTTTCAAATTTTCATCTGTGAACACTTGCAATATATTATGAAGGGCCATGCAATTAATATGATTGTTCTGTAGCAAATATATGACATAAAACAGGAAATTTTTTGGCTTAAAAAAGAAGCTGTAAAACACACAAATTTGATGTTTTGATTTTTTTTTTTTGTTTCTTATTTTTGCCTTCATATTCTGTCCACCTTAAGCCTCTGCACAAATCATTCAAATGTGACTGTCATGGCATTGCCCATCAGAGAATTGAGACTGTTAGCCCAGTGAGCTCCCTTTCCGTAGCTTAGCATAATCTTTCCCCTCTCCACAGCTTAGCATGCTCCCTTCCCAGGCATCACTAGACCCATTTAGTAAAGGTAGGAAATAATCAGTCTCCAACACAGCTTTACTGGAGATGGCATGCCTCTGGGTTAGCTACCACCATATAAGGCCCAATGAGCCTCTTTAGAATGACCTTCAGGGCTGAGCAGCTGCAGGTCCTCTTATCTACTACTTGGGCAGCAGCCATGATGAAGCCCTAGTCCACTTATCCACACTGGGGTCTCTTCCTCCTAGACAATTCTAGCCCCTCCTAATCTCAGGAAGTTATATAGGCCACCTCAGAAAATAACCTATCACCTCTTCTCATTCCTTTCTTGTGAGAAGGGATCTTGCTGATCCCTTTACAGGCAATAAATCTTTTCTTTGTTCTTTGTACCTGGATGTTTGTGTGATTTTTTTGGCAAAGTCTAAACCCTACATGAAAGCAGGTCTGGAGGTTTTTCTCAGCTCTGGAGGAAATGTTACCCAGCCAGTTGCATACTTGGGGCAATGGGAGGGTCTTCTTGCCGGGAGGTTTACCTCAGGAGTCTTCCTTCATTTCAAATCTAAATCTCTGTGTGGTTGTTGCTCAGGACTGGATCAAAAGAATCTCTACACAGATGTAGAGAACACACACATAGCCTCTGGTACACATCACAGAGTGACCTAGAGCAGGCCTGGCTTGTTGACGTCACTGGAAGGCTTGCACCTATAGACACCAGCTTTGGCTTTAGTTGTGTTTATGGGAATCTTGATGTATATTAGCATGCTGGTGTGCATGGATATGCTGGTGGGAAGGTAACTTCTGAGGAATGTGGACTAATATTTTACTTAAATTTCATGTGTGCGTGTGCATGTGGGCGTGTGTGTGTGTGTGTGTGTGTGTGTGTGTTTTGTGGAAGCTTGGTGGATTCATACACTGTACCCCATGCCATTCTGGTCTTTTCTGGATCCCAATCACCACTGGGCAGAGGGTTCTGTGCTTCCTCAATTGCACGTAGTTAGCCTCAAGTTTTTTCCAAGCATGACTATGTCATTGTTTATGTGGATCTGCTGGTGTACAAAGGCATGTCGGTGCACATGGACGTTGCAGGCCTGAGAGGTCCTGCTGATGCTTGAGGGTGTCTGGGCATGTCAGCCAGAGCCACCTGGTGTTCATGTATTTCCTCATGCATGTGATCCCCCTGGGACATATGAACTACTAGGACACTTACCTTCTGCTGTGGCTCCTGGGCTTCTGGATTTGTGTGCCTGTTGGTACACAGAAACATTCTCATATGTGTGTTTTTATCTGGGTGCATGAGCATCCTGGTACATGTGTGCCTGCTGTATCATTTGGGGATCCAGTTACATATGCACTGATTGAAGACCATACACTACTGCTACATGCAAGGACCCTGGTTCATGTGCACTTGTTAGTCAACCATGGACTTAGTGTGCATGCAGCAGCTGGTAAGAATTTAACACTTGGTGCATGTGCCCCTACCAGAGCACGTGCAGTAAATGTGGGCCTCCTAGTACGTGTGCTTGTGCTGCTGGGTGTGTGTATGCTTGTGTACCTGCTAGTGCATGTGGGCATGCTGGTGCTGTGCACATGCTACTGCCTACACACAGAAAGTCTATAGTACATACATGGTACTGTGTGCAGACATCTTAAGTGTACATCAGTGTGCTCATGTGCGTGGAAATGCTCTAGCAATGTGCTTTCTTGTGCACATGAGCATACATCTGACATTTTATTTATTGCAAGTGCTCTATATTTTGTTTGTAGTGGTATGGGGCCATCAGATTCCTTTTTGTGCCAAAACTTAGAGCACTTGTATTCACTCTGCACCTATACTTATCCACAGATCTGACCCAAGAACTACTGGAAGGAGGTTCCTGGGTATCCTGCCTCTCAAAAACTTTGTCTGCAATCTGTTGAGCCTCCTACACAAGCATGCTCATGCCATTGTATGGCGGTTGGGGGATTTTTGGCGAGTGTAGACAGGCTGGTACAGGTGACATGCAGATGCATGTGAATGTGGAGGCAGAAGAGCTCCAGCTGGTGCCCCTGGCATACAGGTGGTGGGCTGACATTTTTTGACTTGTGGTGCATATGCTTTTCCTGGTGTGAGTATATCTGTGAATGGGCATGAGCCCCTGGATGTGCATGCTCTTAGTGGAGCCAGTGTACCTGGGGGTGCAAGTGAGCCTCCTAGTGCATGTGCCCCTGTTGGTGTGTATGGGCTTCCATAGACATGTGCCTCCTTCCTGATGGCTGTACTCCAGTGACATGATGTGTCACCATGCACATCTAGAGCACATGATATTACTAGAACCAATGCACCTGAAAATTAGTGAGAGCTTACCAATTCACATGCACAAAATTGACCCTCAATTCACGCACCTAAATTGGCACAAGAGGACAAAAAGAAACAGAGTACCTGAAGAACCATACTATGAAGCTATTCTTCTCTCCTCCACAGGGTGGGACTGGGGATTGCATTTTCCAGAAATCTAATCTTCTAGTGAGAACTTATTCCCACACAATTCCACTGAGTGTCATCAGATTTACACTGAAAGCAGCAAGGCTTGTGCTTGTCTTTTTTTCTTTTTATTATTTATGCATTTTATTGTTTTGTGGATTATGGGGAAAATTATCTCACTAGACTGAGCTGTGAAGTCTGTAAGTCCTCATCCTCCTACTCCATCTCTTCTGTGCTGCAATTAAGCTTTCTTATGACCAGTTTGTCAACAATATTATTTACTACAAATTTAATTAACTGTCAATCTAACTATTTCCATTGTTTCTACATTTTGATCTTCTCTGAAAGTCTTGCACATTCTAGAAATCTCCATGGCTGTGTATCTTTACAAAAGGACACACAGCCTAGTTGCATGGAGTTTGCAATTTCCTATTCTTAATTAATGGGTTTCAGGTCAAAAGCTAAAGAAATTGAAAAGAATGAGTTTTGGAATGTACTGTAGAACTCATGTTCATGTCCACATGGTGGCAGCATTGAGCTCATTTCCCAGAATGCTACACTGGTGGTTCACAATCCACCTGGGACCACCAAATCCATAAAATTCATTAGCAACCTAAAAGTCAGAGTTGAACATTAAAAATGGAAAAGTTCTCAAGAAAGATCTAGCCTGACTTGGTTCCATTTATTCCAGCACTTCCCAGAAGCACTTTCCAGGCAGAGAGAGGAAGGTTCAAAACAAGGTATGCTACATACTAAGACAATGTCTCTGAAGAGGGGGACAAAGGTTGGGTGCATTGTCTTAAATTACTCACGGGTGCTAGGTAGGAAGTGGATATTGACAGAATTCTAGCCCAAGCAAGAAGCAAATTATATAGTTACCTCATAAAAGTAGTGGAGCTGGACACTGGTTATTCAAGGATTTAATCTTATGTGGCTGAGAGTACAAATTAGTTTAGTCAAGCTTGCCAGGCATAAAAGTCTATACCATCTCCAAAAATATGCAACCAGAAACAGAATTGGCTAAAAGTGAGGCTGACAGTATCCACCATGGGAGTATGCATCTGTGATGCCAGCAATATATGAAATGGAAATTAGACATTTCTGGACTGAAGCCAGTTTCACGTGACAGTGTGAGACTTTACTGACTCAATAACTAAAACATCAACAATATTGCTCAGTTGCACAACCAAAAACAATTACAAAGGAAGATGACTGTCAGAAGGAACTAGAGCACATGATTCTATCCATGTCTGCCATGTGGCAACACGGAGCTCATTTCCAAGAAATGAGCTGGTACTATTCTCCTCTGGGTGGCACCACAGAGACAAGACCAGTAATGCTTCTGCCATGGTTTGTTTTGTTCTTGTTGTTGAAATTATTATGGTTGTGTTATGGGCTGTTTTGTTAAGGTGCATTTTAATACAAATGCCAGGCTGCTCAATACGTCTCAGCTTCCATCTTCAAGTTTCCTTGAACTGCAGGTAAATCTATAAGCATCAACTGTAGCAAGGCTGATCTTTAGAACAATGTGTCAACATTTACATTGTGTTTACATTGGATTCTTAAGTTCACTGATGTCCTGAACTATTATATATTTGTATACATTTGATGATTTCCATTGTTAGAAAGTTGTAAGAACCCAGTAAAGGTGGATCCACCTCTCAAGGTACCTTTTCTAAAATGTCAACAGGACAGCAACGGCAAAGATGGCTCAGTGCCTTGGCTGAATGAGGCCTTGAGTTTGATTCCGCAGCACCGCATAAGCATAAAATAGCCAGAAGAGGTGCTGTAGCTCAAGTGGTAGAGCACTAACCTTGAGCTGAAGAATGGAGGGACAGCGCCCAGGCCCAGAGTTCAGGCTATGACCTACCAAAAAAGGCAACATGATCTCAAAAAAGAATATTTGGGGTTTCCTACTCTTCATACATGAATCAATCTAAGCTAGCAAAGAGAGACAACATATTCAAAAGAAAATGCCTAATCAATGTGGGTCAAGTGCTTGAGTATTGGATTTGACCACAAGCATTCACACCCGATTTGAATTTATGCCTAAATATCATTTTAAAAAGGAGGGGGAGGGATAGGCAGAGAGAGAGAGAGAGAGAGAGAGAGAGAGAGAGAGAGAGAGAGAGAGAGAGAGAGAGAGAGCATACATCCCTGTATCATAATGCTTCTTCTTTATTTTCCTCCTGCTGTTTTTTCTTCTTTGTCTCCTCCTTCCTTCCCCACTCCTTCTTCCTCCCTCCTCCTCTTTCATCAGTAGTGGGGCTTGAACTCAGGCCCCTGGTGCCATCACTGAGTTCTTGCACTCAATGCTAGTGCTCTACCTCCTTGAGCCACAGCACCACTTACAGATTTTGGTGGTTCATTTGAGATGAGAATCTTACTAGGGCTGTCAAACAGTGATCCTGTACATCACAGCCTCCCCCTGAGTAGCTATGATGATGGTTGTTGGGTGACTGACCAGGGTATCCCAGTCCCAGGTGTGAACGTAGCATGGAGAAAGCTGCATCCTTCTCCCTGACCACTTACCTGTTCCTGCTGCTCATCCTGGTGGCTAGGATTGTCTCCAAGCATGATTCCTATATCTTTGCCTCATAAGTGACTATGACTACAAGATTGAGCCACTGTGCCTAGGTAAATGGCATGTATCTTTTATATTTGAATCCTGGCCAACGACTGCCAGATTTCTTAGGAATAGCCACAGTATATTTGATACGAGTGGATGATATGCCAGTTAGACTTGGGGATAAATGGTTCTCCTACTTACCCCCACAAGACTTCATTCTCCCTTTGAGTAGGTTGCAACTTGTTCACCCCCATAACACTATCTGTCCCGTGTTTACTTATTCTGAATACCCTGACAATAGGTTATGTCCTTGTTTTATCCAGGTGCATGTAGCTCTTGTGATAAAAGCAAAAAAATGTCACCTGTTTTTAGTGCATGCAATATTCCAACACACTGATAACACATTGCAAATTCTGCTTCCACTTTCCTGGTCTAGTCACATGAGTTCAAGTGGGTAGAGAAACAATTGTGAAGCCTAAGTTCAAGTTCCAATGCTTCCCACCTCCCACCACCAAGAAGTGTTATCTGTCAGACATGGTCTTTTACAGTCCTTAATATAGATCCTTCTCCCTCATCAAGATTATTACATAGCCACCATATTGTAATTGAAAGAAAACCTACTTAAAGGCCAGTAAAGTTTCAAATACAATTCGAAGGTCTTTTATTTTCATTGCGGAGCTAGAAGTTAAAAACCTGGCCTGTTCTACAAAGAGATTTACCTGGTTTGTGGGCCATTGACCTAGAACTAATACAGGCATAAAACAATAAAAGTGGTTAGGAGCCTTAACAAACCAAAATGAGAAAACCCAACAGATGAAGGTTATTATTCTACTGGTTGGATTGTCTCTTTATGAAAGTGGTAACCTAACGTGTCTTGCTGTAAAATACGACAAAGTTTTATAACCATCAATTGGGTCAGACACAGAATCAATGATTCCCATAGGTACCAAAAGTGAATACTGACACTACTCAAATGCTTGTAGCATAACAGAAAGAATACAGTTACTCTTTTGGAAGCAGAGTTAACCAGAGAGTAGCCAGGCATGAATAACAAGAAAACACAGAATCAAAACATGTGTTCAACATGTCTAACCTCTGAGGAACAAAGAGAAAGGAATACAGAGAGATTAAGGGAAAGGAATTCAAAGCAATTTAAATGACCAGCAATATATGAACGGATCTCACAAAAATGCTATTAACAGAAAAATGCTAGACACAGTTATAACTCTAATACTATGCGTTGCACAGCAACCTGGGTTGAGAGAAGTAGAGACAGCAAAGGAGAGTTAAAATGAGAGCGAGAGAAAGGAAGAGCAAGAGTGAGAGGAGCAAGCAAAAGCAAACTAGCAAAATTGAGAAGGCAGAACAAGAAAGTGAGAGCAAGCCAAAGTACATGGGCAATTGCAAGAGAGAGCAAGAGCAAGAGCAAAATTATGACAGCCAAAGAATGAGTGTGAATAGCAAAAGAGAAAGCAAAAGTGAAAGGGAAAATGAAAGCGAAAGAAAAAGTGAAAGCGGAAGGCAGATTGAAAGTGAGGAGATCAAAAGCATGAGGGTGATGAGAAGGAGAGCAGAGCACGAAAGTGAAAGTGGAAAGTGAGCTCCAAATCGAAAGGACTGGAGATCGAGCAACTGCAGAAGAGCAAAAACAAAGGGCAAATGCCAGAGTGCAGGAACGAGATCATAAAAGGAATGTGAGAGGAGAGCAAAATTTAAAGCAAAAGAATGAGGAGAGCAAAAGTAAAAGCAAAAGAATGAAATGGAAAGCTCGAGAGCCAAAAACGAAAGCAAAGGAACAAGAGCAAAAGTGAAAGGGCAGAGAAGAGCAAAAGTTAAGACTGAGAACAGCACAGCAACTCAAGAACCAGAGCAAAACTGAAAGCAAAAGAGGAAACAGTAGTCTCTCTCTTCTGTGATACTTTAAGCAGATCCCCCTCTGTCCTGGGTAAGAGAGCTTCTCTCTTCCTACCCAAACCAACTGACTAAAGAAACCAATCAAGCCATAGGAAAACCAACCACCACAAGCAAACCAGAGACTCCTCCAAGAAACTGATTACAGACACAGGGGAGAAACAATTCTCCGCTTGTTACTCTTTTCTCTTTTGGTCTTTTTTTTTTTTGCTCATCCCCAGATATATACTCATAAATTATTAGATTTTATGCTTCATTGTGTGCATACTTAATTCAGAAATGGATTACTCAATTCACAACCTGTTAGGCTTAACTCCTTTAATAATATTTCTTTATACTTACATAAATTTTAAGTGTTTATTTTTTTCCTATTTTCCTTTTTATCTCTCTCTTCCTGTCTTTTCATCCTTTTCTTCTATCAGCATTATTTCTTTATAGTTTTATTATTTTTAAATCTTTCATTTTTTAAATATAAATATTATTTTTTCATTTTTTTCTTGTTTCTTTATCCCTTTCATTTTGCTAAACGCTTTTCCTCTCTGAAATTAGGGCTTGGTTAAATTCCCTTTCCTTTTACCTCCAAATTCCTCTAATCTTATTTTCTCCCCACAATTCTCCCTGACTCTCTCTTTGACATTCTTAGTCCATTAAACCATAGTTGTTTGATGTTGAATTAGATTGTATCTATTGAACTAGATTGTATCTTTACTCATTTTGATTTTGTCAGTCAATCTGTGTGCAACTACAGGACTCTGGTTGATGATTGCAGAACCAGCTGGAGAAACACAAGTCCAGGCAAGTCCAGGTATCTCAACTCCCACTCATGATAATCAGGTGACAGAGCAGTTTTGAACAATCCAGAGTATAGTTCCTAACTATAGTTACAAACATGACTGATAAACATGGTGAATGAATAGATTGAAAGCCTACAAGGGACTCTGGGTGAGTGTGATAGGGAGTAAGATAAGGCTAACCAAAGATTAAAACAGGAATTTCACAAACATGATGCAACCATATCAACAGAGAGAACTTGGGACAAAGGTGGCATAGGTACTGAGCACATTCTACTCACTGCCAACAAGAACTGACAAGGAGAGGAAATCTTCATCCTGCTGATCACAGATAGTTGAGGTTGTGGTGGCTCAGAAACCAAGGGATAGGAGTAACTCAAGACATCCTCACTCCTCACGGAGCAGCAGTGGGAAGGTATACCCTCCCACTCCACCAGAAAAGAACTCCATCTTTGATACTAACAAAATTGTACCAGAGCAGGTAGTACATAACTCCAGAATTGAAAGAAGACAAAAGGAGCCATTCAACAGGTTACAGTAACCTGACCTATTGGGCTCAGTTCCACCCAGGGAGAGCTCCTCTCCTCTCATGGAGGAGTGAATTTCTTTACTAGTTAAACAGAGCCAGAGGCTGCCCCACCCCACTGCAGCCTAGGCAGCAAACCAGTGGCAAGGAGGGGTAAAAGAAAGAAAATTGTGGGGAGTTCCAGGAAGATGGCAAAGGAGAAGGTGGAGGCTAAACAAGTTCTCGCATAGAAAGCAGTTTTAATGTTCCAGTGAACAGTCCTAGGCCAGAGAATTACACCAAGTGTGCCATCACAGTGCAGAGAGTTTGGCCAGAGTGGAAAAATCCAGGCAAGGAGACATATCTGAGCACTTGCCAGCAGCCGGGGCTGCAGCTGTGGCGGCTGCGGCTGTAGCAGCCATACCTGCAACAGAGAGTCTGGGACAAAGGCGCCAGATGCGGCGGGCGAGTGGATTCTACTCAACACCAGCAAGAACTGACAAGGAGCAGATATCTTCATCCTGCAGATCTCAGAACAGAGATGACCCAGGAACCAACACTCCGGCGGCATGAGTAGAACCCTGACATCCTCACTCCTTGTCAGGGAGCAGAGGAGGAAAGGCCATCCATCCCCCGCCTCACTACCGGAGATCTCCATCTTTGATACTCACAAAGGCCTGGCTGAGCAGCTAGCTCCAACTCAGGACTTGGGAGAAAACAAAAGATGTCATTTAGCAGGCCACAGGAACATAACCTGACTTGCCAGGCTCAGCTCCACCCAGAGAAAAGTCACCCAGCCCATGCTGCCAGCCCCAGGAGTGGCTTTCTTCACTAGGTAAATAGAGCCAGAGGCTGCCCCTCTCTACAGCAGCCTTGACAATCAATTGAAATTCAGTAAACATAAACCCTGAGAATGGCTCCAGGCTGGACTCTGTGAGTGTCTCAGAAGCTAGCCCCTTTGGGAAAAGCTTCTATATGCTGAAAGGCCTCAACTCTACCCAGAACCTAGCCTCATCTCAGCATCTCCAAACTAGGGGAAACAGCCATCTCCCTCTTTTGTGATACTCAAAGCAGATCTCCCTCCCACTGAACTAGCCTGGGAGGAGGATCATAAAATCCTGGGTAAAGCAGAGCATTTTTCTGCCTGCTCAAACAAACTGACTTAAGTAACCAATCAAGCCACAGGAAACCCAAACACCACAAGCAGACAAGGGACTCCACCAAGAGACTGGTTATGGACACAAGGGAGATACAGGAACTTCCCATCTCTTCCCCCCAATAAAAAAATTCAGCGAACTTTCTTTTTTTTGTATCTTATTTTTAAATTTTCTTAACTTTAAATTGTTAAAAAAATTTCTATTAATTTTTCTTTTCTTCTTCGTATTATTTTTATTTTAGGTGTATATGTGTGTGTATTTTAAAAAATCGCTACTGACCTTTTGATGCTTTTTTCCCCCTTTCTTTTCTCATTCTTTTCACTTCTTCTCTTTCGTTCTTTTCTGTGTGACTTAGTTGCTATTCTGTTCATCCTCAGATATACCCGTTGTCGATTATTAGATCGTATCCCCCATTGTGTACACACAATCCAGAAATTTATTACTCAATTCAAAACCTCTTAGACTTAAATTCCTTAATAGCAGTATTACCTCTTTATACCCATATAAGATTTTAAACATTTTTTTCTTTTTTTTAATTGTGAAAATACTGTACAGAGGGGTTGCAATTACATGGGCAAGATAAAGAGTACATTTCTTATCAAGCATTGTAGCCTCTTCTTTGTTTCTCCTTCCCATCCCTTCCCATCCTCCCCCGTCCCCCCACCCAATCCTTCCCTCCCCCCTCCCCCCTCTCCCCCCTCCTCCGCACCAAAGTTGTAAGATTTGTTTTCGACATAATGACTTGTACATCTCATTGTTGCAATGGGGCCACCTGCATTCCTATTTAAACGATTGTTTTTCCCCTTCCCCTCCAAAATTATACCGACATCAAATACAGTGAAAGCAGGGGTTATACTGTGGGGGAGGGACATACAAAGCAACAAAGAAATAATCTTATAAATGCATTAGAAACAATCACATGAAAGAAAAAAAACCATTTGAGTACATACCTTAGGGTTCATTTCCCTAACATCACCTTATCTGATCATTTCTGCTTTACTCAGACATATACTAGGTATTGCAAATAAGGGAAACCATAAGACCTATGTTTCTTTGGGCCTGGCTTACTTAACTTAATTTTTTCCAAGTCTTTCCATTTCCTAACAAATGGGGCAATGTCATTCTTTCTGATGGAGGCATAGAATTCCAATGGGTTTATACACCACATTTTCTTGATCCATTCATCTACTGAGGGGCATCTGGATTGGTTCCATATCTTAGCTATAGTAAATAATGCTGAGTTCCAGAAAGATGGCGGAGGAGAAGCTGGAATCTGAACAAGCTCTTGCATAGAAAACAGTTTCAGAGTTCCAGTGAACAGTCCCAAGCCAGAGAATCACACCAAGTGTGCCATCACAGGACAGAGAGTTAGTCAAGAGAGGGGAAGCCAAGCAGACTGAGCAGCTGCCGCTGCGGTGGCAGGGTCGCAGCGGCGACCACCGCCGCGGAGGCATACCTGAGACGCAGTCCGGGACGAAGGAGCCAGACGCAGCGGGCGAGCGGATTCTACTCAACACCAGTAAGAACCGACAAGGAGCGAACAACTTCATCCTGCACTTTGCAGACCAGAGACGACCCGGGATCCAAGACTCCACATGAGTAGAAGCCCCACTTCCTCACTCCTTCTCTGGGAGCAGAGGAGGGAAGGCCACCCCCCGCCCCCAGCACCGGTGATCTCCATCTTGGATACCGACAAAGCTCGGAGGAGCGGCTAGCTCCAGCTCAGGCCTTGGAATAAAACTAGTCATTAAGCAGGTCACAAGAACTTAACGGCGAAGTGACCTCACAGACTCAGTTCCATCCAGGGAAAAGTGACCCAGCTCAGGCGCCAGCCATTGGAGTGGCTCTCCTCACCGGGTAACCAGAGCCAGAGGCTGCCCCACCCTCTAGCAGCCACCACAATCAATTGAAAAACAGAAACCCTGAGAATGGCTCCAGGCTGGGTGCTGTGAGAATTTTTTCACAAAATAGCCCCAGGGAAAAGCTACTGTTCGTTGAAAGGCCTCAACTCTACCCAGAACCTAGCCTCATCACTGCATCCCCCTCTTTTGTGATTCTCAAAGCAGATCACCCTCCCAGTAAACTAACCTGGGAGGGGGATCTCAAAATCTTGGGTAAAGCAGAGCATTTTTCTGCCTGTTCCAACAAACTGACTTAAGAAACCAATCAAGCCACAGGACCTCAAGCTGACCAGAGACTCCAACCAGACTCTGATTACAGACAAAGGGGAGATACAGGACTCTTCCCACCCCTCCCAAAAAAAAAAAAATCAAAGAACTTTTTTTTCTTCTTCTTCTTTTCTTTTTTTTCTTTTTCTTGTCTTGTTTTTTTTTTCATTTTTTGTTACCTTATATATATAAAAATTTTTTTTTGCTTTTCTAAAACTTTTATTAATCTTTAATTTTTGCCTCTTCTGAAAAAATAATTGTTTTCCATTAACTTTTTTTTTTTCTCCTCTTGTACTTTTTATTTTAGGAATACGTGAATGTGTGTTTTCTTTTCTTTTCATGTCTTCTTTCTCTTTTTCTTTCATTCTTAATTATCTTTTTGTTTTTTTTTCTAGCTCTACTGAACTTCTGATCTTTTCTTCTCACTTTCCTATCCTTTCCATCTTTTCCTCTTTGTTCATCTTTATGTGACTTAACTCTTGTCCTGCACATCCTCAGATAAACCCGTAGTTAACCAGTAGACCCTATCCCCCATTGTGTACACACTTAATCCACAAACTTATTACTCAATTCAAAACCTCTGAGACTTAAATTCATTAATAGCAGTACTACCTCTTTATACCTATATAATATTTTAAGCATTTTTTTAAAGTTTTTCTCATCTCCTCTATGTCCCTCCCTTTCTCTCAACATATTCATATTCCTCTATAAATAGATGGTCTTTTAATCTCTAAAATAACATTAATTTTTACGTTTCTATTTTATTTTCTGGTCTCTTTTCATTCCCCTTTCCCTTTCTTCTTTTTCTCTCTCTCTCTACTTACATCCTACCCAACCTATTTCCTGCATTGTGATTAGGACATAGTTAACTCTCCCTGTGCCTCCCCACACCAATCTATTCCTATTTTTTACCCACATCTCTCCCTAACCCTAATAATTTCTGGTTTTCCAAATTCTTCTCTGCGGTTCGAAGTCCTTTAACATATAGTTGTTTGATGTCGAATAGATGTATCTGTTGAACTAGATTGTATCTGTAGACTATTGACTGTACAAATGCAAACTTCGGTTGATGGTTGCCTTAAGATAGTGTTCTAGCACAAAACTGGTGCTATCTTCATCTCAAATGGGCAGAGTAAGCCGGAAAAACACAAGAAAAATGGCAAATTCGGGTATCTCAATTCCCAATCCTGATAATCAGGGGTTAGAACAGATAATGAATAATCCAGAGGAGAGTTCCCAAACAGCTCTACAAACACTGCTGGCAAACATGATAAATGAAAAGTTTGACAACGTACAAAGGACTCTGTATGAGCGTGATAGGGAGAGAGAGGAGGCATCCCAGAAGTTTATACAGGAATATCATAAGTGTGAGGAAGCTACTCAAAAACTGATACAGGATTTGTGTGAACAACTTGAGAATACTCAAAGAGAAAGGGAGGAATGGCGTGAGCAGGCTGAGAACACTCAAAGAGATCTGCAGGAATCCCACGAACGGGAGGAAGCTAATCAAAGAGTAATACAGGAATTGAGAGACCAGGTAGAGAACACACAAAGATCACTAAAGGCATTCATGGAATCCATTAACAAAGAGCTGAAGGAAGTCAGGGAGACCACAAAGGGAATGCTGAATGGAACCCAACAGAAGGAATGGGAGCCCAAAGAAACCATAACCAATCAACTAAGTGATTTGTGGACAAACACTGAACACCAAATTAAGGAAGTAAAGAAATTCATACGAGACCTAAAACAGAGCTTCAACAAAGAACTTGAAGCCATCAAAGCTGACCAACTAGAAGGAAAAGAGATAAAAAACAAAGTAGAGAGTCTTGACAGCAGGTAGACCATGCAGAAGATCGAATCTCAGGGATTGAAGACAGCCTAGATATTATAGAGAAAGAACATACAACCATCCAAGACAAGTCCAAGAAATATGATAGATCTATCCAACACCTGGAAGACACCATCAGAAGGCCTAATCTAAGGATAATGGGTGTAGAGGAGCACCTAGAAACAGAAGTTAATGGTCTAGGAAATCTGTTTAACAGGATCCTAGCAGAGAACTTCCCAAACATGCAAAAAGATAGGCCTGTCCAGATACAAGAAGCCTTTAGAACCCCAAATAGACCAGACCAGAATAGGACATCCCACCGTCACATTATAATCCACACAGGATCAACTCAGAACAAGGAAAAGATCCTTAAAGCTGTCAGAGAGAAAAGGGTAATCACCTATAAAGGGAAACCAATTAGAATCACCTCAGATTTCTCAGCAGAGACAATCAAAGCAAGAAGAGCCTGGAATGATGTATGCCATGCCCTAAAAAAAAACAACTACCAACCAATAATACTGTACCCAGCTAAACTCTCCTTCATAACTGAAGGCCAAATAAAAACCTTCCATAGCAAAAAAAAATTGAAACAATACATCTCCACCAAAACAGCCCTACAAAAGATTCTTAAAGATGTCCTACACATAGAAAACCAACAAGACCGCAACAAAGGCCAAGAAACTGCACCCAAACTGAGAATCCAAGAACCATAGGAAGAACCCAGTTTTCGCAGCCCCCAAGAAGTTAGATAACATGGCAGGAACTCCCAAATACCTCTCAGTCCTATCTCTTAATGTTAACGGACTGAACTCTCCAATTAAGCGACATAGACTGTCTAGTTGGATTAAAAAACAAGACCCTTCTATCTGCTGCCTGCAGGAGTCACATCTTGCCCGTAAAAACAAACACATTTTCAATGTTAAAGGCTGGAACAAAATCTACCAAGCAAACGGCCCCCATAAACAGGCGGGAGTTGCAATCCTAATATCAGATAAAATAGACTTCAAATTAAAATTCGTGAAAAGAGATAAAGAAGGTCGCTACATACTAATTAAAGGATCTCTACTTCAGGAGGATATTACAATTCTAAATATCTATTCGCCAAACAATGGAGCACCCAAATTTATCAAAGAAACATTACTTTCCCTCAAATCCCATATAGATCCAAAGACATTAATTGTTGGGGATTTTAACACACCACTCTCCCCACTAGATAGATCAACTCGGCAAAAACTCAACAGAGAAACCACAGATCTAAACAGCTGCATAGATCAATTAGACTTAACAGACATTTACCGAACATTTCACCCAGCAGCATCAGAATACACGTTTTTCTCAGCAGCACATGGAACGTTTTCTAAAATAGACCACATTTTAGGCCACAAAGCAAACTTGTCTAAATTCAGAAACATTGAAGTTATACCTTGCATTCTCTCTGACCACAAGGGAATAAAGTTAGAACTCAACACCAAAAGCCACCAAAGAAAGTCCGGTATCACATGGAGGCTGAACAACACACTGCTGAATCATGAGTGGGTCATGGAAGAGATTAGAAAGGAAATTCAAATGTTCATGCTATTCAACAAAAATGAACACACAAAATACCAGCTCCTCTGGGACACAGCAAAGGCAGTACTCAGAGGCAAGTTTATAGCTCTGAGCTCCTACATCAACAAATTGGAAAGATCTGAAACTAACAATTTAATGACACATCTAAACCTCCTTGAAAAAGAGCAGCAAGATAAACCCCAATCCAGTAGACGGAAAGAAATAATCAAAATTAAATCAGAATTAAATGAATTAGAATCCAAAAAAACTATAGAAAGAATCAACAAAACAAAGAGTTGGTTCTTCGAAAAACTCAACAAAATTGACAGACCCTTAGCAAATCTTATCAGAAAAAGAAGAGAACACACCCAAATTAATAAACTCAGAGATGAGAATGGAAACATCACCACGGAAACAAGCAAGATTCAGAACATTATAAGGGAATACTTCTCAAAACTTTATGCTAATAAGTTTGAGAACTTGACAGAAATGGACCTCTTCCTAGCAAATATTGACATGCCAAAACTAAACCAAGATGAGGTAAACTATCTTAACAGGCCCATATCAAGCATTGAAATAGAAACAGCAATAAGAGACCTCCCAGCTAAGAAAAGTCCAGGACCAGATGGATTTACAGCGGAATTTTACAAGGCCTTCAAAGCAGAGCTCACACCAATTCTCCTCCAACTCTTCAATGAAATTCAAAGAGAAAGCTCACTACCGAACACATTCTATGAAGCCATCATAACCCTCATCCCAAAACCAGGCAGGGACTCATCAAAGAAAGAGAACTATAGACCCATTTCTTTGATGAACATTGATGCAAAACTTCTCAACAAAATTTTGGCCAACCGACTTCAACAATTCATCCAAAAAATCGTACACCACGATCAAACAGGATTCATTTCAGGGATGCAAAGCTGGTTCAATATACGCAAATCAATTAATATTATTCATCACATCAACAGGAGCAAGAATAAGAACCACATGGTTATCTCAATAGACGCAGAAAAAGCATTCGACAAGATCCAACACCCCTTCCTGATGAAGGTTTTGGAAAAATTAGGAATCCATGGAACATTCCTCAATACAATAAAGGCTGTATATGACAAACCTACAGCCAGCATTATACTCAATGGTGAAAAACTAAAGCCATTTCCTCTTAACTCAGGAACAAGACAAGGATGCCCACTCTCTCCACTTCTCTTCAATCTAGTATTAGAATGCCTAGCTACAGCAATAAGACAAGATGCAGACATAAAGGGGATCCAAATAGGGAAAGAAGAAATAAAACTCTCCCTCTTTGCAGATGACATGATCTTGTATTTAAAGAATCCCATAGACTCCACTCCCAAATTACTCAAGCTGATTCAAAACTTTGGCAAAGTAGCAGGTTATAAAATTAACCCCCAAAAATCAATGGCTTTTCTGTATGCCAACAATGAGAAAAGTGTGGCTGAAATTAGGAAAGCAACTCCATTTGTAATAGCCCCACAAAAAATAAAATACCTAGGAATTAACTTAACTAAAGAAGTGAAGGACCTCTATGATGAAAACTTTAAAATCTTGAAAAAGGAAATCAACACAGAACTTAAAAAATGGCAAAACCTCCCATGCTCCTGGATTGGAAAGATTAACATCGTGAAAATGGCAATACTCCCCAAGGCTATCTACAAATTCAACGCAATACCTATCAAAATTCCACCCTCATTCTTCAAGGAAATAGAAGAGGCAATCCAAAAATTCATATGGAACAATAAAAGACCCCGAATAGCAAAAACGCTCCTCAACGGAAAGAACACTGCTGGAGGAATATCAGTACCAAATTTCAAACTCTACTATAAAGCCATAGTAATCAAAACAGCTTGGTATTGGCATAAGAACAGACCTCAGGACCAATGGAATAGAATTGAAAACCCAGAAATGAACCTACAGACCTATAGCCATCTAATCTTCGATAAGGGAGCTAAAACAATAGAATGGGAGACAGACAGCCTCTTCAGTAAATGGTGCTGGCAAAACTGGTTAACTACATGTAGAAAACTAAAGCTAGATCCTTATATATCACCCTGCCACCAGAATCAACTCCAAATGGATCAAAGACCTTGAACTCAAAGCAGACACTCTGAAAACATTACAGGATGGAATAGGAGAAACCCTGGGTCTCCTTGGCTCAGGCCGAAATTTTCTGAATAAAGACCCGGAAACACAACAAATCAAAGAAAGGCTGGACAGATGGGATTGTATAAGGTTGCAGAGCTTCTGCAGGGCAAATGACATAGCTAGCAAGATCAATAGAAAGCCCACGGACTGGGAGAAGATCTTTACTAGCCATACACGGACAAGGGTCTCATATCTAAAATATACTTGGAACTCAAAAAATTAAACCACCCAACAACAAATCCTCAAAGAAACAACTGCCCAATAAGTAAGTGGGCGAAAGACTTAAAGAGAAGCTTCTCTGAAGAAGAAAGAAGGATGGCCAATAGACACATGAAGAAATGTTCAACATCCCTAGCCATAAAAGAAATGCAAATCAAAACAACATTGAGATATCACCTCACTCCAGTTAGAACAGCAAAAATCAAGAACTCTAACAACAACAGATGCTGGAGGGGATGTGGACAGAAAGGAACCTTACTTCATTGTTGGTGGGAATGTAAACTTGTTCAACCACTTTGGAAAGCAGTATGGAGGTTCCTCAAAAGACTCCACATAGAGCTCCCCAATGACCCAGCAATCCCACTTTTGGGCATTTACCCAAATGATCACAAACAAGGCCACACTAAAGCTACCAGCACAACTATGTTTATTGCAGCATTATTTACCATAGCTAAGACATGGAACCAACCCAGATGCCCCTCAGTAGATGAATGGATCAAGGAAGATGTGGTATATATACACAATGGAATTCTATGCCTCCATCAGAAAGAATGACATTTCCCCATTTGTTAGGAAATGGAAAGGCTTGGAAAAAATTATATTAAGTGAAGTAAGCCAGGCCCAAAGAAACATAGGTCCCATGGTTTCCCTTATTTGCAATATCTAGTATAGGTATGAGTCAAGCGGAAAAAGTCAAATAATGTGATGTTAGGAAAACGAAACCTCAAATATGTATTTTAATGTTTTTGTTTCTTTCATGCATGTGTTTCTAACGCATTTATAATATTATCTCTTTGTTGCTTTGTATGTCCCTCCCCCACAGTGTAACCCCCCGCTTTCACTATATTTGATGTCAGTATAACATGTGGAGGAGATGGGGACAAACAAGTCGTTTAAGGATTCAGGTGGACCTGTTGCAACAATGAGAAGTACAAAATGTCATGTCAAAACCAGCTTTACAATGTCGGGGGGGGAAGGGGGGTATGATTAGGTGGGAGGGAGGGGGGAGGCTGGGAAGGGAGGTGAAGGGTAAACAAAGGAGGAGCTGTAATGCTTGGTAAGAAATGTATGCATTATCCTGCCCATGTAATTGTAACCCTCTGTACAGTATGTTCTCAATAAAATAAAATTAAATTAAAAAAAAAATGGCAAAACCTCCCATGCTCCTGGATTGGAAAGATTAACATCGTGAAAATGGCAATACTTCCCAAGGCTATCTACAAATTCAACGCAATACCTATCAAAATTCCACCCTCATTCTTCAAGGAAATAGAAGAGGCAACCCAAAAATTCATATGGAACAATAAAAGACCCAAATAGCAAAAACGCTCCTCAACGGAAAGAACACGGCTGGAGGAATATCAATACCAAATTTCAAACTCTACTATAAAGCCATAGTAATCAAAACAGCTTGGTATTGGCATAAGAACAGACCTCAGGACCAATGGAATAGAATTGAAAACCCAGAAATGAACCTACAGACCTATAGCCCTCTAATCTTCGATAAGGGAGCTAAAACAATAGAATGGAAGACAGGCAGCCTCTTCAGTAAATGGTGCTGGCAAAACTGGTTAACTACATGTAGAAAACTAAAGCTAGATCCTTATATATCACCCTGCACCAGAATCAACTCCAAATGGATCAAAGACCTTGAACTCAAAGCAGACACTCTGAAAACATTACAGGATGGAATAGGAGAGACCCTGGTTCTCCTTGGCTCAGGCCGAAATTTTCTGAATAGAGACCCGGAAACACAACAAATCAAAGAAAGGCTGGACAAATGGGATTGTATAAGGTTGCAGAGCTTCTGCAGGGCAAATGACATAGCTACCAAGATCAATAGAAAGCCCACGGACTGGGAGAAGATCTTTACTAGCCATACAACGGACAAGGGTCTCATATCTAAAATATACTTGGAACTCAAAAAATTAAACCACCCAACAACAAATCCTCAAAGAAACAACTGCCCAATAAGTAAGTGGGCTAAAGACTTAAAGAGAAGCTTCTCTGAAGAAGAAAGAAGGATGGCCAATAGACACATGAAGAAATGTTCAACATCCCTAGCCATTAAAGAAATGCAAATCAAAACAACATTGAGATATCACCTCACTCCAGTTAGAACAGCAAAAATCAAGAACTCTAACAACAACAGATGCTGGAGGGGATGTGGACAGAAAGGAACCTTACTTCATTGTTGGTGGGAATGTAAACTTGTTCAACCACTTTGGAAAGCAGTATGGAGGTTCCTCAAAAGACTCCACATAGAGCTCCCCAGTGACCAAGCAATCCCACTTTTGGGCATTTACCCAAATGATCACAAACAAGGCCACACTAAAGCTACCAGCACAACTATGTTTATTGCAGCATATTTACCATAGCTAAGACATGGAACCAACCCAGATGCCCCTCAGTAGATGAATGGATCAAGAAATTGTGGTATATATACACAATGGAATTCTATGCCTCCATCAGAAAGAATGACATTTCCCCATTTGTTAGGAAATGGAAAGGCTTGGAAAAAATTATATTAAGTGAAGTAAGCCAGGCCCAAAGAAACATAGGTCCCATGGTTTCCCCTTATTTGCAATATCTCGTATAGGTATGAGTCAAGCGGAAAAAGTCAGATAATGTGATGTTAGGAAAACGAAACCTCAAATATGTATTTTAATGTTTTTGTTTCTTTCATGCATGTGTTTCTAACGCATTTATAGATTATTTCTTTTGTTGCTTTGTATGTCCCTCCCCACAGTGTAACCCCCGCTTTCACTATATTTGATGTCAGTATAACATGTGGAGGAGATGGGGACAAACAAGTCGTTTAAGCATTCAGGTGACCTGTTGCAACAATGAGAAGTACAAAATGTCATGTCAAAACAGCATAACAATGTCGGTGTGGGGGGTGGTGGTATGATTGGGTGGGAGGGAGGGGGGAGGCTGGGAAGGGAGGTGAAGGGTAAACAAAGGAAGAGGCTGAAATGCTTGGTAAGAAATGTATGCATTATCCTGCCCATGTAATTGTAAACCCTCTGTACAGTATGTTCTCAAATAAAATAAAATAAAATTGAAGAGAAGAAGAAGAGAAGAGAAGAAGAAGAAGGAGAAGAAGGAGAAGAAGGAGAAGAAGGAGAGAAGGAGAAGAAGAAGGAGAAGAAGGAGAAGAAGGAGAAGAAGAAGAAGAAGGAGAAGGAGACGAAGAAGAAGAAGAAGAAGAAGAAGAAGAAGAAGAAGAAGAAGAAGAAGAAGAAGAAGAAGAAGAAGAAGAAGAAGAAGAAAAGAAGAAGAAGAAGAAGAAGAAGAAGAAGAAGAAGAAGAAGAACAAGACTAGAAGGAGAAGGAGAAGGAGAAGAAGAAGAAGAGAAGAGGAAGAAGAAGAAGAAGAAGAAGAAGAGAAGAAGAAGAAGAAGAAGAAGAAGAAGAAGAAGAAGAAGAGAAGAAGAAGAAGAAGAAGAAGAAGAAGAAGGAGAAGGAGAAGGAGAAGGAGAAGGAGAAGAAGAAGAAGAAGAAGAAGAAGGAGAAGAGGAAGAGGAATAGGAAGTAGAAGAAGGAGAAGGAGAAGGAGAAGAAGGAGAAGGAGAAGGAGAAGGAGAAGGAGAAGGAGAAGAGAAGGAGAACTAGAAGAGAGAAGGAGAAGAGAAGGAGAAGGAGAAGATAAGGAGAAGGAGAAGAAGAAAAGCAGAAGGAGAAGAAGGAGAAGAAGGAGAAGAAGGAGAAGAAGAAGAAGAAGGAGAAGAAGAAGAAGAAGGAGAAGAAGGAGAAGAAGGAGAAGAAGGAGAAGAAGGAGAAGAAGAAGAAGAATAAGAAGAAGAAGAAGAAGAAGAAGCGGAAGAAGAGAAGAAGAAGAAAAAGGGGGAAGAGGAGGAGGAGAAGCAGAAAAAGGAGGAAGAGGGGGATGAGGAGGAGGAGCAGGAGGGAGAACAGAAGGAGGAGAAGGAGGAAAAAGAGGAGGAGCAGAAGGAGAAGAAGGAAGGAGGTGCTTTTGCAGAAAAAAGAGGACTAAGAGAAATAAAGGTAG